>NC_134591.1:48906693-49271693 GCF_037038515.1 Microtus pennsylvanicus | reverse complement strand
CTGCGGGTCGGGCAGGCGAAGCCATTTCCAATCTGCTCTCTATCATTTTCAATATCATTAATCCCAGACACTCTATTTTCCATGCCTGCGCAGCCAGGCCCCCGAGTGTGCGCCGTGTAAAGTGACACATATTCATCACCGGCTCGTGGCGCCGGCTCCGACGCTGATACAATATTAGTGTTGCCCCCCCGCGTGGGGCCCGCTCCTCCCGGCTCCCCGATGGCACGAATCCATCACCTGGAGCCCGTGTCACTTTCCCCAGCAGCCACATTTGTTTGGGCACTTAGGAGGTAATTGTGGCACATTAGCCAGGGTGCGGAAGGGCAGGGCGCTGGGCCTCTGCAAAGCCAAGGAGGAGGCATCTTCCTGTACAACTCCGACACACCCTGGCCTGGCCCAGCACCTGGCTTTGGCTAGGTTCCTAGAAGCCTGGGTTCTTGCCCAGTTCTACGTGGAAGGCGTGGAGATCGACCCAGTGTTGGGGAGGTCAAGTCTGTGCCCATCCGGGTGACAGCTTCAAAGCCTTTTCTTGCCAAGATGACACCGTCCCAGCACTGAAACAGGTGTGGCAACCTGAACGCCACCTGCTTCACGGGTGGAGCAGGTGGCAGAGGGCACAGCTCTGAGGGAAACTTTGGCTCTGGCCTCAGAGCCTCGTTCTAAGAGCAGAGGTTCTTACTCTGAGAGGTGACAAGATTCAGTCCTCAGAACCCAACCCTAGTCCAGGTTAAGACTTGTCACACAGCCCAGTTTCTAGAAGTGGGCCATAGCAGGCTGCTTCTGGGAGACTGCCTGGAGGTGGTGAGCTCCACATAGGGTAGCTTCTGGGATCGGGGAGTCTGAGCACACAGTGAAAGGGAAGAGCGGGGGTCATTGATCTGAGCACAGGCCAGACCACGAAAGGGCATGGGTTCTCCCTCCCTAGTCCCCAGGGATAACACCCATTAACCTCGTCAGCAGACAAATTGCCCGTCTTGTCAAATTCCCATTTAAAATGCAAACTCGATTTGACAGTGTAAACTGAGAGGAGGTGGGAGCAGATAATCCAGAGGAGGCCCATTATGGAGGCCCAATGAGAGCAGCCTGCTGCGATAGCCTAACGAACTTGCCGTGATGAACCTCCCAGCCTGTTAATATCCCACCATCCACTCGATACTCTGGCTTGCCCGACTGCCCACCCCTGCAAAAAGCCTGGGATCCCAGCTATCTACCACTACCTCTGGGATGGCCTGTCTAAAGACTTTGGAATTATAGCTCAGAATCCATCCCCATCCCTCTGCCTGGTTACTCAGCAGCAGCAGGTTTTTGTTGTTTTGTTTTTTTACAAAGCAATAGCAACCAACCCTCCTTCCCAGCTCTATATATGTATTATCCTACCAGATACGGACTGCAGCTGTCCTGTGAGTTGGAATTATCAACTCATTTCCAATCGAGAAACCTGAGGCTCAGGAGGCCATCTTGCCGGAAGCAGTAGGCAGAGTGCCTTCTGTGGGAAATCCATCACGCTCCACCAGCAGGCTTGCAGTTGCTGTACTACACTCTACTTTGGTTGTGAAAGGATGTCCTTCCCACGGCTTCCCTGCTTTCAGTGTCCTCACTTGCTATGTGAGGTTAGGAAAAGTGACATCCTTTTAAGCCTCATTTGTCTCATCTGTTCAAAAAAAAAAAGTAGAGAATTTTAGTAAAGTTTTTGGCTTGGTGATAGTAATGACCACTTGGGCATGTTTACGGGTGGTTTAACCTAGGGTGGTGGGCCAGGGAAGGGAGGGTGTGGTGGGAAAAGGAAGGAGCTCCTGAACAGGCCCCTCTTGACTTCCAGGGGACCCCTGCGCCCACATATTCTCCTGTATTCTCAGCTCCGTGTGCAGGCTGCCATCCTGTATTCTCAGCTCCGTGTGCAGGCTGCCATCCCGTGTTCTCAGCTCCGTGTGCAGGCTGCCATCCTGTGCTCTCAGCTCCGTGTGCAGGCTGTCATCCCGTGTTCTCAGCTCCGTGTGCAGGCTGCCATCCTGTGCTCTCAGCTCCGTGTGCAGGCTGCCATCCCGTGTTCTCAGCTCCGTGTGCAGGCTGCCATAATAAGAAAGAAGCCCATGGCCATTCTTGGGGACTGGACGCGTTGTGACAGGTCTTCCAGGGGAGCATCCTGGGACACAGGGAGGTTCTGCCCGCTCTGCACTGGTCCCTGCCCTGTGCAACAGCTGGGCTTTTGTCATCCAAGTAAGAATGAGCAGAACGCCCAGAAGTGCAGCTATGGGTAGCTAATGGTCTGCAGTTTCACCTCACCTCCCAGAGGGGTGTAGATGGAACCTCCAGACAGGCTATACTTGCTGCTGTGGCTCCATGGGGAGTTATGGTGCCCGAACAAGCTTGGAGCTGGCACTGAGTGACTTCCCTGGTACCAACACCATGGCTCTGTACTTTCTTACCATGACTTCTTACTCTCCCCAGGGTAGAGTTTGAATCTCTCGGCTGCCATTCAGGTCCTTCACAGCCTGGTCTCAGTTTATCTTTGGTGTCTCTCACGGCAGTTTTCTGAACTTCCCTATCTTATTTGGCAGCTTTGAACTACCCTCATCCCTTCATGTGGCACTGCCTCTATATTCAGTAGCCCAGGAGAGCGCTTCCTTTGACCCTCTCTGCCCTTCCTCACCTAGTTTTCTCTGTGATCCGGAAAGGACCCTCAACCCTGTCTTGGGGGGAGGTACCGAGGAACAGCTGAGGGGTACATGGAATCCCCAGACTCGCTCCAGTTGTCTGCCCAGCCGTCCTCTGAGGCTGGCCTAATTCCCTTCAGAGCCCAGCTCCCATCTTCAGGGTGGTGCTTAGGGAGCTGAGAGCCCAACGCTAATGCCTAAGAAAGTCGTGGATGGATTAGAAAGCTAGGGGGATTAGTGCCAGAGCTGGTGGCTGATGCCGGAGCTGAGCCCCCTCCTCCTGAGGAAGAGGAGGCTAATCCTGCTTAGTGACTGAGGAGAAGGAGCTGCGGTGCTGGGGGAGACTTCTTCATCTACTGAAGCTGCTGGGCCCAGCAGGTGCGGAAGAAGAAAGATCACCAGTTTCCTCTGTCAGGCACCCTTCTTTGCCCTGAAAACTTTTCAGCCGGTTGTACCCCACCCCACACTGCCCTGTATAGCTACTCCCCCCAACTATTTTTAAACAATTATTGAAGATTCTCTCTCTCTGTCTCTCTGTCTCTGTCTCTGTCTCTCTCTTACACACACACACACACACACACACACACACACACACACACACACATGAATACAGGTGCCTGTGGAGTCCAGAAGAGGGTGTCAGCTCCCTTGGACCTGGAGTTCTTTCCTAAGAGCAGTAAGTGCTCTTAACCACCGAGCCTTCTATCTAGATAGCTACCTATATCTCCATGCACTGCTCCTGTGCCCCCATCCATCTATCCACCATGCCCAGGAAGTCTGCTGTGGGTGTCCTTGGGGGCCGTTAGATTTACTCTCGCCCAGCAGCTCCTGGGAGTGTTTGACTTCCTCCTCTGGAATTGTCCTCAGCTGCTCTCCCAGGGCCATGCCCTCTTCAGGATCAGTCTGTAGAAGACAGGGGAGTGGAGGAGGAGGAGGAAAGCAGGCCTCAGCCCATCCCAATCTATGGCAGCTCTGAAAGGCCATCCCAGCACCAGCCTGGGCTGTGGAGTGGGCTGAGTCTGTAGTGTCCCTGCAACACATTGGATTTCCTCCTCCGATACGGCTGCCCCCGCCATTCCTCCCCGAATCCCTCTCCATAAGCTTCCTACACATAGCCACTATCTCGAGAATGTCTCACTCGGGCTGGGCAGTGGTAGTGTATGCCTTTAATCCCAGCACTCTGGAGGCAGAGGCAGGTGGATCTCTGTGAGTTCGAGGCCAGCCTGGTCTACAAGAGCTGTTCCAGGAAAGGCTCCAAAGCTACAGAAAAACCTTGTCTCAAAAAACAAACAAACAAAAAGAATGCCTCACTCCTCACTTTCTTCTTTAAATCTTACACTGGAGGATGGAAGCAGATTAAGTTGGTCCATAAAAGGCCTGGTTTCAGAAGCTCCTGACCTGAATGCTAGGTGGGTAGGTATAGATAAACATACTGGGCACTAATCCTTGGGGCTCCTTTGGTTTCAGTGGGGTAGTGTAGGGAGCCACAAGTACCAAAGCTAGGCCTATGGTTCAGCCGTGGAGATCTACCCTGAGATCCTGGTCTGAGGGAGGCCTGGGGGGATTGATTGCAGAACAAGAAAACAAATCCTCATCTAAGTGTTTAATCTGGGGTGAAGAGAGCTCATCTCCTGGGAGTCTGGTCTGAACGGAAAAGCGAACTCTGGTTTATGAACCAGTGCTGAACTGGAGAAAAGGTGCTACATAGAGCTGACTCCAAAGGCCCAGCTCTTCTCTAGATGCAGGTTGACTCCCCTGCCTACTCCTGGGCCCTGCCACTGTCTGCCACCCAAGTCCTCCTCTGCTAGACTTGGCTTGCTTCCCAAAGAGTCCCTTTGCAGATGTGGTACCTGACTGTAGGAAGATGGGTTTCTGCGTTGGTGGTGGGAGAGTGGGAAGAGTGGGAAACACACCCACTAGCCGGCTCCTTAGCGCTACTCGCTGGCTGCTCTGTGGGAAGAGAGAACATGCTGGATCCAGGGCAGCTGAGATCAGGGGGATTGACTTCTGAGAGTCAGTTTGGGATGTGGGGGCCAGTGGAGGGGGCCATTCACACTCTGCTCCCTACGTTTGATGGACAAATGCTAATGATATTACCAACAATTGACCAGAAACAAATAAATAATTCAGCCTGGCCTGAAAATGGGAGAAAAGTACTTAAATGCTATTGACAAGCCAGTCCCTGGCCTCATTACCCATGCAGACTCAGGCCTCAACATCGACCATGCCCCCAGACTCCTTCCGACCCCACTGTGGGCAGTCTTAGGCTCCCTCCCACCCACCTACCTGGCTCAGGTTGGTCTTGTGAAGAGTGACCCAAGGGGACCAGGCAGAGAGCTGAGGCTCAGGCCAGTGGAGCCCCTGCAGAAAGGAAGGTAGTTACCCAAACTCTTTCCCTTCTCCCTGAACCCACTCTGTTTATAGAAAAGTCATCTCTGGTTCCAGTCCTGCCCAGGTCCAGGAGGGGGACACAGACATGTTCCCATGTGCACACGGAGAGCTGGCCCACAGCTGCTGCATCCTCTTCTTGGGCACAGGAAGAGTGGTGACCCTCTGGGGCAGCTGCCAGTCACTGTGCAGCCAGGGGAATACAAACTCATTAAATGTTTCCTTCCTTGTCACACGGGTCCTCAGTCCCCAAGTCAGGCCTGAGGAGGAGCAAACACAATGTGCAGCTGATCCTCTGAAAGCTTACCCAATATTTCCGCCTCTGGAAAGGGGAGAGGAGGCCACGAAGGCTGTGGCTCCACAGCACATGTGTGGCCGAGTTGCTCCAGCAGCAGCTCTGCAGAAAGGCATTCCCTTCAAGCCATTGTCTTCCAGGGCTGCCTCCCTTCCAAGGCGGCTCTCTTGGCATCCTTTGACCTCTTTCGGGGGACTGGAGAGGCCCCTTTTCTTGTGGCCCCATCCCTGCAGGGACATATTTATGTCAGAGTCAGAAGCCAACAACATCCACGGGTCAGAGACTGGGAGCCTCAGGGACTCTCTCACCCAATGCTTGGGTCTCAAGCGAGGGTTCAGTGGAGGTGAATCTGGAAGGAAGGTCTGTGACCTGTGCCCGAGAGGTGGGTGATTCAATTCCCCATGTTCCCATATAGCCCAGGCCAGGAAATGGTTCTCAAAGGCATCCATTCTTTTGTGCACCATATATCCAACCCTCTCTGTGGGCAGAGCAGAAGTAGCCCTCAGTGCCCACCTGTCTCTGTGCCCTGCTTAGCTCCTCACTCCCTGGTGAGACTAGAACACCAGCCCTGCAGAATTCTGGATTCTGCGGTGTGTTAGGGCATGTCTCCAGCCCGTGCCTTCCTTTGGTCTCCTCCCTGATGCTAGAGGAATCCCACTTCAGGGCATGGCTCCAGTGCTTCCTAAACTAGCCTTTTCTTACCGCTTTTGCTAACCCATAGAGCTCCAGGGGCAGCTCAGTGCCCCTCACCTTGGCCTCCGGACTGGAGTGAAAACCCCTCCCTCTGCTCACCATTCATAATGCTCTTTCTCCTCATGTTTCTTCCACCAGTGTGTCCAGTGTGTCCCACGGGGAGTCATTTATCCGGATCGACTGGCTCTCCTCTGTGCAAACATTTGCAGGGCATTAACAAGCCTAAAACCCAATTAGCCTTCAATTACTCAGCCTTAGCCAGATTTTCTGTGGTAGGGACAAGGCTAAGGAATGTATTTGGCATTGCTTGGGTAAAAGCCTTCTATTCCTTTGAGCCAACCTGCTCCCCATTGACTGCCTGTCCTGCCCTAGCCAGATTGCACCCCCCCAAGCAAGCATTTTACCTCTAGCCTTTCATTTTTTTAACACTTTATTTCATAAATATATATAAACAATAAATGTTTTGAAAAGATTAAAAAAACAATGCAAAATGATACAAATAAAAAACTAACCGCCCTGTTACTTCCTAGTCCCTAAATCCTACTATCAGTAATTTAGGGGTTCTCACTTCCTTCCCATGTTAGAGTTTAATTTTTTTTACATTTTATTTAGTTTAGTGTGTGTGTGTGTGTGTGTATGTGTGTGTGTGTGTGTGTGTGTATACGCATGCACACACACACATGCTATGGCTGGAGTGTGTAAGTCCAAAGACAACTTTCAGGAGTTGGTTCTCTCGGCCCACCTAGTAGGTTCCAGGGATTGAACTCAGGTCACCAGACTTGGTAGCCAGTGCCTTTACCTGCTGAGCCATCTTTCTGCTCTCCCACCACACACATAGTTTTATTTTAACGTTTATTCTGGTGGGGTTTTGATTTGTTTTTGTTTTTGAGACAAAGTCTCCCTTTGTAGTCTTGGATGACTTGGAATTTGCTACATAGATAGACCAGGCTGGCCTCAAACTCACAGAGATCCACCTGCCTCTACCTCCCAAGTGCTGGGATTAAAGGTTGTGTAGCACTATACCTGGCTTATTTTAACATGTTAAAATTAGGACCATACTGTCAATATTGCTTAATGACCCGCTCCAGCCTCTGTGTCTTGTTTCTCTCATCCCTAGCCTGCCTTCCCTCTTCACCTTCCCCTCCTGAGTTACATCACTCTTTCCCTGATTTCCCAGCTATTCTCTCTCCTAACCGCCTTCTCGTTCACACTTCCTCCTCCACATCTTCCCCTCCTCCCCTCCTCCCCGGGTACTGTAGCCTTGGGGGAGGGGTACAGCCAAAGCTGCTATTAGCTCCGCACCCCTAATACTCTGAGTCTCGCTGCCTCTTAGCACCTCCTGAGCCTGGGCCTCTAAGCCCCATCTCCCTCTGGTCTTCCTCTAATCACTAAGGCTTATTTCTGATTTCCTGAAGTGACAAGGAGCTGGGTTTGGAGGAGGAGGGCTGTCAGCAAGCATCTTCCCGGCTTGAGGAGGGAAAGGTTGCGGGGAGGGAGGACCGCAGCAGAGAAAACAGCTAGGTCCACTTTACTGAGCAGGTGGCTTGATGCTCTAGTGCCTTCTGCTTACAGTGTGCCTTTAGCAGGGGTTCTCAACCTTCCTAACTCTGGGACCCTTTAATACAGTCCTCATGTCACCCCAACCATAAAATTATTTTGTTGCTACTTCATAACTGTAGTTTTGCGACTATTATGAATCGTAATGTAACATCTGTGTTTTCTGATGGTCTTAGGTGAGCCCATGGAAGGGTCATCAGAGGTCGTGACCCACAGGTTGAGAACCCCTGCTTTAGCGTGTTCTTCCAGGCAGGATTCTTGGGCTTCCTCTGTAAAATAGAAAGTGACTTCCTCATTTCGTTGAGTCCCTGTGGTGAGAACCTGTCTTTCTATGCCAAACTTTTCTCCTATACTCACCAGCACCTTGCAAGTGTCCCCATCTCCCATGCCCCTCCCTTTTGATTCTAGACACAAGAGAAGCTTTCAGTCTTCTCCTTCCTGCCCTACAGAGATCTGTCTCCCCTCCCCAGTGTCTCAAATGCATTCCTCCCCAAATGCAGAGAACTGGCATAGATTTAAGGACAGCAGCAAATCTCTTTCAGAGATATCTACGGTTTAAAATACATGCTTAGAGCAGAGGTCTCCGGAGAGGTGAGATGAGGGGGTGGTGCACCGGGGTCCTAGTCTTAGCTCTGCCGAGTGAGTGGCCTTGGATGCTCCCTTAGGTATCTCTGAGCCTTGTTTCTTCCTCACTTCCTTGGAAGTTCCAAGAGGCCCAGCAGGAGTACCTGACTCTTGCCTGGATGTTCGCCCTGTGCTAATTTAATTACATGGCCTGACTGGGCCCAGGCTGGGGAAGTGGTTTAATGGCAGCTGCAGAGACAGTGAGTAATCAAGAATTAATTAAGCGTTTCTGGGGATTCTCAAGTCTGGGATTGGGATTCCTGGGAGCCTGGCTATAGCTACAAGAAGAAGAGGGGGGCTTTTCCTTTGCTCCACTCTCCCTTCTTAGGAGTGGGGGAAATAGAAGGCTGTATGTAGATCCAGGAGGCTCTGCGTTCAGGGCCACCCACTAAGGCAGTCTCTGGTCAGGGATGTGGAACACAGGAGACAGCGGATGGTGGGTGGGTTGTGTGAAGCTGGACAGGAGCCTCTTCTAGTGGATCTGGCTATTTCTATTAAGGGCTGAGCTTGTGCTGACTTTGAGGCTTTGAGGTTCTTGGGTCAGGATCTTCCCATCCACCTTGTCTTTGCCCAAGCTTAGTCTCTTAGCTCTTCTCAGCATTGGCTTCTTCCAGCCATTATGAATTCAGCTAATACATCTCTATAAGGAGCCTAGGGCCACCTCTTATTTACCTCCGCCCCACCTCGGTTACTATCAGGCCACTAGGGGACGTTATTTTTCTGCTCATTTTATTTCACATTTCTTACATGTACCCCTGCCACCACCAGAATCAACTTCCACGGAGACAGAAACAGCTGGCTCACATTTATATCTTCAGAACTTGAAGTAGGACTGGGCGGTAAGGTCTTCGGAGAATAAGGAAACCTCTCTGGATCCCTTTGCTTGTCTCGAAAATGGGGAGAAGATCTACAGGTTCTGGGCAGGCGAGAGATCTAGTGCACACACATGAAGGGACCAGCATGGCACCAGGTCAAACTTGCCCGGCATCACTGAGGCCACAGGACCTGCTCGCGTCGCGTCTAGGGCTCAACCTCTGGGCGCAGCGACAGCGCCAAACCCGGAGCCCCGCCCGCCGCGGGCCAGGCTCCTTCCCAGGCGCCCCCGCGCCGCCGGCGCTTTGAAGTCCCAATCCGGCAAATAGAGTCAATCAATTATGAAGGGAACAATCTGGCGGCCCCTCGGGGAGCGGCGGCCGAGCGATCCCGGGGGATTAGGCCGCAAATCGCGCTGAGCCTCCCTAAGTGACAGCGAGAGAATCGCGCGCGGCAGCGGCGGCGGTGGCGGGAGCGGGAGGGAGCGCGGCCGCTAACCCGATTATGCAGATCCGCAGGGGGGCGCGGATTAGGCCTCGGGGGCGGCTCGCCCTAAGCGGCTCGCGGATTTGGGAAAAGTTTACTCGGGCGGAGGGGGCGGAGTTGAGCCGGCGGGCTGGGTGAGCGGCGGCCTGCAGGCCTCGGGAGAAGCGAGCCTCGCTGCAGCCGCGCTCTTCCGGGCACACGCGAGCACACGCGCAAACCTCGGGCGGGCAGTATTCACGCGCACACAAGCCCGCAGACGCGCGCTCTGGATCAGCTGCCAGTCCAGCCACGGAAACACACGTGAGCACACACCGGCCCTGGACACCTCACACAGCTAAGCCCACCCACCATGGTTCATAGCCAGGCAAGCAACTCACAAACACAGACGCGATTCATATGCTGAGCCTCCGAGCAAGCCCGGCAGAAACCCACCAGTGACAGGAGAAGGCACGCACATGGCCCTATACCTGCCATTTCCTTTCCCTTAGATCTTTCCCTACTCCTCTACTCCGAAGGACCCTGAGGACAAATTTGTGATAGTCTCTGAGCCTGTGCGTTTTCTAATGTGGCTACATCGTCTCTGACATCTGGGCTCGGTCTTGGTTAGTTTCATTGACTAAGACTACTGGGTATTTTCCTGAGAAGGGGACTGTGGGCCAGCAGACTTGGAAATAAACACATTCCTTGGTGATTCTGACTAGGAGGTCCTCTCTATAGGACTAGCTGAACCAAGGTCTTCCTCCCCAAGCTTCTCTGGGCCTGTTGCTTCCTGGAGCAGCTATCAAGGAGGAGGCTGGTTTGTGGGGTGTGTGTATGTATGTGTGTGTGTCTTTCCTTTACTCAACTGTGCAAAGGACAGAGAACCCAGCTCCAAATGAACTGAAGGCAGGCTGTCCCAAAAGCTTTTCATCTGTGAAGCTGTCAGTGTGATTTATACACATGCTGGCATTCAATATATGTCCACGTATGTCTATGGTAGCAATATGCTTTCGAATTGTGGGTAGAAGCATGTGTATCTTTAGCTCTACAAACATTACAGTCATACACAAAGTCAATGGACACACAGTGACCACACACAGGCACTTATCCTGGACACTTCATACACACACCAAACTCCTGAGAAAGTCACCGAGGACAGACAGTGGATACCGAATTGCTGCCAGTGTGGTCGAGAGCCGCTACAGTGACACGGAGGGTACCCCATCCCCTGCCCCAGGCAGCAATGAAATGTCTTTTGACTGACCAAATCGATATGGATAGAGGGGTCAGGGTCAATGAGTCTTTAGCAGGCAGAACTCTGGCCTCTGGCCTAGTTTCCCATGCTGCGTGTGTTCTCATGCATGTGACTATGTGTACATCATAACCACCTTTGTTGTCACTGGGAAGTGTGTGTGTGTGTTACCCCCAGCATCTGGAGTCCAGAGTGAGGCGGTCTGGCTGACCATTGCATCTAGCCAGGAGGGATAAGTGTTTTTTTCTCTAGCAGGGTGAAATGTGTTTTCAGTATTTCTAGGTAAGATTGTAATGGTGGTGGTAGGACTTTCCTTCCCCAGTGTAGCCACAGCCAAAACCTGACTCTGTTTTGCCACCTTTGCCTCAAGCTTTCTGGATCTGAGTCCCTAGGAGGAGAGGCTGGGGCACTCAGACTGTAGAGGGGGAAAATGATATGGAATCCCCCTTTTCCCCAGCATCTTCATCCGCAGGACAGGATCGACCAGGAAGTCCTGTCTAAATGCCCATCAGTCAAGACTCCTGGCTCCACTTAGCATGGTGGTACATACCTTTAATCTCAGCACTTGGGAGGCAGATCCCTGAGTCGAGGTCAGCCTGTTCTACAGGGTGAATTCCGGGACAGTCAGGGCTACACAGGGAAATCCTGTCTTGAATAAAACAAAATAGAAAGATCCCTGTCTCCCCATGAGATAATCAGGCTGAAACAATACTTAGGGCGGATTCCTCTGGTCACTCACGAGACAAATCCAGTAAGACAGCTTTAGAGAATGCTTGCTCACCATCAGTGACCAGGCCATGTGGAGGAGCCCACGCTAATAGAAACCTCGTCTCAGAGGTGTCCAGGGGAGGATTCTGCTAGCTTGTGTGGCTGGAGGAAAGAGAATAGAAACAAGCACCCTCTTACATGTCCAGTCTCTGTGAGGCTTTGGCAATGTCTCTACAATTCTTGTCTGAGCCATGGACCTCCTTCCCTGAGTCTTGCCTTGGTCTGAATCCTGCTAGACCATTTAAGGAATGTGTACTCTCAGGAAAAGTCCCTAGCTTCTTTATACCTCTGGCTTCATGTTTAAACTTGGGATAAGATAATGCCTTCCTGGATCTGTAGATATGAACCATAAGGCCTGTGAAATGGGGGTTGATTCATAGTAGGTGCTGAAGCTGTAGGATATTATTTATTTTGTATTTTTTGAGACGGCTGGTTTTGTAGTCCTGGTTGTCCTGGAATTCTCTATGTAGACGAGGCTGACCTTGAACTCACAGAGGTTCTCTTGCCACCGCCTTCCAAATGCTGGGATTAAAGGCATGCGCCACCATGCCTGGTGTGAGACTTTCTATTATTGTTATTTGTAGTTTAGAATAGGCATACTGCAGAAGGAATCCTATGACCAATCAGATCTTGACATTCCTTCTTGTAAAGAAAGGTGGCGGTAGAGAAGAGACACTTGAGATCTGCTACAATGTTTCCTTCTCCATTCAGGCTTCTCACAGAAGCAATGGAGAGCCAGACTGAGCTCCCTGCCTGTCTCTGCAAGCAGGTAGGTGGGGAGGAGAGGCTGGATCGGAAGTGGCTTAGTGGCTCAGTTGGTTCCCAGCAGAAGCCATTACCTTCCTGGAGAGATAAACCCATGATCCATCTGAGGCTGGGGGCAAGGGTAAGGGAGTACAGATTGGAGTGGGACTCCAGGTCTGCCTCAGGGCCTCCTTGCCTTCCCCTTCTGTGTCCAGGTGAGGAAGCAAAGTCTCCGTCCATCTCCAGTATCAGTGAATGCTTCACATTGGATCTAGGGGTGGGGCAGTTGGTATAGCAAAGAAAGAGGGGTTCCTAGCTCAGTGCCAACTAATTGATTGTGTCTACTGTGTGTTAGGCCCCAAGCTTCCGCCGTTTACTCTGTACCCTAGACACAGCAGGGGCTTTTTCAAAAAAAAAGCTATCCACTTATCTAGCCCGGGGGGCTTAGCTTGGCAATGGAAATGAGAGGAGTTCCACAGGAGGAGGGGGAAGGGAGGCAGATTGGAGGGGAGGGCTTGAGACCCTGCTTGATGGCTTTTAGAGCAAGCTTGCTATTTTATGAAGATTGCCTGCCTATTTGGGGCAAGAGGATTGCTGGTGATTGAGAGGAAGGCTGAAGACACCCCCCACCCCGCAAGTATTCTTTGATACCACCCCTGGATTTAAATCCGGGCAAAGCACTTGACTACCAGATCTCAGGTCTAGAACCTACCTGAACTCCAGATCTTTCCTTCCTTCCTTTCATCCTTCCATCCTTCTTCCCTCCCTCTCTCCCTCCCTCCCTCCCTTCCTTCCTTCCTCCTTCCCTCCTTCCCCTTTCTTTTTCCTTCTTTTTTTAAGGCAGGGTCTCTCTAAATAGCTCTAGCTGGCCTGGAACTCATCGTGTAGAGCAAGTTGACATTGAGTTCACAGAGATCAGCCTGCCTTTGCCCCCCCACCGGGTGCTGCTGGGATTAAAGAAGTGGCCATCATACCTGCCCACCCCATACTGCACCGTATTAGTATGTATGCTTACATGCACCTCCTTTCTTGTTTTCTTTTTCCCTTTAACTTTTAAAAACAGGATCATAACTCTATAGCCAAAGATGACCTGGAGCTCTCTATGCAGCTCAGGCCAGTCTCTAATCTGTGGCGATTCTCCTGATAGCCTTTGAGCGCTGGGATTGCAGCTGTTCACTACCCTCCATGGCTGGCCAGGATTAAGACTGTGTCTACAAGATTCTTTCACAGCATCCAGAACATCCTAAGAAGGGCTTCCTTGGCCTTTGTCAGGTGCTATGGCTGTTCCACAGGTAGACTGGCTGGGGCCTCTTTTCCATGTGAGCCACTGAGTTTATCTCATGACTTTTACTGCTCTTAGTTTCTCCTTATGTCTGCTTCTCCTGTGAGTGGGCCTGGGTGTCTGTCTCTTACTGAATTCCTGAACATCTTTCTCCATCTCTATGACTCGATCCCTGGCTCTTCCTCATCTCTTTTGGCTCTGAGCCGTGGCATCTTTCAGGCTTTCTCTCTCTGGTTATCTTGAAGCAAACCTCTGTGTGGCTCATCTTTATGCTCATGTTCTAAGGCGGCTATACCTAAGAGAGGAACAAAAAGGAAGCTGGCCTTTCCAGAGATTTAGAGACCCTCTGTGGGGCTTTACATTCCAGAGTCTCCATTTGGACCCAGGTCTGGCCATCACTAATGGGGAACATGAAAACCTCTCTGAAGACATCAAAGCTTTAGGTCCCCTTTAGATTGGGTTTCGAGGTACACGTTTCCTAGACAGGTAGCCCATTTTTCTGTCTCCCTCCTCCTTCTATTTTTATCCATCAAGAAGCAGCAGAGATGGTATCTGAAGGGGGAAAAAAAGCAAGCCAAGTCCAAATTCTGGATTTGCTACCCACAGGCTCTATAAGTGATTTGATCTCTCCCAGTCATAGACAGGCTCTTCATCTTCAAAATGGACATAAGAACAGTTCTTGTCTCTCCAGATCGAGACGAAGAGAAAATAAGACGACTGCCGTAAAGCACACGGCACAGAGCTTAACTCAAGAACTAGGAGCCATTTTTTCTTCCATTTCTTTATTTACACAGACTCCCATAGGAGTCTGATTGAATGCATGCAGATTTCTCTTGTCCACTTCCTTCTTTCCTGTCTGACTCTATCTCCTTTTATCTTTCTCTATTCCTGAGTGTTGGAGGTGGACCATTAGGAGAAGCTCCCAAGCCAGGTGTGATGGTGTAGGGTCTTTAATCCCAGCACTGGAAAGCAGAGGCAGGCAGTGAGTCTGATGCCATCCTGATTTACATAGTGAATTCCAGGCCAGCTAGGGTGACATAGGGAGAGCCTGTCTCAGAAATTAATAATAATATGGTAATAATTGTAATAATAATAATGACGGGGCTGGAGAGATGGCTCAGCGGTTAAGAGCATTGCCTGCTCTTCCAAAGGTCCTGAGTTCAATTCCCAGCAACCACATGGTGGCTCACAACCATCTGTAATGAGGTCTGGTGCCCTCTTCTGGCCTGCAGGCATACACACAGACAGAACATTGTATACATAATAAATAAATATTAAAAAAATAATAATGACTAAGTGAGGTGAATGAAGCATAAAAGCCAACAGAGGACCTCTAAGTGCCCAGGACGCAGAAAAGGCCAGCTCCTCCTCTCTGTTCTACTCTTGAGCACGTGTACGTACCCAACACAGAGCCTGGCTCTGCAGATGGTGACAGGCTCAACAGCTATTCATGAGACCTAAATGCGGGTCTTGGCTCTGAAAATAAGAACAGCCTTAGTAACATCTTGGACTCTGAAAACGGCAACAGACTCTGCAAATTATCAGAGTCTGCGACAGAGTCGGGAATCAGTGATGAGTTGTGCTCTGTGGCTGGCAATTGGCTCTGCTCACACTTATGAGCTTTGCATATGATTTCAGGCTCTGCAAAGTAAGCAATGATGGGCCTTCGCAATAAGAACAGACTGAATGACAATGGGCTTTGCAAACTGTGATGGTAAGTTGTGATGGGCTCTGGAAAAAAGCCAGCCATCTTACCTGTGCGTCCCTAAAGAGAACCTGTATCTTGATGTGTTGGCCAGTAGGATCCCCATCCTTTCCTTTCCAGGTCCAACTAGAGGTCCTTTGTCCATTTACCTATTGGTGTTGGGGGTGGGGGCTGAGAGGTGTTGTATACACCAGAGTGGGGCAAGAAGACATATGAGGCTGTGTCGCCACTCCCAAGGCTTTAAGAAGAACCATCCACGTAGTCAAATAGGGGCTTGTGTCTATGGTGACAAATTTGTTCTTGGTATGGCTTGTTGCAAAGTGAAAGTGTCCGTTCTACACCAGAAGCTCTAGGGATGCTAAAAGGGTGTTTAAGTCATTCTAGGCCCCCTAGGGGAGCTGCAAAGTCAGTCTTACAAAGCCCATCTTACAGGCTCCAGCCAACCTTAAATTCCAGCTGGCATCTAAATACCTTGGTAGCAATTTAAATTCCTGTCTGTTCTTCCTAGGTCTGGCCAATATTGATGGGGATCACATACTCCTCTCTCTCAGAGCACAGAATGCGTGTGTGTGTGTGGGGGTGGGGGTGGTAGAAGCAGGATTCTGTTCTTGGTGGACTGTGAGTAACAGTGCCCAGAAGCTGATAAGCTGATGTTACCGGCAGCTGGGAGAAAGGTAATGATGAATGATCAATCAAGGAGGAGGAGGCGATACTGATTGCAGAGATGTTAGGAAAGTGTTGGTAACAGTCAAAAGGTAACGGTCTTGCCATCTCTAAGGTGGCAAGAGATAGCTTGGTGTAGTAGCCAAGAGCATAGCCCGGGCTCAAGTTCCGGGTGTGACATTTGCTAGCTGTGTTTATTTCAGCTTTCTGTGCCTTAGATTCCTCATCTATAATACAGGGGTAAGAATAGCACCTCCTACACACAGCTACCGTGAGGATTAAATCAGTTAACCTCTCTATGTAAATTCTTTTTCTTTCTTTCTTTCTTTCTTTTTTTTTTTTGGTTTTTGGTTTTTCGAGACAGGGTTTCTCTGTGGCTTTGGAGCCTGTCCTGGAACTAGCTCTTTAGACCAGGCTGGTCTCACAGAGATCCGCCTGCCTCTGCCTCCCGAGTGCTGGGATTAAAGGCGTGCGCCACCATCGCCCGGCTTCTGTGTAAATTCTTAAAGTAGCTCTTGGCATGCTGTGTGACAGCTACGGTTACTATTGAGAAAGTGATGAGTATGTGGTAGGGATGACAATGACAGAGAGAACAGAGATAATGATAATGTTACTACTACTACTACTATTAATACCAGGTATGGTGGCACATGCCTTTAATCCCAGCACTGGGAGGAAGAGGCAGGCAGATCTCTGAGTTCAAGGCCAGCCTGATCTATAGAGAAAGTTCCAGGACACTCAGGGCTATGCCTCAACTGCCCTCCTCCAACAAAAAGGTTTAATGGCTGGGGACTGGTTCACATTGGAATAATTCAAGCTACTTAGGAGGCAGAGGAAGGAGGTTAGCGAGTTCAAAGCCTGCCTGGGGCCTGAATACATAGAAAATTAAAACCTAGGGGCTGGAGAGATGGCTCAGTGGTTAAGAGCATTGCATGCTCTTCCAAAGGTCCTGAGTTCAATTCCCAGCAACCACATGGTGGCTCACAACCATCTGTAATGAGGTCTGGTGCCCTCTTCTGGCCTGCAGACATACACACAGACAGAACACTGTATACATAATAAATAAAAAAAAAAGAAAATTAAAACCTAGCATGGGCAACATAGTGAGACATTGTTTCAAAATAAAATGGGGTGTGTGTGCGAGGCGGCTGAGTAGGATGGCTCAGTAGACAAGTTGCTTGCAGCCTAAACTGAGGACTTGAGTCCAGACGCCCAGGATTCATGTTAGGTAAAAAAGTCAGTCTTAGCGCTGGAGAGATGGCTCGGCAGTTAAGAGCTCTTCCAGAGGTCCTGAGTTCAATTCCCAGCGACCACATGGTGGCTCACAGCCATGTGTAATGAGATCTAGTGCCCTCATCGCTAGCAAGCATACAGACAGATAGAACACTGTATACATAATAAATAAATCTTTTAAAAAAATATAAAAAAAAAGTCAGTCTCGGTAGCTGGTTTTATAATCCCAGTGCTAGAAGGCAGACAGAGTCTGCTGGTGGTTTGGCTGGTTAGCTGGTCTAGTCAATAGGTCAGCTTTAAGTTCAGTGAGAGACTCTCAAAACGGGGGGGGGGGAAGGGGGAGAGTGACCAAAGAAGACAGTAGATGTCTCTCTACCTCTGGCCTCCATATGAGCATATTCCTACAGATGTGCATAGAAGCATACAACACACACATACACACACGCACATATACATACACACATGCACACACACGTATATAATTTTTAATTCTTCTTGGGTTTTTTTTCTTTTTGGTTTTTCGAGACAAGGTTTCTCTGTACCTTTGGAGCCTGTCCTGGAACTCGCTCTGTAGATCAGGCTGACCTTGAACTCACAGAGATCTGCCTGCCTCTGCTCCCGAGTGCTGGGATTAAAGTGTTTGCAAGATCCGAGGTCAATCCCAGTCACTGTAGGGGGGTGGGCAGAACAGAAGGGAAAGCTGGAGTATCCTATGCCTTCACTGCTTGAAGCATTTCACAGGTGGTGACTTTTTAGTTACTAAGTCTCTTAAAGTAGCTAACACCACCTGCACGTTAAAGGTGATGCAATGTAGGCCCAGAAGATGACAGACAGGAACTGGAGGAGCTGCGGAGGACACAGCTCAGAAGATGACAGACAGGAACTGGAGGAGCTGCGGAGGACACAGCTCAGAAGATGACAGACAGGAACTGGAGGACACAGCTCAGAAGATGACAGACAGGAACTGGAGGACACAGCTCAGAAGATGACAGACAGGAACTGGAGGACACAGCTCAGAAGATGACAGACAGGAACTGGAGGACACAGCTCAGAAGATGACAGACAGGAACTGGAGGACACAGCTCAGAAGATGACAGACAGGAACTGGGGGAACTCTTGGGGCTGTGTTCTTTATCACGTGTCAGATGGTGGTGATGAGGGAACTGGGTACAGTAGTGGTAAGCGCTGTGTGTAAGTGAAGAGGGAGTTGAGTTGCAGGTGGCAGAAATGCCATGAGGGTGGCTTGGGTGGTGGTTGGTGGCAGTAAAGAAGGAGGTGAAGGTAAGGGTAGAGGAGCAAGATTCATTGTCACCCATAATTCCGGCACCTGGAAGCCCGAGCCAGGAGTATTTTGAGTTTGAGGCTAGGTTGGATTACCTAATGAGACTCTGGGGGGGGGGGGAACCAAAAAACAAAACAAGCAAACAACAATAACAACAACCGGAAAAGCATTCTGTGGCTAAGCTCAGCTTTATGGCTGAAGGAATAAGGCTTCCAGAATGTTTAGGGCATCAGAGAGGACTTCTGGCCTTTAGTAAGACTCTAAAATCAAGAAGTGAGTGAAATATCATATTCTGTTCATCAACTAGGAACTTGGGATCCCAGGTAGTGAAAAAGAGGGAGACACAGTGTTGCAGGGGTATAGGCTGGGGCTTGCTATTTTCTTCCTGTTTCTCAGGGCATTTGACACTGTGTGACCCACTAACTACCCAGCCCATCTGCTCCCATCAGTGGTTCCCTCTAACAGTGCAGACAATGCAATAGGTAAGCCACCCGTCCCATTATGGAACTCTGCTGGCCTTGCCTGCTCTATGCAGATCTGCCTGCCTCTTGTCGGCTGCTGCACTGAGCAGAAGTCTTAATAGAGAATCCGCCTCCGCGCTGCAGCTCCCCACCCGCCAGCCCATCCCTATTATCAGCACCATCAACGGCAGCAAATGACACTCTCGGAATCTTGACTCCAATCTGATGCCTGGTCCCCGGGGCCGTGGAGAGGCGCATGCCAGCCAGGCTGGGGGGCTGGGGAGGGGATGTGCAGTAATAGGATGTGGCGGAGGATAGTCTATTAGCATCGCTGAGAACGTTGATGAGCCCCCTTCCTGGCCCCTTGTCATCCCCGTCCTCACTCAGCCAGGCACCAAGGAGGCCTTGGTGGGGGTAGGGGGCTAGCTTATGGGGCTGGGGTTGGGGTAGGCTATCTTTAAGTCCAGTTACCAGGCTCCCTTGGGGGTCGTGGACCAGAGAGGAAGGTCAAGAAAGGAGGCTATTTAACATACAGCCTTCTGACCGCTAGTCTGGGAGGACGAGCAAGCAGGGTCCTTCCTGGGAGGCGGTGTGCAGATTTTCCCCGTTTCCAACACAGTCTGGTCTGGAAGTAGCTGCTCCTCAAGGAGCCACCCTCCCACCCAGTTTCCTGCTTCTTGAACACAATCAGTTCAGTTCCTCCCTGGGACACTTTCTTCATAGCTAAGTGCTTCCTCTTTTAAAGTTCTGATTGGCTTTTCTTAGTACCAGCCTCCTGAGACTCCTAGAGGTCACTTACCCACAAGACAGATTCCCTGGGTTTGGAGAGGAAGATAGGTCTCAAGCCTGCTCTGTTGGGCGGGGTGTGTGTGTGTGTGTCAGGGTTCCTCATGACCACAGATCTTTTAGCCTGTGTGTAATGTGTGTATGGTACAGAAGAGGCAGGGGAGATAGCAGAATCCTGCAGGAATGAATACAGAATACTGGGATTCTAACCCAGTCCAATTGCTTTGTGACCCTAGGAGAGCTACACATTGCCACCCTAACTGCCCTCTCCCCAGTGTCCTTGTCAGAATGATGTCAGCTAGGAGTGGAGGCTCACACTCATATTCCCAGTGTTGAAGAGACAGCACCACCAGGAGTTCAAGGTCATTATCAGCCACACTGGGAGTTCAGGGCCAGCCTGGGCTACATGAGACCTTGTCAAGCAAACAACTAGACCCAAAATTTGAAGAAATGATGAAACCTCTCAGGAGACTGAGCGGTTCAATAGTTGAGTGCTCTGGGAAGACATGCATTTGGGGTTCAGTAGCCTATAGTGTGGTCGAGTTAACACGCCCCCCCCCCCATGAAAACATAAAACCAAGGAGATGGAAGAAAATGAGGCAAAATGTAAAATGTGATGTTGGGCTTTGCTGTGTGTGACAGGCAAAAGGGTGAGATTAGAAGTCAGGGCTCTGTCCTATCCTGAAGGGCTCCTAACAAGTCGGAAGCCAGAGCACTTATGCCAGCAAGGACAAGCTTCTTGCTGGGCTTTGCTACAGGAAGCAGAGGTTGGGGCTAGCTGATCCAGGAAGGGGAGGAAAGAGCCACAGCCAGCTCACCCCTCCCCCAAGGCTGGGCTTCTGACCATCATACTGAACTCAATCTGTTCTGCCCACTGCCTCCACCATGGCCCATAGTCCAGAGGCCACGGACGTTCAAGCAGTTTGTGTCTGCTGAGTGGCTGCCCTCCATGCCCCCAGCAGGGGCCTGGCCATCAGTCATAGGGCTGGCAGTCTTTGGGGCTGGACATAGAGCCTTGTGGGCAGGGATGGATGTAGACTGTGGATGGCAGGCAGCAGGGGGCACTGGCTCCTGCTCATGGGCCCCCTTGGTGGCCTCTGTTCCCTTTGCAGCTCCTCCAACCCCCTTTGTTCTTCCTCAGTTTACTTGTGTCTGTCTCTCTTCCCCCCACCGCCTGTCTCCTGTCAGCCTCACTGTCTTGTTCGGTGAGCTCCTCTTCCTGTGACCCTCCGGCCTGTTCCTTCTTTCTTCTTTCATTAGACCCCTCCCCTTTGCTCCCTACTCCATAGTCTGTGGGTCACATTGACCCAGGGTTAGGATTTCTTTTCTTTCTTCCTTTCTTTCTTTTTGAGACATTGTCTCTCTTCATAGTCCTGACTGTACTGGTGCTTGATATACAGACCAGACTTTCCTTGAATTCACAAAGATCCCCCTGCCTCTGCCTTCCAAGCACTGGGCTTAAAGTCATGCACCACCACGCCTTGCCCTCCAGGCTTACTTCTAGATTACTATGAGGCCTCTTATCCAATCTTACCACCTCCTCTTCCAGTTAACTGTAGAAGGTACGACCCCAAGATATGATAAGTTTTTCGTTGATCCAACCTAGGACTTTCAGAGGCCAGAGGTAGAAGCCTGCACCATGGAGGATACAGAGAAAGCCTCACTGGGCACTTTCGGGAGAATGCGTTTCTGAAAGTCTGACAGCAGGGGGCGCTGAATCCTTGGTACTTCTGGCTGGTCTCTAGGCTCACAAGCTACAGGCAGAATTTACCCTAAGAAATAAATGTTGAGTATGTTGTAGGTGGGAACTTAGAGGGTCCTCAGCAGGGGTGAGTTTGTCCTACTCTGAAGCTGGCCTCAGGTTGTTAGGATTTTAAAGAAATTTTACATGCTCCCTAAGATTGATTTTTCCCCCCTGGAGATGGGTTCATGTAGCCCAGGCTGGTCTTGAATTTCTGACCTTCCCGCCTCCCTTTCCTGAGTGCTGGATTACAGACATGTTCTACTATGCCAGTTCATAAAATGTATTTATTTGGGATCTTGCAAAATGTAAGCTGGGGGCTTTGGACTCCCCCAGGGGAGACCAAAGTGTCATTGTCACTTTAAGGGAGGCTAGCCATTTGAGGAGAGATAGGCAGTAAAAATCTCCACCCAGACTCCTAAGAATCCTTTATGTTGTGTATAGGTAGTGTCCTGGACCCTCAGACCTCTCTTACCCACATTGGCTTAAGAAGGAAGCAAATCTAAGGCAAATCATATCCGAAATGTCCCTACAGACTTCTTGTCAGGTGCACAGAGAAGAAAGACAAGCCTGGAAGGGGAGGGACTTCTCTCTGTGACAGCTGGACAGTGTGTGTATTCATAAATCGTATGTGCATTGTGTGGCTTGGGGGAGAGAGAGAGAGGGAGGGAGAGGGAGAGGGAGAGGGAGGGAGGGAGGGAGGGAGGGAGGGAGGGAGAGAGAGAGAGAGAGAGAGAGAGAGAGAGAGAGAGAGAGAGAGAAAGCACCTGAACTTGGGATGAGGTCAAAGTGAAGGCTTGATGTGGATTCCAAGAAGGGGAAGCAGCCCCCAGGCCTACACTGCCACTGTCTTGGTCCGAAAGGTTCGAAGGGTCACAATCACAGTCCTCAGGAAAGAAGGCAGACCCTTCTAAGTTTTGAAGTATGCCATTATTATTACTACTCTGTGATGGGCCAGCAGGCAGGCCCCTCAAGGGCCTGGGAAGGACCCAGGCATCTGGAGACAGAGGGTGGCAGGGGAGACTCCTGAAGAAGCTAGATTGATGGGGAAGGGGCTTCAGATAGCTCTGTGACCTGGGGCAGGCAAGAACGATGGCCTGCAACAGTCATTTTAGGGCATAACGACACCTTTCTAGGCCTCCCAGGATGCTGGGAACTGGGATGGCAGCCCTCACCCTTCACCCTAAGCAGGCCACGAGAAGTTGGTAAATATTGTAATCAGATTAGTGACTAGAGAAGGCAGAGAGGCAGTGGTGGGAAAATACTTTCACTGGGCCTGGGAATCCAACCCTTTTGACTTGCCTACCCCTTCCCCTGTGGCCTAAAAGCTACACTGGCTCCTTAGCACCCTCTACAGGCCTGGGTAACTCCCTGCCTCCTCACTTTCCCTGGGCCTGGAGGAGATTTCTATATATATTCCCAACCTAGGGAAGAGATGGGAGCCCAGTCTGGGCAACGCTCGTTCCTCTTCTGTGAACCCCTCCCCTTCTTCAGGCCACTGTCACCTGTGAGATTCCAGGATGGTCATGCATCGTGGGAAATGTCCATTTCCTCAGGGATGAGCCAATCTCTTTCCTCTTTGGCCTTCTTCAAGGTTAAGCTGAGTTCAGGACAGAGACCCAGGGAGGCCTGTGTAGATGAAATGGGGTGAACCAGACATATTCAGTGAAAAGACGGGGTCATCGGGCCATCCTCGGGGGGAAGGGCCAGGAGCATAGGTGCTGCTGTTCTTTGAATCTGGATTTGGGCAACTGGGTAATGAAAACTGGAAGCCTTGAGGTAGAATTGGGTTGGGCATTAGAAGCGTTAGAGATGGGGTACCTGAGGGCTTGGGAATCTGGGGCTGGGGTGAGAAAAGAAAGCCTGAAGAATTGGAGGCTAGAGGGGTTGGGTCTAAAGTATTGAGGAATGAATAATATTGGGAGCTGTAGGGTTTAGGGTATCAGGAAATTTAAGAGCTGGATGTAAAGAACTGGGGTGTCAGGGGGTTGATTATCAAATATTAATGAGAAAAGGCTGAGGTGTTTGGGGTACTAGGAATGGGTAGGGAAACTGAACATGGAGAAAAGTCGTAAAGACACAGATTCTTCTGGGCAGAGGGTTGTCCAGGGAGCATGAGAGTTCAGGGCAGTCCCAGGCCAGGCCTCCCTCAGCCCTTGTATCTGTGCTGGGGCCATTGGGGGCAGGCAGCGGTCTCTCCTTGTTGGGCTGTCAGAGCGGGTTAGGCTTGGGGGAATTGGTTCTCTGGATCATCTCCTGGGGGCCAGCCCCTCCTGGCAGCTTTGTTTGGCAAAAGCTCAGGGATTAGCAGGGCTGCCCCCACACCACCTCCCAGCCCTGCCAGCTCCTGGTGCTTTCATCCCCCAAGGTCTCTAAAGCCGAAGTGCTTTGAGATTAGGCCCCCACAAAAGGGCCCCTTGTGCTCCAGCCAAGCCTTGGGGGAAGGAAGAGGAGGGGGTCCCGAGACCTCAGTGTAGGCCAATCCCTGGAGACAAATCCTCTCCCTTTCTGGAACATCCAAAGTGGTCCTCAAGCCAGAGGAAGAAGACCTCCCATCTCCCTACACCAAGACTGGCTCCAACAGAAGCTTTAGAAGGAACATCCCAAGGACAGTCTGCCTCCCACAACATTCAGCATCCCTGTATTGTCATCTCCAGGAGCAGGTGGGAGGTAGTGCAGGGCGAGAGTGCTGGGAGAGAAGCAGAGGCTGGAGCAGATTCAGATCATGGATGGAGAAGGGACATTGGCCTGGCCTGTTGGAGGAGCAGTCAGGGTGACTGGCCTGGAAAGCGGGGCTTGTCCTGGGTGCAGCAGAACTGAGGGAAGAATGTGAAGGGTTTCACTCTTTACCAGGTGTCTAAGCCCAAGGCCACCAAAACCCCTGAACAAAAAAAACAAAATAAAACAAAAACAAGCGACTGTACAGAAGAGCAGCTTCTGCATTCTTTAGGCCATTTGAAAGTGTTTAAATATGGCCTCCAGTGTAAAGGTACCAGTTATTATTTTTGTCATATAAAGGCACAAAGGGAAAACTACCAACTGCTTTCGGTACCATTTCATAAAGGAAAGGATATTTTGGCACAAAAAATAGGAAAGATAGAATTCCAGGACAGAGAGCTTCAATTAATATACTTTTGTGAAAAATTTTTCTACCAAGACCTTTCTTATAGTTTACTGGTATTTGGGTGAAGTGTCTTGGGATTCTTAGAGCTGGTGACTTTGAAGTTGGTACCTGCTTCAAGGGTCTGTGCTCCTAGGTCTGCGCACTCATGTCTCCTAGACTAAAAATCTACCCAGCCCTCTCTGCAGCAGGAAGTGGATAGGGGCAGCTTCTTGAGGTATAGCCCTGGGAACCCGGGAAAAGCTGCTGCTGGTTGGGGCTCTGCTCAGATGGTACCCTTAGCTTTGGCTCTCCCATCGCCAAGGAGACTTAAGAGGAGCGGGAGGGAGCAGGTCTGACTGCGGTCGATAGAGGGAAATTTCTTCCTGTCTTCTTGCACATAAAATGTTTGTGGTCAGCATATTGCACAACATTCCCAGAGAGGCCACAAAAGGCAATGCTGGGCTGGCAGGGTCAAATGGAACACACAGAGTCGGGTCTGTCTAATCACTCCACAGCTGGGTCACCCATGGGGCTAGTGACAAGGAGGGGCTAGTGACAAGGAAGGGCTCAGGGCAGTTGAGATGGTGGTGGATATATGGGATCATTGGGAGGACCATCAAGGGTGCCCAGTATGTCCCTTGTAAGAAAGTGACCCTATGAGAGGTAAAAACTGGTAGAATTAGTTGATTCTTGTGTAGCGTTTATCAAATACCAGGCATTGTGCTGAATTTTAACCTGGTTAATCCTTATGATAACCCTGAGGAGTAAGCATGATTATTTGATTATTTCTCCCATTTATAAGTAAGAAAAAAAATAAGCACAGAGGTGAAGTGACTTGTCCGAGGTCATATGGCTATTAAGTAACAGACTCTAGATTTGCACCCAGGTGGGCTCGCTCTGGTGCCCACAAGCTGTTTATCAAACGTGCCTTATAAAGAGCCTAAGCAAATGTTCCTTTAGAGTTGCCACTGTCCCCTGGCCATGTCCTTCCACTGCAGGACAGCTTCACTGTGTTTTTTTTTGGGTCCAGAACCATCAAGAGGTACTTGCCATCTTGTAGGCACTGGGCAGAATGGAAGTGTATACTTGCTTCAAAGTGGAACTTTAAAAAAAATCATGTCTTCTGGGTGTTGGTGGCACATACCTTTTATCCCAGCACTTGGGAGGCAGAGGCAGGCGGATCTCTGTGAGTTTGAGGACATCCTAGTCTAGAAAGTGAGTTTCGGGACAGCCAGAGCTACACAAAGGAACCCTGTCTCAAACAAAACAAAACAAAACAAAATAACAAAAATCATGTCCATAATTCCTTTTTAAAAATCTGCTAACTGAAATTTTCTTTTGAGAATTTTATATGTGATCACACTGTATTTGCCTAATTCCCACCCGTCTCTCTCCCACCTCTTCTGTTCTTAACACACACACACACATGCTTGCACACACACACACACACACACACACACACACACACACACACACACGCATGCACACCGAGTCTCTTCTGTGCTGCTGTGTGGACGTATGTTTATTAGGGTAGACCACTTGGGATTGGATAACTTTTCAGGGGATTTGTGCCTGGAAAAAACCGAGTCTCTTTCCCTTAGCAGCCTGTACCTGGAGTTCTTCATGCAGGTGTGGGGGCTCGTGGACTTTCCCGCAGTCCCAGTGGTGTGTCCCATGTCCATAAACCTGTAATGTAACTTCCTTCGAGAGGTGGAGCTTAATTTTCTTTCCTCCATGTACAGACTAGACTTAATTACTTGCTTATAACGAACATAATTGGGCAAAAGAAATAGGATGCCACCTTAATTTTTTTAAAATTACATTATAGTGTGTGTGTGTGTCTGTGCACACGTGCGTGCACCATGGTGTGTGTGGAGGCCAGAGAATAGCTTATAGGAATTAGTTATCTCCTTCTACCATATGGGTCTCAGGGACCAAACTCAAGTGATCAGGCTTAGCTACACGTGCCTTTACCACTAAGCTAGCTCACTGGATCAAAATATCACATTTAAAAACAGTTTATTTATTTGCTTATTTGTTTGTTTGTTTAGGTTTTTCAAGACAGGGTTTCTCTGTGTAGCTTTGGAGACTGTCCTGGAACTTGCTCTGTAGACCCTCTAGCCTCAAACTCACAGAGATCCACCTGTTTCTGTCTCCTGAGTCCTGGGATTAAAGGCATGCACCACTATGGCCCGGTTTAAAAAATAGTTTATTAAATTCACATATTCTCTCTCTCTCTCTCTCTCTCTCTCTCTCTCTCTCTCTCTCTCTCTCTCTCTCTTTCTCTCTCTCTCTCTCGTGCATATATACATACAGACTCCTTGGAAGACAGACTGAGTCATCTCCGCTGACAGCACCAGCCACTAGCCATGAGCCTTCCTGGAAGAGGATTGCCCTGCCCCAATGGAGACTTGGAGTAGCATAACCCAGGCTAACAGCCCGACTAAGCCTCACAAGGCACTGAGTCAGAACCACACAACTAAGCTTCTCCTGGATTCCTGACTCCTAAAAACTGATTTAATAAATGCTTGTTGTAAGTCTCTATGCAATCTTGTTTTTGCTATCTTGAGGTTAGTTATTATATAGTTTAGACTGGAGCTCAACGAGAGCCTCCTGCCTCAGCACCCCCTAACTGCTGAATTACAAGCTTGTGTCACCGTGGTTAGTCATAACTGTCCTGGGGTAAGGCCTTTTCGAGTGTTGTGTTCTTTGAGAGGTGTGAGTAGGGTCCAGGCTCCATGGATCCTGTTGTGAGCCCCATCTTTCCTAGGGTGCCTCCTTTCCCTGCTCTGTAATGTCCACAGCTGCACTGTGGGATCTCTCAGCACTGTTCAGCCTCCCTTTCGAGTCCCCACCCAAAAGTTCACACACGACTGTGTCTGTGTGTGTGTGTGTGTGTGTGTGTGTGTGTGTGTGAGAGAGAGAGAGAGAGAGAGAGAGAGTGTGTGATAGTGACCTTCACTTAGAAATGGGTTTGATTTGTGGGTTTTCAATGTGTTCAGCTGCATTTATTTATTATTTGGAAGAAAATGTGGCTATCTGCAGGACAGCTGTAGCAGAGAGCCCAGGGTGGGAACCTGTGTACTTTATCTATGTGTCTGCATTTGCTAATTCTGGTATGTATGTCTGGATTTTCATGGGCAAGCATGTGGAGAGTCTGCGCTGTGGTCCTCCAAGGGTTAAGGGAAAAGGCGCTGCCATAACTCTTAATCATAGCTTTGCGAGCTTAGCCGGTGCCCCTGTTGAAAAATGTTTCAAAAAGCAAAATAAATGATCTTTTAGTTACAGAAGTATTGATTTTGCCCACATCTAGTAATAAAGAGCAAGTCACCTGTAGCTAAAACTCTTGTAAAATATATTTTATACTCTAATAGTCTGCAGATAGAGTCACCCGCTGAGCACAGATGACAAATCTCCCCAGTGCGGCCCGCGCCCCCCATATTTCACGTCAGGGACGCAGTGGTGGCGCAGGCGGCAACAGAGCTGGGCCTCCCCTCCGGTGAAGATGTGGCCTGGTTGGCTGGAAGAAAAGAAAAAAAAAAGCTGGATTCTTAGCAATCCAGCCCCTCTGCCTCTACCCTGGGCCTTCAGTACCAGCTTGGGCCATGATGGAGGCTTATAGCAAACAGGTCGCTTCTCTCACATCTAGATGCCACAAAAAGAGCTCCCCCATTTTCTCCAAACAAGGAGGTGTTTCTCTGCACCACTCAGCTTCAGAAGCGATGGTCTGGGGATGTGGAGGCTGTATTTCTGAGAATAAATGGAGTGTGTGTGTGTGTGTGTGTGTGTGTAGGAATATTATCCTAGCTTTGCTCTGTCATGTTGTTCACACGTGTGTCATGGTTTGATCTTTTCCACGCCTCCGTATTTGCATAAAGGGATATACTTGGACCCCTGTACAGACTTGTATCGGATAACCCCTGTATACATTCAGAGAGACACACTTGCCACTTTCCACTGGACATGTAGGTGGCACGGGGACCACACTTGGCTTTATGCAATCCATCCAGACACATTGGACTCGTTCAGTCCCTTCATATAGATCTGCCACTCATCTAAGGAACCAGGCTACCTCCATGCTCACCTAGGGTTCCTTGGAGAAATAGACTTTTGTCTGAAAGGATCACATAGTTGCTTTAGTTTGGGGTCTGGAATGTGCTCCACACTCTTCCACCTCTAAGTAGACATGAAGAGCAGCCAAACATACTTGTCATTGGTCCATCTCTCCCAGCCCTCCTTACTGGTGAAGGGAACTTGCTCAGTGGGGCAACCTGGCTTCTTTGTCTTCTCTGCTTCCCAGAGGGGATGCAGTCAGAGATGAAGCCTATACTGGGAGGCTACACACTTGGCATCACTCTTTCTTTTGCCCTAACCTGATGTGTCAGGTCTCATCATTTCTGGGAGCCTCTGTTCTCATAAAGTCTGGCATAGAAGTCTCCCCTAGATGAGGCTCGTCCACTTTTGTCATCTTCTGGATGAGGGAAGCCTTAGAGAAGTCAGGAATCTCCCTACCTTTTCACCCCTGTGATTTCTTATATGTCTGTCTTATATGTCTTTTACCTGGAACACTCAGAAGTATCTGCTCCATAGCCTCCACTTGGCATTAGATGGATGGGGTTAGAGCCCCCCATCCTCACAGTAAGGTTATGTGGGGTAAAGTAGTATGCAGAAGAAACTTGGTACTCAAAAGCACTACAGGGTACCCCAACATGGGAATGTATAGGAGTTTCTAACCCATTCTGAGGGAGACTGGAGGGGTAAAGACAGAATTAGGGAGTCTGCTGGGTTTAAGGGGTTCCAGAGGAGGGGAGGAGATGTTAGGTAGAAGTGGAGGTCAGATTGGGAGGCAGGAGTGAACAGGAACTCCAGGGGGATTTGGAGAGCTCTGGGAGTGGGAGTGGTGGAGTTGGTAGTAGTTTTAACTAGAAAGGAGGGCACTGGCAACTAACTGGTTATTTTGAGGGGGCACTATTGGGTGGAAAAGCCGGTAGGACATAAGAAAATCTTTAGCACCAGGGCCAGTAGCCGGTGGTCCGAAGGAGGGAACAGGGCAGGTAGCTGCCCCGTGCAGAGATTGGGAGGTGAGGGGTGTGTGTGAAGGGGTGGGGAGGGCTGTTTAAGCGGCGGCCGCGCTAATAACCTGTCCAAGAGATGGCTCGTGGCAAATTGCTTTGTTAGTCTTGTCAGCGCGGCCAGGGCCGCCGTCAGCGCGCGCCATGGATCAAGATGATGAATCGCTGTGGATGGCGCAGATGTGGGCGGCCCGCGGCCGAGCCCGGGGCTAAGGGTGGGCTGTGGTGGGGGCCGCAGGGGGCCGGGCCACCGCCATTAACTCCCGAATTAGCTCTAAGCCGCCCACCACCCAGCCACTGCCCTGGGGAGCGCTGGCCGCAGGGGCGGGAGCGAGCCCACGATGCACACCCTGAACCTGGATCCTGGCCTACAGAATTCCGGCTCCTCTGGATGCCAGGGGATTCCCCTGAGCGCCCTGAGACTGACAGGACCTCCAGTCGGCCCAGCAAGTCTGCCTCCATTGCAGTCCTGTGCTTGGCTTTCTTAGGGTATCCTTTGCTAACCAGCTCTGTCCCAGTCCCATGCACTACTTTGTTTGTCCCAAATCCCAACATTGTGAGCCGATGAGGGAGGTGTGAGCTGGAATTCTCTTTCAGTGTGTGTGTGTGTGTGTGTGTGTGTGTGTGTGTGTGTGTGTGTGTGTGTGTGTTTGGGATGTCCTGGGGGGCATTTTGAGTTTAGCGTTGCTACTCCACACCCAGCAGCCTAGGGACCATAGATGGAGGAGTTTAGGGGGACTGTTTCCTCACTTTCCAGATATGTCAGCAAAGATTCCTGGGACCCCTACAGCCCTTGGAAACCCGTGGGTACTCTCTTCTCCTACGTTCCTAAATGGGCTCATCTCTTGACCACTCCTTCTTGGGTTCATTTTAGAAATATCTCCCATTATACATACATGCATACCTAAGCAGACTCTACACGTTTACATATGTACATATTCAAACACACATCATGTATAAATGTGTATATATTCATAACGCAGAACAGGTTAATTAATTGAGCAAACAGACACATTCAGAAACGCAACTCCCACCTGTCTCCACCTCACCCCCACCCCTGAAGGCAGGGCAGTTTATTAGGGGTAGATCCTAGTTCTTCTGGGGACGCCTTTCTCTTAAGCTCTTTGAAGGTATCAGCCACAGCCTGGGGCAGGTAGGTGAGGAGGCTGTAGGAGCAGTCTTGGGAGGAGGGTCCTGAAACATTGTTATTTCTTAGCTTCTGTCTAGACAGTGGCATTTTCAAAGTGGTTTTGTTAAAGCAGTAGGACCCCCCCCACACACACGGTGACATGGCAAGTTTCCTGCCACTGCAGGTCTCCCCAAAAGGCACAGTCCCCTTTCCCTGCCCTACCCAAGCAATAACTGAACTCATCAGGAATCTTGTGCCTCCCCTCTCCGATCCATAGTAAACTTAAGAGCCAGTACCTGGGCTCAATGCCTGTGGAAACCTGGCTGGAGGGTGGGAATGTGGCGGAGTGACGGCAGCTCCCTCAGTCCCTGATATCTCCTTATATGAAAGCCCTTTGGAGGTGAGTCTAACCTGGCAGGGTGGGCTTCTCCAGGTTGTTGGAAATTTGAGCTGTCTGAGGCTCTGCTTGTTTAGTGAGAATGGAGCACACTGGTCGCTTAGCCACCATCTCCACGCCTGGGATGACTGAACGGATGGGGTCTTGGCAGCCTGGGATAAGAGGAATGAATGGAAGGGGGATTCAGAGCATGTGGCAGACAGACCCTTCTAAAAGCAGGTGCCTGGTTGTGCCCGGTGCTCATCATCTGCAGCCCCAGCCCAGAATCTGTGGTATCCTCAACTGCTCTGGCCTCTTCAGCCCAGAAGCCATTGCCCTTCTGCTTGCCCAGTGGTCTCCTGTCCTGTCCAAGGTGGGTCATGGAGTAAAGCAAGAGAATACTTGCTTCACTGGGACAAGATTTCTCACCGGTTGGGGAGGGGAAGCCCCATTCCTGGCACTATCAAGTAAGGTTGGCTGCTAGAAAGGAAGACTCCATATCTGTATTACCTTGGAAGGGGCTTGCACGTCTCTCTACATATGCCCTGGTGCCCAGTTATATGACAGAATACCTATGAGTGTGTGTGTGTGTGTGTGTGTGTGTGTGTGTGTGTGTGTGTGTGTGTTAGGTCTACGGTTTTCTTCCCGGGATGATCTGTGTGTATGCTGGCCTATGAAGGACAGTTGGGTGGAGGTACATTGTGGGCTTCAGTGGCAGCCCTGATTATCTAAGCCAGAGGCAGCCTTCACATCCCTCCCTCTTCTCTCCTCTCCCCCTCTGCACCAGACTGAGATCCCTGAAGAGAAAGTAAAAGGTTACTTAAAGCCCCGCCTCCGCTGTTTTTGTCCCTTTAAATCGAGCCTAAACGGTTTTGCTTTGGCAGAAGAAACCTTTTCTGGAGCATTGGGGTGGGGGTGGGGGGTCCTGGTGGGAGAGAAGGGCCTAAGCAGCCTAATCCTCTTATACCCCCTCCCCTTCCCTTTCTTTGGAGCCTCCCCTCCCTTCTCCCCTCAGGCGCCCTGCCTCTAACTCTGGGCTGAAGATCGATCCAACCCCTTAAATCTGCCACTCCTTCTGTTCCAAGGCCAAAATTTCTGACCCTCTCAACTCAGCCTAAGATTCTGAAAAATCTGTTAGTAAGGCCATTTGCACCCCCCCCCCCCACGCCTTAGCTCCCAAGAAAAAAAAATCCAGCTCCTCAGGGCTAGAACAGAGAGCAATCCCAGGACCGGGATTCAGCAGCCTATTCCAAGAGCCGGACTCGGTGCCTAGTCTGTCGAGCCGCCTGAATGACAGCGCACTTGACCTGAAAATTACACAAGGCTTCTTTACCAGCACACAAGAAACCCCATAGTTATACATGGGGTCACATGAGCACCAACCACAAAGACACACTCTAGTCACAGCCACTGAGGACACACATCCTTCCACTGACTCGGCCAAGGATCTCCCCCAGCTACCACCTCCAGACAAGCACATACACACAGTCTCCCAGAGCTTCCATAGAGTCAATAGCCACAATTGCCAATCTCGCGTTCAAGGTGCCCACTACTAGTGTGGACGCTAATCTGACCCCTTGGCGCACACTTCAGACACACGGCCTTGCCTGGTTCCATAGCCTGCTCCAGAACGTCCTCTTCCTATGAATCACTTGCACCTGGAAGAGAAGGATGCTGACAAGAAGCCCAAACCTATGCAGGGATTTCTCCCCTGTCAATCATTGGTGTGCGTGTGTCCTCCTATCCGAGACCGGTGCACGTATTGTCTGTGCACGGAGAAATGGGTCTCGCGCACCAGGGCCTCCCAGACGCTCTCTCAAGGTGCATCGTGCGGTGTGAGTACTGAGTGCAGGTTGTGTGCAGGTGTGGTGGTGCTAGAGGTGTGTGTGTTCATGTGCGCACACAGGTGCGCTTGTCCCGCTCAACCTTGGTGTGACAGCGGGGTTGGGAAACAGTGTCCCTTGAGGCATTGCACAGCACCCCAGGGGTCAACCTCCAGGGAGACCAAGTAGACCTAGGTGAAGGATTCTCAGGGTCGCTCAAGTCCACCACCTAAGATCCAGAGGCTGGGATCCAGCAATGGCAGACCGATGTTCTGGGGAAATGATGAACGCGGGCTATCCCCGCCCTCGCCCCCAGATCCTCTAAAGGTTTGACCCTGGCTGTCTAGGCCCAAAGCTGCGCAGTAGCTCCAGAGGGGCTGGGCGGGACTGGGAGAGAGTGGCGTATGATTGGCAGCCACGGGGGCCAGTAGGGAGCGCGCGGCCCCGCGCCTCGCGCCCGGGAAACGCTGTTTAAAACTCCAGCTCATGCCGCGACGCGCGTAGATGGCAGCAGCGGCAGCGGCGCGGGCCAGGGAGACCAGGTGCGAGCGGGCGGGGCTGGCGGGATGCAGTCGGGAGGGGCTCGGGGCCCAGGGCCCAGCGGGGCGGGGAGGGCTGGGGCGGTCAGTCCGGGGACCTCCTCCCCTTTTGCCGTCCTTCAGTTTGGGACCGGTGGGAGGATCGCAAAGTTTGCAGAGGGCGAGGGACTTGGAGGGCGAAAGACTCTCAAGCGGTAGGGAGTCGAGATTCGAGGGAGGCAGAGGGAGCGACAGGGGGCGACCCCCAAGGCCGAACACGAAGCTAGAGCTAGCAACCTCAGGAGACAGAAGGAAAGAACTAAAAATTCCGAGACTGTGAGAAGAGCGAGTCGTGGGTAGAAAAGCGCTGAGGCGGAGACGGAAGCCTCGGCGGTCGAGACGCAGGCACCCGCAGAGAACGCTTCGGATCCGTCACGGTTTTGCCTCATTTGGAAGATATTACTTCGCCCCTGAAAAAAAAATATAAATACAAAAAAGGTTTGGATATTAAGCGGAGACAAATCCTTTTCAGTTTGGAAGGGGGCGGCGGCGGGGGAGATGGCCGGGGTAATGCAGAGCAGATGCGCCCCGAGGCGTCGCGCAGCCCGCGGCCCCGGCTGGGGAGGGGGCGCAGTCATCCGTCTAGATCCCGTGCCCTCCACCCCCGGTCGCCCGGGCCACCTACAGCTCCCAGTTTCCCTGTTCCCGCGTACCTTGCAGTACTGGGATCTAGTTCATATCTCATTCTCGGTGACTACCGAGGGCTCTTTTTCTCCTGGGATTGCTACTTCACACGAATTCTTCAGCCGGGGGCGGTTCGGAGCTCAGCTAGCCTCTGTCCTTCTAGTCGCGACCTCAGGTTAAGATCTTTCAGGTGGGTTTTTGGTCCGCGATGGCCTTAGTTCTCTGGAATTCGTTTGGCCTCCCACGGCCTATTCTGGCGTGAGTCGGAGAGCTCCAGTAGGGAATGCGGACTGGGGAGGCGCCTGGGAGGGGGCGGGGGATCAAAAAAAATGAGGGGCTCTGCCAGGGTCTCTTCTCTCTGAGCCTCTCATTTCGATGGCCATAACCCAATCTTGGGCGGCAACAAGCTAGGGTTCTAATGGACCGTACTGGATCTTGGCTGAACTTTCTTAAGTTCCCAGACGTTGCTCAGGGGCCGCTAGGGCCTGGATGATGCATTTGCATTTAGAACATTTGAAAAAACGAGCATCTTCTCTCTCAAATTTCTATCCGGGGACCAAAATCCAGGTAGGGACTGAGCGCTGCCGGTGTGGCAACTTCGGAGAAAGGAATGCTAGACACCGGGAGGATTGTATCCAGCGGGCCGGGGCCTTTCTCCCTTTCCGAGTTGGAAGCATTCCAAAGCTGGGAACCAGCGGGGCCTCCAGCGTAGCCTCAGCGCGGGCTCTGCCTGGGGCCGCAGAAGGACTTTTTCGTTTTAGAAAAGCCGACGGAGGTCAAGGGTCCGCTGGGCTAGTACTGGGTTTCTGATAGCAACACCGGTTTAGGGACGTCGCAGAGAGATTTACTTTTCGGATAGGCCTTGGGGCAAACAAACTGAGGTTGTAGGCCTAGCTGAGGAAATTGTAGGGGCTCCCGGTCCGGATCACGAAGGTGGAAGTAGAAATGTCTTTTCCTTCTCTTGCACTGGGGATCCCGTGCGTTGCAGGCGGGTTGACTCTGCAGAGCGTGCTCTAAGGAAATTTTGTGGCATATCAGTTTTAGGTGGGTTGCAGTGAGCGTTGTTCTCAGTTTTGCGGGGATCCCTGCTTCATTTCCCTGCATCTTCAGGTCCTAAGGTCTTAGAAGGAGAAAGACACTCATGCCTAAAGATAAGTTCCTATTGCCTGTTGACCAGCTGTGCTTATGCATGTGTGTAGGCGGTCAGGGAAAAAAAAGTGGAATTTACTGCCTAGTGAGAGCAAATTATCCAGATAATTGGCTCCAATTTCTCTCCTCTGCGTCTGGGTCTTTGGATAAGAAGCAAAAGCATCGCAACTCAGGACGAGAGGACCTTACCTCATCCCTTCAGACCCCAGGGGCACTGACTCCTGCAAGGGCGCGGGAACTTGGTTGCGCAGTCGAAAGTGGAACTGAAGGGCACAGTTGTGAAGAATTGGAAACCCGCCCCGGGCGAAGGCCACAGAAAAGTGAGCTTGCTGGTCTGGGTTTTAGGGTGGACTCTGTTGGTTCAAGGGTCAGTTTCCTGGGCTTCGGGTGAGTGCTTGTGGGACCCCCACCCACAGCATCCTCTCTGACATTTTCAAATTAAGATGATTCCACGTGATGGCGAAATTCGGAGGCCTTTTTCTGGTTAAAATAAACAACATAAGAGTTAGGCATGTGGTCTGAACACACAGAGACTGAGCTGGGAGGGTGTTTCTACTGAACCTCTGGCTAGGATGATCGCTAGGTCTGCAATGGGGAATGGACCCTGACTTTTGCTGGGGGATGTTCTGGTGGCTGGGGTGCTGGGGAGCAGGACCCCCTGCAGGATTATTGGAGCTCCCTCCTAGAGTAGCCTGTGGGCCTTGAGAGCAAGAGCACTATATCCAGTTACTGTAGCACACCCCTCCCACGATAATAACCTAGAGCTTGCCTCGGCTTCCCCCCGCATTTGAAAGGCATTGGCCCGACTGCCACACAGTGCGACTTCTGGCTTACCATCATCTGGGCTATGGTTAACACATTGACACACTCGAGTCACGCAAGAAGAAAGAGCTTTTGAACACAAATTCTCAGAATCCCCTGATAGACACAGTTACATACTCCCAGGTCAAATTCTCACCGACACTCACTCGCAGGTGACCCTTGTGGCAACCGGGCACTGCGAGACAGCCTGGACCAGTGACCTAGCCCTGACAACGCAAGGACAACCCTTTGGTCTAAACTGCATTGCCCGCCCATTTCTTTCTCTCTCTGGAGCCTAGCGGAAGCACTCCCTACTCCTCTATCCAGCCGTAGTCCTACAAGAGGCACTCTCTGCCTCCCCGCTTTCCCATTCCACACCCCTCCTCTCTGGTTCAGCCCCTTCCCCAGGTCCCGCTCGGCCGCCCCGCGGTGCCCATGTAAATGACAGCAATAAATATCTAATCAAGGCCGCGGGCGACGCCGCAGCCAGCCAAAGCCCATTACGAGCGGGCAGGCTGGCGAAGTGGGAGGGGTACTGGGGTGATAGTGAGCCTTGGGCAGAGCCGAGTTCTGGCCTACGCGTTCAGGAGAATACCTATCATATCTGACCTTGAGCGAGTCTCAGTTTCCCCTTCTAAAAGGGCACTGTGCTTGGCTCTCCGTAGCTGATCTACTCCTCCCGCGGTCCTACCATTTTCTTTCGGTTTGGTTATCAGTCTGTTTTTCCGACACCTCATTTGGTTAGGCGCGGGTCCTGCCTGGTGGTCAGTATCCCAGCCCGCAGAACCCCGATTCTAGCTTTAGTTGAGTTTCTGTAAGCAAATGAAGTGCTGCTGGATCCCCGACAGGCACGCTTGGCTTTTGCCAGTCTCTATCACTCCCATTTCCGTTTAACACCTCTGTGTGCGCGACAACCGTGTGCCCCTAGGTCATGGGAACCCACTCGGCTTTTCTAGCCCCATCTAAGCGCCACCACTCCAGCTGTCAAGATGTTGGCGACCAACCAGTCCATCCGAATATCAATGTGCATACAGTGAGCGAATTGCGCGCTGGATCCCAGTACCACGGCCCTTGCCTCGTACCCTCACTAGCTTTTTGGAGACATCTCCACAGGGACTCTACAGTCCGGAGAACCTTCTCCACAGGGGAACTCCACGGTGACTGCTCCGGGTCTGCAGCTGGAATCTGTCCAACCATAGAGCGGCCCTGCTCGTGCCTGCTGGACTCCGGGTCAGGGCAAACCCACCGAACCCAACCTGCCTTCTCTGCCCAGGAAACCGGAATGTCTGACCGGATCTTCACTTCCATCACAGCTGCTCTGAGTCTCCAGCACTCTCTGCCTCTTTGGGAGAGGACACAGGAAGCAGAGAATCAAGCAGTTACTAAGAGACTGCGGCCAAGTTCGTCCACTCTTAAGAGCGGACACTTGACCAGAATTGAGAAAATACGAAACAACAGACTCTTTCCCCTTTTATCTCTTGCGGTCGCATTTCGCTGTTTTGTTTTGTTTTATTTTATCTTAGTTTCAGCCGCCTGAATACTTAGCACCCCCAACATTAAGGACCTCGGAAAATCGAGGACTGTAGGCGAAAGGGCTTTCCTCAGTCTTGGCCCATTAGCCTGTGGGGGGCTAATTACCCCAATTAGCGGCTGATTTATAATTAATGGCTCGGACCGAGGAGTAATTGGATGTTAATGGATAACAGTGTGTGTAGGGAACTTTAAGCGTCTGATCTTCTCATGGGGGCAGCAGGCTAGGTCATCTTGAGACCCCGCCCCTTCTTCTCCTGCTTCCACCCGTGAGCATGAGCGAAGAGCGAGGAGTCTTGTGTGAGCAGTTTGCCGGTGCTGGGTGCCTGTCGAGGAGTCCTGCACCTCTGCTGCCCTTCCCTGGTAAAGCCACACCTCATGCCCACCTGTCTGCTTTTTTTGGCTCCAACTCCAGGACCATCAGGGAGGTTGGCCTGCAGTGAGGGTGACTGGGATTCCGCTACCTCAACAGCAATGGTCAAAAGGTGTCTGGTGGGGACAGTGGAGTTTTCCTGCTGACACGGGACAGGGGAAGTAGAGTGGGGAAGGAGTCAGGCCACCCGTTCGCGGTTCTGGGCTTCAGGCTCTTCTCACATCTCAGCTGTTTTTCTTTCACCCGGAGCATCTGTCCCTCTATAATTCCTGTATCATCTGAACCCTCACACTGGAACTCATTCCACCCCAGAGCACTGTGGGCCAAACAGTGGCTCCGTGTTTACTTGTGGAATCAATGCCAGATCCTCCGTGTGCTGCTTTCTGGGTGCTGAGTACCAGCTGAGGATTCAGACTTGGCTGTAGAGGGAACCTCAGACTGGCCAGGATTTAGAACTCTGGTAGATATAGAGTTCATACTTGGGAGTCAAATTTCCTGGATTCCACACTGCTTAAGCGGCTTAATTGTGTGGCTTTGGGCAGGTGATTTTACCTCTCCATATCTTGGCATTTATCAGCTAAGTGGGAATTACAATGTTGTAGTGAGAATTTGAAGGGGGCGTAGGTGAACTTTGAGCTTCTCAGCTCCTCTAGGGGGTGGCAGGCTGGATTGTCCTAAGACAGTCTAACCCACAACTCTCCCTGCTTGTCAGGTATCTAGCATGGTTGGTAAAAATTGTTGTCTTATCTTTGGTAGAGGACAGGCAAGTGGGTCAATATACAATTTGGTGATGAAAAGTTGTGGCTAGAATTTAAAGAAGGGCACCTGATTCTACCTAGAGGCTTGGGGGAGGCTTCCTGGAGAAGGGGGTGGCTAAGGCTAGTATGAAGAATCAAGAGTTCTCCCAGTGATGCTGATTGGGGGACAATATCCCCAGAGGAGGAGGCAGTGACATAGTGGCTTTAGAAAACAATGTCTCCTTGGCTGGTGGTAGGGTGAAGGAGTAGTGGGCTAGCAAGGTGCAAGAGAGCAAAGGAGATTTCGATTCTGTCTTTAAAAGAAAATTTGGCTTTGATGGTGCTAGAGATGATGGAAAGATGGGCAAAAGAATGGGATTGAATGTCCACTGAAGATTTAATGGAGCAAAAGCTGCTAACACAGGGAGAGGGTCCGAGGGAAGTGACTGTTCCCCAGACTTCTCAGTTCTAAGACATCAGAAACGAAGGATGCCATGTTTCTAGCCATTAGCTCTTATCTTCTCTCTTTAGAATGTCTCCTTGGCCACTTCCTGTGCCCAGTGGGAAACATGATGGGGGCGAATCAGGTGACTGGCAAGGAGAGGATGGGGTTGCCCCAGGGTTTGCACCACCTCTGAGTACCTGATTTAGATGAAAACTTCGGAGACCTGGAAAGATTTGCAATGGCAGATCTAGGGATCACTGAACTCCTACAAAGCAAACAATATCTGACAAGGAGTGACTGGAATGTCTCCTTGCCAAGCCTATGCCCAGATGTTGTGCCTGAGGGTCTTTGGGTTGGGCAGGCAGGGGGCTCTACATCCCACATATCATATGCTCATTGCTGCTTCCTCACAACTGAGAACTAGGGACAGATGTTGGAACAGGGGTGCTTACCGGGGTCAGGCTCAGCGTTTCCAGCTTTTAACTGTGAGTTTTTCTTTAGCCGCAGTCCTTCATCTGCAGAGTGGCAGTAATAAAAGCACCCTCCTAGTTGAACAGGGAAAGAAATTAATGAAGATCCTGAAGCCAAGTATCTGGTAGGTGCCAGGCACAAAACTCTGAAAAGCTTGGGTCAAGTGACTTCGAGATGGAAGATGTCTGGTTATCTTTTTTTTTCCCCCTCCTGTTTTTTCGAGACAGGGTTTCGCTGTAGCTTTGGGGGCCTATATTGGAACTAGTTCTTGTAGATCAGGCTGGCCTCGAACTCACAGAGATCTGCGTGCCTCTGCCACCTGAGTGCTGGGATTAAAGGCGTGCGCCACCACTGCCTGGTTTAGGTTATCTTGTGAAGTTACTCCACAGTGCACATGTATTTAGTCACTTGCATGGAAAAGAATCTCTCTTCTTTAGCATCCCTCATAGATGTCTGGCCAGATTGAGTTTAAACACCTTCATCTCAGTCTTACCTCTTCAGTCTCCCAAGTGCTGGCATTACAGGCATGGGCCACCGTGCCTGGCTCCATCACACTTTTCATGACAAAGGTCTCTCTCTGCTGGGGTAGCTCAATGAGTCAATGTTATGTCAGAACAAGTAACAGGAACCAAGGTCACATAGGAGGCCATGTGTTGTGTGTGTGTGTGTGTGTGTAGCTCTGGCCTCATGTTCTGTATTTGTGTATTTATGTTTTTCTACCTCCTGGTGCAAAAGGCCTTCAGGAGTTCAAACTGCTAGGTAGGAAAGGTAGCTGTGGAGGCGTATTCCATGAAGGGTTCTCCTAGAACATCCAGGGCTAACAGGACAGCAGCATTTCTCAGAGAAAGAATAGGCTCCACTCAGTTCCTCCGTCATTGATGCCCAGGTCTAGTTCTCCCTGGGGCCCACCTGATTCTCGGTCCCATGCTAGAAATTAGTGCTAGATAGCTCCTCAGAGACTCGGGTTTCCATCCTGCCATTACACTTGCTAGCTGTGAGATCCTGGGCAGTGGATGTTAATCTCCCTGAGTCTCATTTTCTCACTGATGTAATAAGCATGGTAGTACCTATGAAATAGGGCTTGTATTGACGTTTCTTCAGTGAGAGATCCACGGTGCTAGAACAGGACTTGGCTCACAGCGAAGCCCAGTGAAAGGTAGCCATCACTGTTAGTGAGGTGGCGTGCCTCAGGATGCTTGGACCAGTGGAGGAGACGGGGTACTTAAAAGGTTGGTTTTCACACATCTTGATTTCTTTCCTTGAAACGAAGTTGCACTGCCCTGTTCTCCACCATGTGAGGGAATGAGAAGACACTGAGGGAGAAAGAGGTGAAGAGTGATGGCGCCCGCCTGTGGGGTGACCGAGCAGGGTGTGGCCAAAGGAAAGGTCCACTTTCCTTTTAATCAAAGACGCTTCGCATGTGGTTTCCTGGGAGTGCGGCTGTTAATTTATAAAAAATGCCCCCTAATAAAATTCTGCTTGATTCTTCGATTGGCTGGGCATTAGGCCGCAGCCAGCAGCGACGCGGGGACATAACGGATGCATTTGCAGATTTGGAAAATTAAAGCCATCTATATGGCGCCTGTGGCGGGAGATCCGCCGATCTGCTTGCTTAATGAAATATAAAGATTCTTTTAACCAATGTAAGCACAATTCGACAGCTTGTGAAACGCGGCCGCACCATGATGGATGGCTCTCCTGGCTCGCCAGGAATTGCAGGGCGGCACCTTTTAAATATATAATTGATTCTGTTTGGAGTGTGCAGTGGGCTGAGCCCATGCAAGGCCCAGCCTGGGGCTGAGAGTGCAGGCCGGGTTTGGAGCCTCCACCAGGCCCTGCAGAGCTGCCACTTAGGTGGCCCTCAGCACTGAGTGTGGAAGGGATTCTGGCTGCTGGGTGTGGCTAAGAGTCCAGGCAGGTCCAGGCTGTCTGTGTTGCAGGGAAGAACCCACTTAGCATGAACCTTTATCCATCAGTCATGTTCATGGAGACAGAGAAATCATCGTTCCCTTTCTGTGACCGTAGTGCACCATGGTGGTTTTGCGTCCCTCATCATATCTTGATCTAAAACGCTCATCCATTTAATGTGTGTTGTTTGCTAAGCACAAGATGCCTACCAGGCTCTGTATTAGGTATTGCAGAAAAGAAAAAAAGAAAAAGGAAGAAAAAGGGTAAAATAATCCTGTGTATTTTCTCTATGCTGAGCCTTCTGTCTCCTAGATTTCTTTTTCTTTTCCTGTCATTCTTCTTCCTCTCCTGATGTCTTTCATACCCTGTTCAAGACAGGAAGAGCGGGAATACATTGGCTCAGCAGCAGGAGATGGGGCCCATGTGACTTCCTAGAATGACATTTAGGGTACATTCCACTGGTCACACACACACACACACACACACACACACACACACACACACACGATTTGTGTACAGAGGCTCACAGATATACTTAACTGCAGAGACGTGTAAAAGAGCAACAGATCCATAAGTGTAGACAGATGCACGTTCACTCAGTGCTGGATCCCTGTGAGTGCACACACATAGATACGGACATAAGCTGTATGCAGTTGAGGTGGGAATTAGCATCCCTAGAAAAGGATCCCTCTGAGGACTGAGAGGAGGCTGAAGCCCTGATATCCAGCTGGACTGAGGAAAAGAGACGAGGGGCTGGAGAGATGGCAGAGTGGTTAAGAGCATTTACTGCTCTTGCAGAGGACCCAGGCTTAGTTCCCAGCAGCTTATGTAGTGGTTCACAACCATCCACAGCTCCAGTTCCAGGGGATCCAACACCCTCTTCTCACCTCCACAGGCATTGCATGAACATGGTACACATATATACCTACAGATGCACATATATACATGAAATAAATAAATCTACAAAAATGAGACTGGAGAGACAAGAGCTCAGTTGGGACGACCTGGCTTACACACAGTCTCATCTCAAAGTGCACGTGTACATACTTACACACATGTGCATGCATATTTGTGCACATGCTCAAATACACACACATGGCCATATGTGGTGGCGGGAAATGAGTATTTTCTTTTCTGTCTTCTTATTGCCTTGGATCCAATCAGAGACGATAGGCATTGAAGAGTGGCATATGCTGAGGTGCGATCCTACATGCCTGGGGATCGACAGAAACTTCACCTGTGGAAATATGCCATCACTTTCTGGGTGACTGGACTTCAGCAAATTATCCGATCATTCTTATCTCCCATTTCCATATATATAAGATAGGGATAATAGCAGTTTCTACCTCGTACGGCATTGGGAGGATTGATGGTGATGTCTGTGTTTCAGAGCTACTTAATAAATAGTTGTCATTAATTCATTCATCAAATCTTAATCTCCCGAGTGCTGGTTTTGTGTGAGACCTGGTAATCTGGACTGGAGTTGTGGTGTCCAGAAACGCATGAGATATAGTCTCTGCTACAAAGGAGCCGTCTAGTGGGGGAGCTAAAAGTGTCTTTATCATATTCTGATGTAGGTGACAGAATTCAGAAAAGCTGTGTAATACTGGGAGTGTGGCTTAGTGGTAGAGCACTCACTGCCTAGCACGAACAAGGTCTAAGATTACAACCCCAGCAGAGAGAGAAAATCCACGTGAGGTGCATAGCGTTGTGTTTGATAGAGAAAGTGTGTTGTGTAAATGGGAGGCGTAATTGTCGATTATCATCAGTTTTCTTCCTCAGGTGTACTTGTCTGGAGCCTACTCCCAGACTGCAGGGATGTCGAGTCCTTGGGCTAGCACTTCTTGAGAAGTCTGCGTTTCCGGTAGAGGCCTATAGAAAAAAGCAACAAGGAGTGGCAGGTAGCGAGACATTCCTGGGTGCTGAGGAAGAGGCAGAGCATCCAGCTGGACGGAGAGGTGGAGGGGAAGCCAGACTTGGGTCATGTATCTCTTGGCTAACTTACTGAAGAGGCTTTGTGCTGGGATGGGAGGGTACACCTTTGATCTCAGCACTTGGGAAGCAGAGGCAGGTGGATTTCTGAGTTTGAGGCCAGTTTGGACTACATGGTGAGTTCCAGTCCAGCCAGGATTGTACAGAAAGACCCCAGCTCAAAACAAAAATGACAACCCCGACTCTTGTGTATCAAGAGATGTGAGACCTGTGATCACTAAGTGAGCCAGATGCCGCTGCCTACACTAGTGTGCTCTAAAGCAGTAAAGCCCCGAGTTTGGTGGGGGAGTGGCCTTGCAGTCACGGGACTGGGCCAGAGGGTGGATAAGATTTTTTTTTTTCAGATTTTGTTTCCCTTGCCCCATCTGGAGCTTGTGACACTCTTGGAAGCCTAGCTCCATCTCTACATCCATTGGAACAGATAATAACCCTCCACCCACTCACACCCCAACAACAAGGAGATTATAAATGTAATAAATATATAAATGTGGAAATTTCCTATAATCCCATCTACTATCTCTTAGAGATAACCTCTGTCAACATTTCAGGGCATAACCTTCTAGACTCTTTCCTATGCGTATTTATTCATACATTGCAAAAATGAGATCACATCAGGCATCCTGTTTGTTACCTATTTCTTCCACCCAGCCATATATTGCGAGCATCAGCACATATAGACACATATCATTGTTTTAAGCTATGTGCTGTATTTTGTTGTGGGCCGTGACCGTACCCTCATTTGCTGAACTAATCCTTTCTCAATGGACAGTTAGTTTCCCAATTGTTTGCCATCATAAGCAGTGATGTGATAAATATTCCTGTACACATATCTCTGCATACTTGAGGGATAAATTTCTAGAAATGGGATTGTTAAATGAAAGATGATATGCTCTCTGAAGGCTTTGGATGCGGAGAATAAAGAGCTTTTTCATCACTGAGGTAGGAGAAGGACCATTTACCTCCCCCCTGTGTAGTGACCCTGGATAATAATTGTTCTCTGTGTTTGATAATCTAATCAGTGAAAAATAAACTATTGTTCTTTTTCTTTCTGTGGTTATAGCTAAGGGTTTTGTCATGTGTCATTTGGTTCCTTAATGAGTTATTTCTTCATTTCCTTAACTTGCCTTTTCTTAAGTATCCTACTTCAGTACTAAAACTGCATACATTAGAGCTGGAGATACAACTCAGTTAGTAGAGCGCTTGCCTAGCATGCCCAAGGCTCTGGGTTCAAGTTCAACTGCACTGAGCAGGGGGAGGTAAGAGGACCAGCACTTGAGGGTCGCTGAGTGAGTCTGAGGCTAGCTTGTCTCAAACAAAACAGAACGATAGCTTTGTGGCTTCTCCTACTTAGTTTTTTTTTTTTTTGTTTGTTTTTTGAGACAGGGTTTCTCTGTGTAGCCTTGGCTGTCCTGGAACTAGCTCTTATATACCAGGCTGGGCTCAAGCCTGGAGATCCACCTGCCTCTGTCTCCCCAGTACTAGGGCGTGCGCCACCACCAGGACGACCACCGCCACGGGAAATAATAATGTTTAAACACATTTTATCACCACACCTCTCCTCCTCCTCTCTTAGACTTCTGCTCACCTTTGTGGTGCATAGAGTGGGCCTCTGTAACTATTGGATGAGGTCAGCCACCAGCCCCAGACTTCTCCACCCGACATCCAAATAAATTAAGCAAGCAAACAAACAAAAACAAAAACAACAATAACAAACAAACAAAAAAAGAGGGCTGGAGAGATGGTTCAGAGGTTAAGAGCACTGGCTGCTCTATCAGAAAACCTGAGTTCAATTCCCAGCAACCACATGGTGGCTCACAACCATCTGTAATGAGATCTGGTGCCCTCTTCTGAAATGAAGGCATACATGCAAGCAGAACACTGTATACACATTTTATACACAGTAAATAAATAAATGTAAAACACACACACACACACACACACACACACACACACACACCTCCATTCCACCTGGAGCTGGTGTAATGGCTCAGTGGGAAAAGGTACTTGCCACCAAGTCTGGCAGTCTGAGTTTGGTCTCAGATCCCAAATGGTGGAAGGACAAAATGACCCACAGATTGTCCTCTGATGTCCACACACATACACCTTCACATGCACACAAAATAAATTAATAGATAGATAGGTAATAAACTTTATCAGGAAACTAATGAGCCAGATGGTGGTTGTTGTGCGTATTTTTAATCCCAGCACTTGGGAGGCAGAGGTAGGTGGATCTCTGTGAGTTCGAGGTCAGCTTGGTCTCCAAAGCGAGTTCCAGGACAGCCGGGACTATTACACAGAAAAACCCTGTCTTGAACCCTGTCCCCCCCAAAAAGAAATCATGGAGATTGGAGTAATGCCTACGTAAAGTACTTGCTGTGTAACATGGATCCCTGGGGCTTGCTGGCCACTCAGCTTAGCAGAATTGTCAGCATACAGGCCAAGGAGAGACCCTGTCTCAAAAAAAGGTGGCTGTTTCTTGAGGAACAACACCTGAGATTGATCTCTATCTTCTACATGTACATGCACACACGTGTGTACACACACACCCCTAACCCAAATCACATGCACAGATATGTGTGCACACACACACATACACACACACACACACACACACACACACACACACACCCCTAACTCAAATAATACCATATTACTTCTCTATAAAAGATCCTCTAGGGACTTTCCAACACTCAGGATAAAATCCCAAACTCTTTATGATGGACCAAGAAACCTCCCAGCAGCCACCCCCCATAGCCGTCCTATCTCCAGCCTCCAGTTGCTGTGTCCCCCACCATTGTGGTGTTCCTTTTTTCTTTTGTTTAAGATTTAATTATTTTATTTTATAGGCATGAATGTTTTGCTTACACGTATGTCACCACCTGTTGTGCCTGGTGGCTCCAGAGGCCAGAAGACGGCACTGGGAATTGGGGTTATGGATGATTGCAACCACCAAATGGATGTTGGAAAGAGAACCTGGTCCTCTGAGAACAAGTGCTCTCGACTACTGAGCCTCCTCCCCAGTCCTCACCCTGGTGCTGTTGCTTCCTAGGCTCAGTCTTGTTTACACTTCAGGGCCTTTGTCCTTACTGATTTTCCAGAGAGGAAGACCTTTCCCTGGCTTCACATGCCTGCTTCACATCTCTGAAATAATCATTCCTCTGTTTCTTGTCATCCTCTCTTCCTGCCTTATTTTACTTCAGAGTATTTGTTTCTACCTGATATATACATATATTTTTAATTTCATACACACACACACACACACACAGACTCACCACCACTCTGGGGATTGAATTGAAGGTATTATGGATACTCCTGCTGAGCGAGTGCCCTACCAATGAACTATATGCCCAGCCCTTTTTATATTTTTTGTTTCAAGACAAGGTTTCACTAAGTTGCCCAGGCTGACCTTGACCTCATGATCTCAGGCCTGGGTGTCTAGACAGCTGAGGTATAACATGCCTATGTAATCAGACCTAGTACATTTATAGATTTTTTAAATTTTTCTTTATGTCCATGAAATGTAAGTTCCACGGCATTAGGGGGCTTTGGTACTTGGTAGGTGGGTATTTAACACATAGTTAATACATAAATGTACAATGTGTATGGTATAACGTCTGTGTATATAGATGACTGTTGCATGAATTAACACCTATGAGAATGTATGTGAAACTTGGAACGATGACATTGAATTCTGGGTAGGTAAATGGTTTCTGTGAATGCTTTCCCGACAATATCTTTGTATGTATGTCTGTGTGGGCTGTCTGTGGTTGTATATGTTTGTATGGTTGTATATACATATGTCTGGTTCAGTAAGAACAGGGAGCTGAGACGGCTGGACATATTCCCTTAGGAAAAGAACCTGCATTATCTCAGCCTTCCCTTTCTACCTCCTCTATCCAGGCAGTAAGTACACTTTTGTGTCTTCCAGTGGCTGCAAACATGGAGGCACTTTCCAAAACTGATGTTTCAAGCTGATGCAGGGTGGGGTGCTCTCATAAAAAGACTGCAAGGTCCAGGTGACCTGGGACTGATGGGGCCTGGACAGCTTCTTGCTTATATAAGACATCTCACTAGGAAGGATGTGTTCCTTGGTACCTCCTTCTAGGAGCAATTGACTGCAAAAGAACGCAACCTTAGTGACATGGAGTGGGGCAGGCCTTGGATTGGCTGTCTGCCTTAACGTGACTCTCTTCTTTTCCTAAGCCTGCAAATGGGGTTTGTGGCTCTTGGCTTGCTTGCCTTTTGGAGATTTGTGAGAATAAAAGAGGTAATGCCTGTGAACGTGTAACAGTAAGAGCAATAGTTTTATGTCTGTGAAGCATGTTAGGGTTTTAAATTACCCTCTCATCAGAGCAAATGCCTCAGTAGGGAATCCAGCTCTGGACTTGGCTCCAGGGAAACGCAGCGGTGTGGGCTGAATAGATGCCTGTGTGAGACGATGAAGTACACATGAGTCTGCCTGGGGACGGGAGTGAAGAGAGGGTTATATAACACAGCAAGTGGATTGGGCAGTCACAAGGACTAACTTGTTTGTTTTATTTTGAAGCAGGATCTCATTGTAGTTCGGGCTGGCCTTGAATAGCTCTGTAGCTGAGGATAACCTTGAACTCCTGGTCTCCCTGTCTCCACGCCCCCAGTGGTGTGATTAAAATAGTGGGCCCCTGCTGGGCGGTGGTGGTGCTTTGCCTTTAATCTCAGCACTCAGGGAGGCAGAGGCAGGTGGATCTCTGTGAGTTCGAGGTCTACAGAGTGAGGTCCAGGACAGTCAGAGACACACAAAGCAACTCCAGGCCATGTCATAAATATTAGTCCTCAGTAATCACAGGTTAGCCCTATGGTGAGTGCCCTTTTCTGGATACAGAAACTAAGGGTCAGAGAAGTTAAGTGAATTGTCCAAAGTCACAAAGCTCCAAAGGACCAAAGCTGTGATTCCAGCCCCAGCCATCTAACTGGGCATCCCGAGTCCTGCAGAGTGAATGACTGGATGAGTGGGTGAATGAAAGAGGAGTCCCGGGGCACTCTGTGGGCAAGGCAAGGGCACCTTCTGATCTGGTGTAGAAGTCCTTGGGTTAAAGTGGGCATTGAAGTTCTGGGCTGCGATCCATGTTTCTCCCAGGCTAGATTGCAACAGCCTCACCTCATGATCCTTCTCTCTCTTTCCACCGGCAGGCGGATGCCGCCATGCAGCACTACGGGGTGAATGGCTACTCCCTACATGCGATGAACTCACTCAGTGCCATGTACAACCTGCACCAGCAGGCAGCCCAGCAGGCCCAGCATGCCCCTGACTACCGGCCATCGGTGCACGCGCTTACACTGGCTGAGCGCCTAGCTGGTAAGGGCCCTGGGGACCTGCCTGGCCATGGGGACAAGATGCTGGGGGAATGAAAAAGGAGGCTAGAGAAGACAAAAAGGGGAGGGGTGTGCAAGCAGCTTATTCTAGGTATCTTAGAAAGCCTTAGGTCACTTAGTAACATAGATGACAAGCCAAAATCTGTGCTCTGCTGGCTTTGGCAACACATTTATATAACATCTGTGCAGGTGCCTGTGGGATACCTCTTGCTTGTTTGCCCTGTGCTGGTCCTGGAGCTGCCTCAGCCTTCAGGTCCCCATAGCAAACCCACAAAGAAGGAGACTGGAGATACAAAGTATCTCCCCATGAGTATTGGCTAAATGCCAGGCTGCTCTGTGGATCTCTCCCCTCTCTTTCTCTTTTTCTCTCTCCCCATCTTCAAGCCCCATGAAGAAGGTTATTACTTTGTTTTATAGACAAAGGAGCTGAAGCTCAGAGAGAAGAAGTAGTGGAGAGGGCGGGGGTCCGCACACGACAGTACGGCTAAAACTGGGGTCAGACTTGTAGTTAATTGTCTACCCATTCACCTTTCTTCTCTGAACCCAAGTTTCGTCTAGGACGGGGGTAGTGCTAGGACTGCTGGCAGGAGGCCGTGTGAAGTGGTCAGAAAAGCCGGGCTATGCTTACGGTCACTAGTACTCAATGCCCCAAGCAAGTCCCAAGCGTCTGTGAGAGAGCTATAGCCCAGACCTCTGACTTCTGGTTGTCTTCCTGATTGCTTCTATGCTAGTTTCAGTGCCAGTGCTTCTATGGCTGTGCTGAAACAAGTTAAAAGGGGGAGACTTGTTTGGGGTCATGGTCACCTAGCTCCATTTGCTGTGAGATTGTATCAAAGCATCATGTCAGAAAGTGCACGGCATAGTCAAGCTGTTTACCTCACAGAAGGCTGGAAGCAGAGAGGATGATGGGTCAAGGATAAGATAAACCCCTCAAGACATGCCCCCCAGAGGTCCACCCACTTCCTCCTCCTTAGCCTGTCTATTGGCAGTCCATTCGGCCGTGAATTCATCAATGGGTTAATCCATTGATAAGGTTAGCATTTTCATGACCAAATCACCTTTTACTAGTGCCACCATCTGGGGACAAAGTCTTTAATATGTGATCCTTCAGGCCAGTTTACATCCAAATAATAACAATGGGTATGAGAAAGAGTTAATGACATCGATGGAAAATGAGGCCACCTAGTTCATGATGTTCCAGTCCAAACCCATCCTGTTGCGTGGGGACTGGTTTCCATGCCAGGTGGTGGTGAAGGACTTCACAGAATCCCTTGGAACTGAGTGCCCACAGATCACGAGAGGGCATGGTGGTCAGAGCCAATGGTGGACAGCTCAGGGCAGCATGCTGGGCTGGTGAAGAAAGGAAAGCCAGCAGGCTAGGAGGCAAATGCCTTTTGAAGGTGCGGCAAAGGGGGAAGGATTGGCAGGAGACCAGGCTCAGGGATGGGAGAGGGTCTGAGGACCATGCCTGCACTGAGGGATTGGCAGGAGACCAGGCTCAGGGATGGGAGAGGGTCTGAGGACCGTGCCTGCACTGAGGGATTGGCAGGAGACCAGGCTCAGGGATGGGAGAGGGTCTGAGGACCATGCCTGCACTGAGACACCAGTCTGGCAGGAGACCAGGCTCAGGGATGGGAGAGGGTCTGAGGACCGTGCCTGCACTGAGACACCAGTCTGGCAGGGAGGGTTTGGCAGCCAGTCCTACTCCTTTAGACCTTGCCAGGCCTCTGGGCAACTGAGTCCTGGTCACCTTTCTTAGCTCAGTGTAGACACTAGTGTCCAGTGTGGCAGTGGCCAGTGCAGACTTGCCCCAGTATGGCTGCTTCCCTAGTTAGGAGTGAATTCCCTTTGTCTAATGTGATAATGGTATCTACGATAGTGAGATCTACCGCAAAGACTATAACACAGAGATGATTCAGGACAGAAGCTCATGCCCACTGATATGAACAGAGGAACTGAGGTGTATAGCCCACTTTCAAAATGCCAAAATTGGGCTGGGGAGATGGCTCAGCGGTTAAGAGCACTGGCTGTTTTTCCAAAGGTCCGGAGTTCAATTCTCAGCAACCACATGGTGGCTCACAACCATCTGTAATGAGGTCTGGTGCCCTCCTCTGGCCTGCAGACATACACGCAGTCAGAATACTACATACATACATAATCTTTTTTAAAAATGCCCAAACGAAGGAGGCACTGAGCTTCACTAGGATATTTTTATGGAAATCTTACCTTCCATGGCAGGTGCTGCACTAGGGAGCTGTTTTCCCCTTGAGTACTCCACCCCTTATAGTCCTTAGAGTTAGCAATAAGATGCTGAGCTGCTGTCTCTCCACCAGAATGGATGTGACTAAGTGGTCCCTGCTCCCTTTCCTGCCCAAGGGTAGCACCCATGACCTCAGGCCTGCCTGGGCTAGGGTTGGGACACGTTATAAAGGGTCTCTCCTTTAATTGAAGAAGTTCCAAAGTCTAGGGTTTGCTGTCCATTTCCCATTTTGGGTTTTGTCGAAAGCTTCCCAACTCCAGAGGCACAAGAGGAGTCTGTGGTACTGTTCATAGGCAAAACCAACTTGAGTTCCCTCCAGCATCAACAAGGTCCATTTTCGTGTGATTGGAACATATAACCCAGGTGCCAGTCAGCAGAAGGGAAAAGGACTGGACACTGGCCTGAGAGATACCATTCTGGCTGGTTTTCATGTTACCAAACACAAAGGCAAGCCTGTTGAATCAACGCTCCACAGCCTGTGCCCCTCCCCTCTGAGCTTGCAGTGTGGGGATCCAGATTGGGTGTAATAAGCCTGTCCCATGTGCCTAGGGCCCTGCCAGAGCTTAGCTTTCTGCTTAGGAAATACAACCAGGAATCTAATGTTTCTCCATCAGAGACATAGAGACCAAGGAAGAAAATGAGAGCCGATGTAAAAGAGAGGATGGTATGCCAGGTGAGAATTCCCCTAAGCAATCCTCAATCAGCTCCAGCTGACAAACTGGCTTCCCAAGGCTAAGGGTCCATATTCTGATGCTAGGGAATCTTAATAGCCAGAGTCCAAGGCCCACAGGAGATCAGAATCATCGAGATAGGGGTTTTTAGGTCAGTAGCAGCATGTCATCTCAAAATATTACAGCATCTCGAGACTTTTTTCTTTCTGAGATATGGTTCCACTGTATATCTCAGGCTAGACTTGAACCCATAAGCCTCCTTGTCTCGGTCTCCTGAGTGCTAGGATTGCAAGTATGTGTTTTCATTCTTGGTCTAGTATATTGAGACTTTAAGGATCTTGAGGTCTTACCTATCTACACACCCTTAATACCAGTTGGATCAGGAGGATACCCTCCAACACTCATGTGCCTGATAGCCATGCGGAGCTGAATTAGTCCTTGGTAGTTCTGAGAACAGAGGTTGACAGGAGGGAAAGGTTTTCAATGCCAGCCAGTGGAAAGAGGATGGGTGACTTCCAAGGGTCAGGGGTCAGCTCTGATGTCTGTTTGGGCATCCAAAGTGGGTCAGAGCAGGATCAGATTCAAAACTTATTTCCCATAATTAAATGGGCCCCCTCTGCTTGCCTTCCAACGGCTGTACATTTCAAGACATCATCTTGGAGGCCCGCTATGGCTCCCAGCACCGCAAACAACGTCGTAGTCGCACGGCATTCACAGCCCAGCAGCTTGAGGCCCTGGAGAAGACCTTCCAGAAGACGCATTACCCAGATGTGGTCATGCGCGAGAGGCTGGCCATGTGTACCAATCTGCCCGAGGCCCGCGTGCAGGTAGGGTCCGCGAGAGGCTGGCCATGTGTACCAATCTGCCCGAGGCCCGCGTGCAGGTAGGGTCCGCGAGAGGCTGGCCATTTGTACCAATCTGCCCGAGGCCCGCGTGCAGGTAGGGTCCAACTCTCCCAACTGTACGTTACAGATGGGTGCTAGCCATCAAACTGGTGCCCAGTTATCCAGGACCTACCGTTTGCTAGGGCAGTGCAGAGATACATGCCTACTTCCCTCATTCCCATTTGGAAAGAATAGGTGGGGTTGGGTGGAGGATTATCACCTACATTTCTCCTGGCGTGCCCAGGGTACAGTCTTTCCTCCCTTGACTTCTCTTCTTTGTGTCCCCCACCCCCAGGTCTGGTTCAAGAACCGCAGGGCCAAGTTCCGGAAGAAGCAGCGCAGCCTGCAGAAAGAACAACTCCAGAAACAGAAGGAGGCCGAGGGCTCCCATGGAGAAGGCAAGATGGAGGCCCCAGCCTCAGACACCCAGCTAGAGGCAGAACAGCCTCCCAGTCTGCCCAGTGGTGATCCACCTGCTGAGCTTCAGCTGAGTCTGTCAGAGCAATCGGCCAGTGAGTCAGCCCCTGAAGATCAGCCAGACCGTGAAGAGGACTCTCGTGCTGGGGTCGAGGAGGCCAAAGCCGAGAAGAGCCCTGGATCTGAGAGCAAGGTGCAGGGCTGCAAGAGGGGCAGCCCGAAGGCAGGTGAGGCTTGGGTGGGAGGTGACCCACAGGTCAGGGAGACCAGCCAAAGCCGGCATGATGGGCCCGAGTGTGTGATGTAGGTCAGAGCAGGAGGGTCAATCACAGGCATTCAGGAGCATGACCTGTGACCCATGTCCACCCTCTAGTGTGGCTGAGTCCTTGAAAGGTCCAGGAAAAGGGCTGGGCACAGGGAGGCTGAGGAGGGCGCAGGTGAGGGGCCGGCTAGAGCCCATTCACCATTTAGCAATTATTTTAACAGTCTGTATAGATGTACTGGTGTGTGCTGGGTCAATACCACACCTTTTCCCCCCCTGGCAATGCAGAAGCATGCATGGGCAGCCTGTATATGGCGGTTCTGTTGAACTTGTCCATACTGGGTTCACGGTCTAGGTTGATGAGGACGACTGACCGGGCCTCTTCCTCACAATACCATACTGTTGCTGAGATTGCCATACAGCAGATTTCACCCTGATTCAAACTTCTCTTAGGACTTGGCCCATGCTTTTTCATCTGGGAGCTCTTGTGGAAGGGGTGTCTGCTGAGTGTGGGTCATGACCTACTGGGGGTGTTGGAGGACCCTTTCTCAGGGGTCGCCTAAGGCCATCAGGGAAAACACAAATATTTACATTCTGATTCCTAACAGTAGCAAACTTACAGTTACAATGTAGCAACAAAAATAATTTTATGGTTGTTAGGGTGGTTGAGATCCTCTGGTCTAGAGAATGCTCTTTTTTTTTTTTTTTTTTTTTTTTTACTATGTAGCTCCAGCTGACCTGGAACTTCCTGAGTAGACCAAGCTGGCCTTGAACTCACCAAGGTCCACCTGCCTCTGCCTCCTGAGAGCTGTGATTAAGGGTATGCACCACCACTCTTAGCTGGGGATGGTTCTTTTTTAGGGCTAGGCATATCCATCTCTTTTCTACAAAGTTGCTCTGGGCTGGAGCCTCCACCCCTAGCCATCGTTAAGAAGAATAGAGCTCTGGCATGAGGTGTATTCAAACACAAAGCTAGGCAAGGAGGGAGGAGATGAGGAGATGAGTTTCCTGGATATTCCTTGAAAAGATTGAGGGGCTCCCAGGAACTCAGGCATGGGTGCCCAGGCAGGAACCCTGGAGCTTGACAAGTCCCTCCCAACCAAATTCTGAGGGTCACTTCAGAGGATGTCTTGATACACACACACACACACACACACATCTCCCTTGATATGGGGCGATGATGATGTCAGCCAAAGACTATCTTCACTGCAGGACCAATAGGAAGCTGAGGGACCACCTCCTCCAAGGCCAATCCTCTTGTTCTCTGCTTGCAGATTCCCCAGGCAGCCTGCCCATGACTCCTGCAGCACCAGGGGGAGGCCTCCTGGGCCCTTCCCATTCCTACTCCTCCTCCCCGCTCAGCCTCTTCCGTCTCCAGGAGCAGTTTCGCCAGCACATGGCAGCCACCAACAACCTGGTGCACTACTCGTCTTTTGAAGTGGGAGGCTCGGCACCTGCTGCGGCTGCAGCTGCGGCTGCTGCGGTGCCCTACCTAGGTGTCAACATGGCCCCACTGAGCTCACTGCACTGCCAGTCCTACTACCAATCCCTGTCAGCTGCTGCTGCTGCCCACCAGGGTGTTTGGGGGTCCCCATTGCTGCCGGCGCCCCCTACAGGCCTGGCACCTGCCTCAGCTGCCCTGAACAGTAAAACCACGAGCATTGAAAACCTTCGCCTCCGGGCCAAGCAGCACGCAGCCTCCCTGGGACTGGATACACTTCCCAATTGACTGTCTGGCTTCCAACCCAACCGTGGTCTTGTGTGTGCCCCTGTCTCAGTCTCATGGTTATTCCCAGAAAGCTCTCACAGAACTAATCTTGAGAGCTCAGGGATGCTGGGGCCTGGACTCCTCTCACCCCGTGTCCCTTCAGCAGAGTCCCAGGCCCAGGTGAAACCCACATACCCTCTGCATGTCCCTGCTTGGACCCCATGGAGGTCAAACGGGGAGGAGGTGAGCAACTGGCTAGATCCCCTCCTCAGTATTGTCTCCTCCCTCCTGGCCCTCCCCACTAGTAAGTTGATGTGTGGAATGTGAGATATAAATATAAATATATAAAATTATATTTTCAGGCATTGCCTGCCCCAGGCCCCTTCCCCTGTTCCCATCATATGGCCACTGCTACCTTTGCCTCTGAAACTCCCTTCCTCCCCCTTCCTCCCTCGCTCCCTCGCTCCCTCTGTCCCTATCTCCCTTTCTCTTTCTTCCCTTGCTCCCCCCCCCCACTGCCTCTGTCTTGAGGCTGTCTCCCTGCCTACCTGGATCTAACTGCTATGCTTTCCCTCCGTCTCTGGTTTCTTTCTTTGGTGCTGGCTGTGTTAGTGTCCTGTATTCTCAAATAGTGTTTTGTTTGGGGTTGTGGCTTTGGTTTTAGTAATATTGTTCCTTCCAGTATCCCTCCTGCCCTGCCTGCCTATCTACCCCCTTAGCCCGGACCCTCTGGAGGCAGCTCTTCCAATCTATGTCCTAAGATTCCACAAAGCCCTACCCGGAGGCCATGGAACAACAGTCAGAAGGAAGCCCTAGCCCCACAGTGTCTCCGGGATATCAGGAAGGGCTTGTCACCCTTTCTTCTCTTACTAATGATCTTGGAAGTACAAACTCCCCAGATTGTAGAGAGGCAGTAGAATGGCTGACATCATGGCAAGGCTCTGGAGTTCCTTAGCAGTGAGAGAAATCCTATGGCTTCCTGTCCCCCAGGTAGTCACTGGCATGGTAAGGGGTGTTCTTTCAGGTCTAGGCAACCTTGCTCTGTAGCTTTCCCTTTCAGGGTCATGGAACCTTGGGAAAGTCCAGTGCTTTCTGGGATGGTCTTGTCGGGATAAGAAGACTTATCAGATTCTGTCCATTTCCAGCCACCTGGCATTCTGTGCCCACAGCCATGGAGGCCTGATGTGTGGTTTCGAACATTAATGGCTGTTTTACTGAGAAACAATGTGTCCCACATACATGAAACTCTCTCTGGAGACTGACTCAGTTTCCCTGTAAGTGTGGCGGCTCCTTTCTAGGTGAGATAGTCTGCACTCGAGCCTGCTTTTCTTAGATTCCAGTGCTAGCCTGAGGGGAGGCTCACTCCATTTCCATGCCCATTGTGGGCGTAGGCAAGATGAATTCGATTCTTTTGGCTCACCACTGAACCCTCAACCCCACACTTAGAGGGTAGCCTGGCCTGACTGGCCTACAGAGTCAGCAGAGCCCACCTTAGTAAGGTCAGTCTGGACTGGGGTAGGAAGAGAAGGCTTCAGCCAGGAAAAAGCAGGGAGATCAATAACCTGAGCTGGGAAAAGCATGGAATCTAATAGGAGAGGTGAGCGTGAGTGGACCTCTGAACAGGAGGGATGACCTCAATGAGAGGTGGAGCAGAAAGGCCTGGAATCTAGTCTAATATCCCAGTTCCATGCAGTAAGCACCAAAGACAGGCAGTTGAGGGTTTCTGAGTGAGGGGTAGCTCCCTCGGATCTGAAGGTGAGACCAAAGCTGTGGGGATATCAGAGAAGGAGAGACCTGGCCAGGGAGACAGAAGGGGTTCTGGGCTGAGGAGGGTTCAGTGGCCCACGGCTAATGGATTGTGGTTAGCTTCAGGAAGATGTGATTTTGAAACATCTCTTCTGGGCCCAGGCACAGGACTGAAACAGTTTGTCTATTCCTGGGTACAAATGATTGTCGCTGGGACTTGGCCCTCAGCATTTCAAGGCATTACCGGTTCTCCCAGATGAAGCAAGGCCTCCCGGAGTTGAATTCTGTCATGGCAGAAACCAGGGCTACCTAGGCTTTTAGGAAGCGTTCTTAGATTTTTGTCAGCCATTTTCTGTTGATGCAAACTCATAGCCAGAGAAGGAAGGGGAGACACGTGCGTGCGGGCTTTACCCTCGAGGATCTCAAGGTAATTTAAGGTACCAGAGTCAGATGCTTCAAGCAGCTGAAAGAGAAGGGTAGGTAGAGAGCTGACCATGCTGCCTTGGGAGGATTAGAGAGTATGATTTTTTGGAGGAGTTAAAAGGCACAAACTAATGGACTCTCTCCCAGGCCCGCTAGCCTGCTTGTCAATCACTCAGAACAGAGAGACTGAGGATGGAACCTTACAAGCCCTTCTGTGAAAGTCTTGTATCTCTCTGCTCCTTCCTTTTTGGGGTCTCCTTTGTCCTGCTTCCTCACTCTCCTAGAGCATGGTCCAGGGGCCTGGGTCCCCACCTCTATGCCCAGGCTGCCGAGCAATATAGACTGCTTTCCAAACCAGCTGTTTTGTGATCCTTTGTGTTTAGAGGTTGTACCAGCCTGTGGCAAGAACACAGTGTATTGTATTTATTTATTCTGTTAGTTGAAGAAACAACACTCCAACCACTCTCTTCCCCTTCCCCTGCCCCCTGAGTAGCACAGCATGATGCTCTGTCCTGTGTATCTGTCTGTCAGTCCTTTGGCCTTACCTCCTGTGATGTTGTGACCTGTTCTTTGTCCTAATTGGCTAATAAAAGAGAACCTGGCAGCACAGCCCTTGACCCATATTCATTCCCAGAGATGCTTACAGGGGCTGAGTAGGTGGTGTTTCGGAGTCGCACAGCGACTGGAGGGACACAGTGCAAGTCCTCCTTGTGACAGGTAGCTTCTCTGCTGGCCTCGCAACAATCTCCACGATTCTTCTTTGTAGCTTGTGTGTCACTTTGAAGAAGTCATTGGGAGCAGGGAGTATAGGTACATCTCTGTCTTCTCTGGCCTTTTTTGGGGTTCACCCAAGGACAGGTGACAGGGCAGTCTGGGGCAGGGGACACCTGCCGATATCTGGAGAAGCCTGGGGGATGGTTCTGCAGGGTTGTGAGGCCAGGATGATATGTGAAGCCTCCAGAGAGCTAAAGGCAAAGCTGAATCCTAGGGAAGCACATTTGAATTTCTAGGCATGGTGGCACGCATCTGAATCTCAGCACTTGACAGACAGAGGCAGGAGGGTTCTGAGTGCAAGGCCAGCCATACAGGCCACTTGAGACCTGGTCTAAAAGAATCGACTTTGGGTCTTGGTTAATTTTGGTGTGTGATGTTTTAATTTATTTGTAAGAGTTTTTGTTTTTAATAATAAAGTTAATAAAATTTAAAATAAAAAGTCAGAGCTGCTTTCTGGTGGAACAGGGGCCTTGGAGTGGAGTGAGTTCTTTATCATCAGAGGCAAGCAAGAGGCGTGCAAGACACGCAAGAGGTGGAGAGGGAGTTGCAGCAGTGGTAAGGTCATATATATGTATGTATATATATATATTACACATATATATATGTGTGTGTGTGTGTTGGAAGTCTATGTATAGGAATGAGGACCTGTGTGCCACGAGCCCAAGGGTCTGCGGCATTTGTGTGCTTCTGAATGAGAAGGAAACAGTGATAGAGTCAGGGGACAGGGTATACAGGTAATAATTGCAGAAAAAGCGAACAGTTCAGAAGTTTGTGTTGCGAAATTTTGATTTCTCCTACTTTATTTCAAGAAAAGGAAAGGCAGGTTATGGTGGCACACGCCTGCAATCCCAGCACTCTGGAGCCAGAGGCAGATGAATCACTATGAGTTTGAGGCCAGCCTGGTCTACAGAGTGAACTCCAGGACAGCCAGGACCACAGAGACACCCTGTCTCACAAACAACGAAAGAGAATTAGAGATATTCGCCCTATGGTCCTCACCCTGCTGGCCCTACCTTCCTTCTCTGAGTTCCAGAGTGTCTGCACAGACCCTTTATCAGGAGGAATTGTGCTGCATGGAGTTGAGGCTTGGGGGTTGGGAGCTCTCTCTGTCTGTTCTCGGTAGGAGAACCCCAGCAGGCCTCAAGAGTATGCAGGTGGGCTATCTACTGAATTTTCCAGGGCCCTGCTTTCCCTACTTTCCAGGTCACTGTGACCCCAAGAGCTGCATTCCTTTCCTGAGTGGGGCTAAGGATTAGGGCAGGGAGCATCCCCCTTCACCTCCATGAGAGATCAAATGTCTCCCCAAATCTCCCATAGCTCCTACCTGGGCCTTGAGCCACCCAGTGTTCCCTACATACCTCAGCATGGAGAGACACACCTTCCCTGGCACAGCGGTTTCTTGTCACAGGGCAGTTCAAATCCCTCATTCTTTCTTCAGCATTGATTGAGCACCTGCTGTATGCCTAGTCCCATGCTGGGTGCTGGGTCCTGAGAAACAGGTATGAAAACAAAACAACCCAAAACGTGCCTTGACAATCACAGCCTGAGGTGACTCAGAGTTCAAAAAACAAGGAACTGTGGAAACAGAAAAGAGAGGTCAGAAAGGGGCTTTAGGAGAGAGGCACAGCCTGAGCCCATATGTCAGGTGTTTCTCAGGGGTTCATGAAGGAAGGAAGGGTCCCGGGAGAGGCACAGTCCATCCAAGATGCAGGACTGGGTCCTGAGTTCAGGAAAAGCCAGGATGGGACTGGAGGATAGCAGGGCTCCCTAGAAAGGGAAGTGGAAGAGCTGGGTGTGGGGTTGCACTCCTGTAATCTCAGCACATGGGAGGATGAGGTCGAAGAGGATACTAAGTTGGAGACCAGCCTTTGCCACATAGTAGACTCCAGGCCAGCCTGGGCTACAGTGAGACCCTGTCTCAAAAAAAAATCTAGAAGACAAACAACAAAGGAAGCTGAATTTAGAGCCTAGCCCAGGCGAGAGCCTGGGCCTTGGGGAACTGTGTAGGTGGAGTGATTGGATTTGTCTTTACAACTTCACGTTCCTGTCTTCTGTGCCTGATGGATCATAGCAAGGAGCTAGATGGAGCAAGACCAGAAAGGAGGCCACTGCTATGCCCTGATAAGGGACAGTAGTATCAGTCTGGTCTATGGAGCCGGGGGGGGGGGTTGGCAGGACAAGGGACAACGACATTGACAGACAAGGGCTGACTAGTGAGAGGTCTAAGAGATAAAATCACCATGGTGACAGCAGGATGGGAAGGCCCAAAGGTGCTCCTAGGCCTTTGGCCCAACTACAGGGTAGGTGCCCTACTCTAGGAGAGGGGATGACTCCTGGCTCTTGTTGGCATGTAGGAGGAGCCTGCCACATACTTAGGGCAAGATGGTAGTTGGGTTGTTGGTACGGACTTGATTCAGCATGTTCTTTGTGCAGCCATTGATCCTGGCACAACTCTGCGAGGTAGATCTTATTATCACCCCCATTTGACATATGGGGAAACCGAGGTACAATGCGATTCCACAGCTCATCCAGGACCACTAGGCAGCAATGCCCACCTGAGGTCAGGACCCAGCTAACCTTGAAATTCACACTCTTAACTTGGACGGTTGCCAACATAGAGCCGGGTGATCAAATGAAATGATAGAGAAGTCAGAGGTCAGGACCTCCAGGACAGAATCAGCGCAAACTCATTACAGCTTGTTGTGTACTATGGGCCCTCTGCTGAATGGGAGCCCTTAACTATGTCTGGCCTGCTTCCCAGGAGACTCAGATGCGGTAAAGCTTAGGAAGGCATTCGAGGAGAGAGAAGCTGGGCAAGGATGTGCCCCACCATAGTATTAATGGGGAGTGAGGGGTGAGAGGAGTTTTCCTCGAAGTGTAATCTGGAAACTCCCTTTCAAAGGCTTGGCCCACGTTCTTTTAGATTAGGAGTCTGGTTCCTTGGCTCAGGTGGAAGGAACACCTGCTGACAGGGCCTGGGAGGGACCCCTTCAGGGCTGGGGAACCCTTCCCCAACTCTTTCCCACAGAGCTGCCCGGGGCTAGAGCCCCCCACCCCTAATCTTTCATTCTCCTTTGGCTTCTGGGAAAGCCGATTAGGAGGCGGCCTCCTGCCCGCCCCCCTGACAAGTTTGTCTGAACTTCCAACAAAGGCTCTTAGAGGGCTGAAGGGGGAGGGCTGGGGCACAGGGAACCTGACACCACTGGCCTGGGATCACCCCAGCGGCCTAGCAGGTTGCACCATGGCTCTGCCCACCCTGTGGTGAGCAAGAATGTACCTCCAAGGGGCTGTGGCCCCACAAAGGCCTTGGGGCTGCGGTGGGGGTGGAGCTCCTCACCTGAGAACCCCTCATCACCAGGAAGACGAGCAGGGGGCAGCTGGTACCTAGGCAAGCCATCAGGGAATGCATGCATTCTCGCATTTTAGGCAAGCCATCAGGGAATGCATGCATTCTCGCATTCCCGCACCCACTTCCAATTGCACACATGCTACCCCCAGCCCCCGTATGCTGACTTCCAATTTGAGCCACCTCTCTTGTGTCTCACACTGAAGTGCACTACTCTACAAACACCAGGCACAACCTGCAATGCAGTCTGTCATCTAGACACTCCCAGCCGGCACACCTGCTCCACCCCCAGAAATGCATTCTTCTTGGCTTTCCCACATCTAGACAGCCCACTGAAGGCTCAGAGGTAGTTATAAGGCCCCTCTCTAGACAGGCCTCTTGAGAGAGAGGCCAGCTTGGACCCAACAATTCCTCGGTGATTGTTGTCCTGTACTTGTGAAGATGGTGTCTTGGAGCCCAGCCAGTCCTGTTTGTACACCCACAGCCACTCCCACACACCTATCCCAGGGTCTTCCCAGAACCCACCCCGTTGCACATAGCAGCCTCCCCTCTCGGCCTCTTGGGCTATCTTCATGGTGCCAGTGAGTCACAAAGGATCCTGGGCTAGAAGGCCTTATAATATTCAGGTGTGGCTGTCTTTGAATTTCTTATTTATTTACTTTTAAAGATTTGTTGTTGTTTATTGTGTGTGAAAGAGGGTGCACACATGCGCTAGCATACATGTGGAAGTCTGACCACAACCCTCCAGGAGTTGCTTGTCTTCTCCCATTTTAGCAGGGTCTCTTGTTTCCACTGCTGGGCTAGATATGTGAGCTGTGAGCTTCTGGCTGATCTCCTTGTCTCTGACTTCCGTCTTGCCAGAGGAGTGCTGGGATTGCCAACACGAGCCACCATGTCCAGGGATTGAGCTCAGGCCATCAAGTTTGCACGATTTGCCTCCTGAAGAAGCATCTCCTGCCTCCCCTGCCTGTTTTAGACACGCTCTTATCATGTAGTCTTGGCTGGCCTGGAAACCACCTTTGCAGATCATCCATCCTTGAGTTTATGGAGCCCCTTCTGCCTCTGCTTCCCAAGTGCTGGGAGGAAAGGCCTGAGACAGCATCTCCGCATCTCCTTTTTATAACAGCCCCATTTATAATGGATTAGGTAGTTGCTCCCTCCTTGCGGGTCTCCCTCTACTGACTCAGTAGGCTTGGAGGAGCCCTTGACTTCTGTTACCCAACTTTCCCCATTCTCCCTTCTAGCTGGGGCTTCCCTCTCCACACCTACACCTCACCATACGGCTGAGTGTGATGACACGGGACCCACTAAGGACCTACTGTATCCAGAGTCACTTGGGGTTAATAATAAAGCCAACAGCAGGGGTTTTGCCAAGGTTATTTCCCTTCTAGTAGATGTTTGTGGACTCTTTAAGAAGCTTCAGGGGGAGCCCTCGGCGGTTAAGAGGCTCTGGGTTTGACTCCCAACACCAGCACAAAGGCTCACAACTGTCAAGCTATCTCCAGGGAATGCGAACCCACTTCCGGTTTCTGCAGGCACCAGGCGCGCATGTGGTGGACAAACATACGCAGGCAAAAACACCTACCCAGAAAATAAAGACGGATTAAAAAGAAGTTGTTAGGTTTCTGTGAATCTGTTTCATTGCCTGTAAAATGGGGAGTTCTCTACTGAACCCTAGTTTGTGAGAACGCAGATTGTGGAAATGAAGGATTAAGCTGCCTGCTGTCACTAAGGACTCTAAGCCTCTCTCTGGCTTTCCTCCCCCTTTCAGGGAAGTTGTGCTGCCCTCTACCCGGCCTCCAGCAGCGGGGAAACTGCCACCTCAGCCTGGGATCCTTTCCAAGACAAGTCTGGAACAACAAAGCCCACAGGATCCGCATTTCCTCCTGAGGGCTGACCGCCCAGTGGCTCCTTTATCTTGGCAAGAAAGCTGAAGAGCCGTTCATGGAAAGAGCTCGTGTGGGGCGTGTGTGTGGGTGCGTGTGAGCCTGAGCGTGTGTGCACAAAGCTACTCATTGTTGCTGTCCCAACCTGAATGGGTTGATAGACCTGCGCATTTGGGTCCTTCTCAGGTCAGCCCGGCATTTCAGGGATTCCCCACAGTGTGTGCCGGGCAGCAGGGAGGAAGAGCAGCCATGCTTTCTTACCTAGGATTCTCCAGAAGGGGAGAACTGGAAACTGGAGCCACACAGCAGCTTCAGAAAGAATCCAGGTTGGCTGAAGTGGATGAATGACAATAGGGAGAGATGAAAAAGGGATTTCATTCTTTTAGAAGGGACAGGGCGGGTCTCAATCCTGGGCCTCTTCCCAGCACACACCAGCATCTGAAGGCAGGGCCTAACCAGGACTGAATGAATGAATGGCTCTCCTCATTTGGCTTTACCTTCAGCTAACCCTTGATAAGAAAGACTGCGCAGCTGAGAGTCTAGCCTGGCTCCAGGACTGCGGGCTATTGGGAAAAGCCTTCCTTGGGCTGCACGTCTATTGTAGGTCTGGCTTGGACTTGAACTCTTAAGTCCCCTGGATTGAGCTGGCTGGAAACTGGATTCAGGCAGGGCTGGAAATGCCAGGACAGTGGCTTGGCTGTCCTCTCTTCTTTTGTCCCTCACCTCAGTCACCTGAAGACAGACAGGTGGTGTCGGGGTTGCCTGCTCTAGGGTCAGGTCTGTTGATAGTCTGGGGACTGCTGAGTTCAGATTCTCAGAACAGACATCCTCAGGGCTCTCTTCAGCCCTAATCCAGGGCAAGAGTCACCAATACCATAACCACAAACCCAGAGGGTTGGGGATCACCTCCCACCTTCCTGGACAGCATGCTTCAGGAAACTTCTTTACAATGAGCTGAAATCTACCCACCCAGCAGGCTCCTCACTGGGCCTGACCTGGTCCAGTCCAAGGACCGTGAGGAGCCTGCCTCTGTGCACCAGACCCTACCAGGCGGCATCTCACACACTGCATCTTTCCCATGTGTCTTTGAATCTGCTGATTTCTCCTCCTGGGGAAAATGTATTGACCCTTCAGATCTCCCAGGAAACACTGCCCACGGGTGGGATGGTGTTCCCTCCTCCCGCCCTTCTTGACTACTTGTGTGCAATTCTTGTCTGTTTCCCAGCTGAAACGCCATGAGCAAGGCTTGGCCCGGTACAGGTCCTGGTTCAGAACTGGTGTCCAGCCAATACCAAACGTGTTGAACTAAACTGGAATAATCATGTGACAGCCAATCCTGCCAGGCCCCTGGTGAGCCTAGTCCCTGTCCGGACTTGGCAATATGGCCTCGGATAGGTCCTGACTTTTTCTGGGCCCCTGGTTTTAGCTTGGGCAGAGTGATCTCCACCTGCCTCAGACAGACTTAGTTTCCCAGTATCTGGCTGGATCTTTTTTCCTTCTGTACAATAATCACCTCCAATCTTCTTTACTGTTCTATCTGGGATCCTGCCCATGCTGGATACTCCCAAGTGTGTACATAAATGGGGCTTAGGGGTACATACATGGCAAAGGCCCAGTAGGGGCTTGATAAAGCAGATCAAAGGAGTCTCAAAGGATGGCACTGAGGACAAGTGCATCTGTCTGTCCCTTTTCTGGCCTGTCTCAGTAAGAGCATCCTTAGGTGATGAGGCTGGGCCTAAGGCAGAGGTTACATCACAGTCCCCATCTCTTTCTGAGGACATGGCCTGCTCCTAGCAAAGGCTTTCGCTTTCTCCTTTCAGTCTTAATCATCAATGTTACTGTTTAGGGACCACATGTCAGCTTGCAAGGTAAATGGGAGTGACTAAGTGAACTAATAGTTAGGGTGCATCATTCATTCACTGCCCAGATGCCTTCCATGCGCTAGGAAGTCAGCAGTGAACGGGGTGGAGTCCCTGATACTAATATGCCTTTGTATTAATGAGGATCCAGACAGCAAATAGATGAGCAATGAAATATATAATACCGGGTGGTGGTGGTGCACGCCTTTAATCCCAGTACTTGGGAGGCAGAGGCAGGCGGATCTCTGTGAGTTCGAGGCCAGCCTGGTCTACAAGAGCTAGTTCCAGGACAGGCTCCAAAGCTATAGAGAAACCCTGTCTTGGAACAAAAAACAAAAACAAAAATAAGAAATATATACATTAGGGTGCTGATTGAAGGTTAGAAGGATTTGGGAGATGCGGGCATGAAGATTAAGTTTGAAATCAACCTGGACTACACAGTGAGACTTGTCTCAAAGTGAAAACTCAAGAGTATAAATGTATTGAAACAGAGTGTAAGGTTAGGCCGTAGCCCACGAGACAGGCAGAATGATTAGACCAATAATTAGAGATGAACAGACAGACCAACAGCCAGGTAAACAGACAGTGGGGAAAGAGGCTGGTCCAGGCCTGCAGCAGGATGGAGCCTTCAGGGGCAGAAAAAATGGAGAAGGGAGGCAGGGTCTATTAAACTCATGACTCCAGGCCCTAATCCTGTGCCAGGCCCACGAGGGCAGTGTGTGTAGGGGGAGGGGAGAACCCCCTGCTGGGGTGTAATTTCACGCTGAAGGGCCTGATGGGGCATCCCATGGACTGATCCTTTCTGGATCAGAAAACCTACTTCCCTTTGTCGCATACAGGGCGATTAGCGCCTTAACCCTTCGTAGGCTGGCTCATGGCCAGTTCTGTTTCACCTTGCTTCCTGGGGACCTTGCCCGGAGAACCGTCTTTGCTTCCAGCCTATTGTATGTGAGTGTAGGAAGGATGAAGCTTCTTGAGGAAGCAGGGACTGAGTAAGTCCAGGGGGTGGTTTCAAAAACAGTTTCTGTCCATGTCCCTGTTCTCTGGCACCCAGTTTCCTGTCTGCTGTTACTTTAGGCCAGCAAGCTGATCACTCCATCTGCAGGGTCCTCCTTTTATTACATTTCAGCTTATTTAGTGTGCATGTGTGTGGGTGTGTAGGTTGTACATGTATCATGTATGCCACAGTGCACATGTGGAGGCCCAAGGACAGTTTGTCCTTCCAGCATGTGGACTTTGGGGATCAAACTCAGGTTATCAAGCTTCATGGCAAATGCTTTTACCCACTGAGCCATCTCTTACGAAGTCTGGGTTTCCTCCTTATGCAAAGGCTGGAAACCCAAGCCCATAGCCTTCCCACACACCTTGCACTGAAGAACTCACCACCTCCCAGGCAATAAAGCCAGAATCTTCTACTTCCAATGCATCCAGTCCTGTAGACCCTTGAGGTCAAGCCCTCTGAACACTCACTGGCCAGGTGTCAGTAACATACCAGAGATACCCCCGGCCAAATTTCCCAAGAGTGGCATTCGGGGACTAAGCAGACCATCACAGTTAGCCCCTGCATTTATGCCCCTTTTGAGGATGACCTCCTCTTTGTGTCTCTGTTCAAAGATGCACCAGGAAGTGCGCTCACCTTTGGCTCTGCTCGGCCTTGCAGGCTAACTTCAACATATCCAAGGGACTCTCCCTTGGCTTAGGGGAGAAGGGCAGGGGCCAGACTTGGCAGTCCTCTAAGCTCCCTGGGTCTCTAAAACCCCAGCCCCATTAAAAGAAAGCCCCTAAATGTTATTTACACTTCGGAGTCTTAAAAACCATTAACAAAAGCCACTTAATTCAATTATCTTCCCGGCTGGCTCGGTTCTCAGCACTGAGCACTGGCCTCCCCTTGCCGCCCCTCCCCACCCCCCCACCGTCATTGTGTCGGGCTAATGAGGTAAACTGAAGCGAGCCCTGTCCCCCCTGACAGGTTTATGAGAATTTAATAAAGCGTGGCCGGGACCAAATGAGTTGCCTCAGCCTTGGAGAGCTCATTGTCTTCAGCGTCAGCGTTTTTTGACTCAAGCTGCCCCCCCTCCACCGCCCCAGCTCTTGTCTGGCTCAGCCGCCACCCTCACCCTTAGTACCTCTCTAGGTGAACCCGAAGTCCTGTGTGCCTGGCAGAGTCTAGCGAGACCCTGCAAGGGAAGAGCACCCATGCCAGTCCCCGGGAAGGGCAGAAATGAAATCTGTCCCTGTCCCTTTGTGGGTCTCCCATCCCTAGCACACATCAAACCCCAGAAACAGAGACCTTGGGGGACCTTGCTCCTGTGCTGTAGCCCCTGTCATCCTGAGGCTAACCTGTGCAAACCTCACTTCTTTCTTGCCTGCATGGAGTGACCAGCCAAAGGGAGTTTCCAGAATGAGGGGATTTCTCTTTCTGCAACAGGGCTTACAGTTCTGGGATCTGCATTATGGCCTGGGTTTCTTTTTGACATGGAATGTCACCTCACATTTTCTGTGACAGGTAGCAGAGGGTGGAGCTCAGGAAGCAGCAGGGACTTGTCTGAGGATCTAAGGCAGCCACAGGAGCAGCTTCCCTGCGACACCCACCCTGGAGCACCTGGGATACTTTGAGAACCCTAGCTGCCCTTCTTCCCTTGTAGCTCAGATGTTCTAGAACCAGCCTTTCTCTGCTTGCCCTACTAGAGACCCAAGGACCTGAAGATTCTGGGCAAACCAGAGACCTAGGATTCCTTTTGTCCCTGCAGAAGTGTTCTGGGCATTACTTCCTCTGGGGGAGGAAGACCTGATAGGAGTCTTCATGTATCTTCATGTCGGGGGAGTGTCAGGAGGGCAAAGCATAGAGATTGAGATGGAGTGTGATCAGGATTTAAGGTCCATCTTTGTCACGTGTCAAGGTCTATGGCCAGAGTCAAGATGGGGCTTTTGTCAGTCAGGGCTCAGTACATGGACCAGGGTCAGTGCTGTTTGTTAGCAGGGCCAGAGCTTAGTCTGTAATCAAAACAGAAGCTGATGTATATCCATGATCAAAAGTCAGTTTGGTGAGAACCCAAAGAAAAACATATAGGCATCCTCCTGAATATTAACCTTCAGCAAGCGATGAAAGGAGACAAAGACAGAGACCCACATTGGAGCACAGGACTGAAATCTCAAGGTCCAAATCAGGAGCAGAAGGAGAGAGAGCACGAGCAAGGAACTCAGGACCGCTAGGGGTGCACCCACACACTGAAACAATGGGGATGTTCTACTGGGAACTCACCAAGACCAGCTGGCCTGGGTCTGGAAAAGCCTGGGATAAAACCGGACTCTCTGAACATAGCGGACAATGAGGACTACTGACAACTCAAGAACAATGGCAATGGGTTTCTGATCCTACTGCACGTACTGGCTTTGTGGGAACCTAAGCAGTTTGGATGCTCACCTTACTAGACCTGGATGGAGGTGGGGGTTCCTTGGACTTCCCACAGGACAGGGAACCCTGATTGCTTTTCGGGCTGGGGGGGACTTAATTGGGGGAGGGGGAGGGTAATGGGAGGCGGTGGCGGGGAAGAGACAGAAATCTTTAATATATAAATAAATTTAAAAAAGAAAAAAAAAGTCAGTTTGGTCTAGGTCTAGCTCCACATGCGATAAGGGTCAGGGGGACCAGGGTATGTGATAAAGGCCTATGGAAGAGGATCAGAGAAACTGGCAATGAAGAGTGGGTTCAGTATGCTGACAAAGCAGGACCAGGGCTCGGAGTGTGACCAGGGCCAAGTCCACTCTACAATCAAGGACCAGGACTCAGTACGGACCAGGGTGAGGGTTCAAGATCAACACTAGGATTCCGTCTATGATAGACTCATGACTTATTTGTGACCTTGATGAATCCTTTCCCCAGGTCAAGGCTTCCTCAGTTGTAGAAGTGGATGATTTACTTAGTGCATTTAGGTGACTAGCCCTCACCCCCAGCTCCCGCAGTTTTCCAGTTCCTCAGGGTCTGTGGCCTTCAGGAGAGAAAAGGCTAAAATTGCTTAGGAGGCTGGGATTCTCTGTCATGTACTCAGGGTGCCCTCTGGTGGCAGTCTCTAACAGTGTTGCTTTTTCTCTGGCTTAGCCCTCTTTGGCTTTCGGGAAGCCTGCCCCCCCCCATCCCCCCACTATCACCATGGAAGCCTATCTGGTCATCTCCAGGCTCTGGCATCCCTGCACAGCATCCCAACAGCGGAGTAGGCATAGAAGAATCTTCCAGTGGACAGTGGGCACTCCCATGAGCCACCTTCCTGTCCAGTTGGCATTTACACTTGCTGTTATCAGGGACCTACTTCTCAGCTGTGTGATATCACATCTTGTATTCACTGGTTTGACAGGTATTCTTGTCCACCTGCCCATGTCATGTATAGGAGAGAACACGATGAAGATCTCTACTCCCTGGTTCTCGTTCCTCTTCTTAATCCCCAACTCCTGCCACCATCTTCAGGGAAACTTGACAGAAGGTTGACAGAGGTTCAGAACATCCTAAGAGCCCTTCTCCATCAAATGCACAGATTAGGCTAAGCTACGTTTGAGGTCTCTGCCTCTGCCTCTCCTCACACACCTCCATTCACAGGCCAGAGGCGCCCAGGTCTACATCCCAGGGCCCCTTTCTCCAGAAGCCAGGCCTGTGGACCAGCTCCTTCATGGCTGCTCTTCTGGACTGGCAGCGCCTAAGTTTCTCACAGAATATGGCCCTCCAACCTATACCTCAAACTTCCTCCTATAGTCCTTTCTTTCCCTTCCCCAGAAAATCCAGCAGGTAACTGCCCCGTTTACCTCAGACCCAGGTACAGCTGCTCACAGCCAGCTCCTAACCTGCCTCTTGTTTACTGTCTCTCCCCTCAACGCTGCTTCCTCCACAGCAGGCAGGGCAATCTTTACAGTCACAAATCAGTTCCTGCCGCTTCCCCGCTTAAAACCCTCCATTGGCTCCATCTCACCAGGAATAAAATCCCGACTTCTCACCCCAGGCCATGGGCTGAGCATTAGCCCCCTCCACACTGCTCTAGCTCACTCCCTCCAATCTCTGTAGCCCATCCCTCCGTTTTGGCACACAGAGGCCAAGTTCATATTTGCTTCTGGGCTTTTTCATTGGCCATTTTTTTCTGAACTTGAAATACTTTTTCTTTAGACCTTAGCGTGGCTGACTCTTGTCGTTCCATTCAGAATTCAGCTTCTCTCAGCGAAGTCCTCCCTAACTACCCAGGTCCCTGAGGCACACCTTCCGATGGTGATTTCCAGCATACGGCTGTTTTCCGGTGTCTCCTGCTCTTGTGTGTGTATTAGTGTGACAGATGTACATGTGTGCACAAGTGCAGTGGCCAGAAGAGCACATCAGATGTCCTGCCCATCTCAAGCTGAACCTGGCTCGGTGGGTGGCCAGTCAGCCTGAGGAATTCTCCACGCCCCTTAGCAGTACACTGTGTTACAGGCTCATAAGCATGTATGGACTTAGACCCTCAGGCTTCTGCAGCAAACCCTGTTACCTATGGAGCCATCTCGCCGCCAGTTCTGTTTATTGCCCTGCTTCCCCAAGTAGAAAGTATGCTCCCAGCACTGGGCACATGGCAAGGTTCAGAAAGTATCTGTTGGATTCATTGGTAAAACTAGCTCTCAGTAACCACCTTCATTTCTTCTAATGGGACTAGAAGAAAGAAACCCCAGTTTCTGACCCCTCTGGGTTTCCTACCAGCACTGGGCACATGGCAAGGTTCAGAAATTATCTGTTGGATTCATTGGTAAAACTAGCTCTCAGTAACCACCTTCATTTCTTCTAATGGGACCAGAAGAAAGAAACCCCAGTTTCTGACCCCTCTGGGTTTCCTAGTCCAGGCCAGCAGTAGCTTCCTCTGAGAGGCAGGGCTCCCTAGACCACCCCAAAGTTCCTCCATGGTGAGTCCTGAGGAGACCTATCCTTTAGGAAGGATTATCTCGGTGTCCTGGCTGTAGCCCTGAACCTCTGGGGGAGCAAGCGGTCAGGCTAGAGGGCTTGGTCCTCGCAGTGCTCCTTGCAGGTGTTCCCAGGCCTTCAAGGACTCCTCACAGTCAGGAAGCTTGCTAACAGATTCCACCCCCCCATCCTCACCTTGGCAGAAACAGTTTCCCAGTGGCCTAGCATTGCCGAGTGCATGTGGGGTGTCTCCTCATATGGTGCTGGGAGAAGGGAGGCCCAGATCACACCTAAGGTAGCATCAGTGGGGGCCTCTCTCTCTCTGGCTACTTTCAAGGAAGTGGAAGCAGGTGGTGTTTGGGATTGCAGAGCACCGATCCACAAGAGTATGAGGCTGGAAATGACCATTCACTCACCCACGTCCATACACACATGCGTGCCATCAGATGCTGTAAGAAGAGGCCATGTGTTTCAGGTGCTGAGTGTGTCAAAGGTGAGGGGCTACTGACTCATGTGAACTAATGGGGATGACTTAGTCAACACCTGCTGGTGAATTTGCTTTCCCTTATGACCCTGCAGTGGGGAGAAAGGAGGAGAGGAGGGTAGGGCAAGGCAGCAGGCGAATGAAGGAAGAAAGGGCTCAGAGCTGTTGGGAGGTACCTGGTCCATGGTAGAGGAGCATCAGAGTCCACCACGGACAGAGAAGAAGGCTTATGAAGCCCAAAGTGGGTGGTCAAGGAGTTACCACTGTCAAAGGATGGTGGGGTAGCATGGGGTCCCTTTATCAAGAAGAGGGGCTGACTTAGAGTCATGGAGTCATCCCCCAGTCTTCTGTTCCCAGGGCCCTCTTGCAAGGCCTGCCTCATATCTACAGCAGAAGTCCTCATCTACCAGGTCAGAACATAGGCTAGGCCCAGACTACAAGTCCAGTTAGCTCTGAAGGTCTGGGCTTTTCTTGGTCCTTGGAGCTCTTCTCTCTTCCCTGTCTGTACTGGTGGCCACGTTCTCAACTGCTACCCACATGGGATGTCGATAGTCATCTAAACACTGTACTCGTCTCTTATAGGACCCAAGCAAATGCACTCACAGTCACTCCGACCCTCTCCCAGCCTCACATCTGCACAGTTTCTCCATGGACGTTTCCAGGCACACAGAGTCTCAGAGACCATCTCATTCAGTCACATACTCCTCTCCCCTGGGATCCTTTTAGATCTCCAAGGAGGGCTGGTGCCAGGATGCTGGAGTGCTTAGCTGTAGGCTGCCAGCACCCCCAGACCCAGGTGCTCCTCAGAGGCCCCCTGCCAGACCCACCCCTCCCCCCCGTCGCGCACGCACGGAGTACTGACTCAGAAGGTGCTTTATTGAGGAGTGAGGCACAGCTGGAACACACAGTATGGCACAGTCATGGGGACGGGTGTTGCTGGCAGTGAAAATGCACGCCGGGACCTTCAGAATTGGAAAGCCTCATCACCACTGAGGACCCCAGCTCAGCTCTCCTGACCTTTGTCACACAGAAAGGGTCTGGTATAGCTACCCCGAGGGCCTGACTGGATCCCTTCCGTTGGATGAGGCTTCCTCCATAGTGCTCAAACACCTTGGGATGGAACAGGTTTACAGATTCAGGGTCCAGTTTCATCATTGTGGAGAGGAGAAGAGAGGATGAAGTACAGCTTAGAGACCCCACCCAAGAGATCAAAGGTCTGCTGTCTTCTTAGAGGTGTGAGAGCCAATGCCATCACTACACTCTCCGTTTGGAAGTTCTAGAGATGGGACAGATGAGGCCACTTGTGCTCAGTCCTTGGCGTTACCTCTCCTCCCTTTTCCTGGCCCACTAGGAGGCAGCCAGGTCCCTAGGGAAGTTGAGCTGGGTCCCTTCGGTGCGCGGTAAGTAGCCTGCCGAGGTTGCCGGCGCAGGAGGGTCCAGGGCAAAGAGACCGGGCCCGGGGCTGGAGTGGCCAGAGGATGCTGCCGAGGCGGCAGGACTGAACTGCACTGCGGTCGTGTCTTGGGCTGTGCGCTCGCTGCTCTCCATCTCCAGTGCCACGGTCCCTGCGCGCCCGCCGCCCTGGCTCGCGGTGGCTGAGGAGCGAGCGCGGGACACGGGCCCCCGGCGGCTGCACATGCAGCAAGCAGCGAAGAAGCCGAGAGCCAGCACAAGCAGCGCCGGTCCCACCACCAGTGGTGCGTTGTGCCCGGGCAGGGAGACGGCGAAAGCTCCCACCAGGGTCACGTTCAGGCCCGCCAGCAGCAAGCACAAGCCACAGGCACAGCACAGCGCGGGCGACGGCAGGCGGTGTAGTCGGCCTTGGGCACGGCCAGGGGGCGCTGGGGTCAGGGGCGCTGTACTTTTCTTCTTTGCTTGCGGCATCTGCCCGCTCACGCCCTGCACGCCTCAAGCTCTGTCTGTCTGCCTGCTCAGAATAGCACACATGTCAGGGCAAGCTCGTGGTGGTCCTGCGGGCACACAGCAAGAGGGCGAGTTAGAGGGGAAGGGGGTGTTATCCACTTTCAATGTGGGCTCAGTTCTGTGGCTATCTGCACTGTCTGCAGTTGCCCAGGTCATCTTGGACAGTCCTGAAAACAACCCATCTGACATGAAGAATCTGCAGATTGTTTTCCTGCCCAGTTAGTCCCCTGGAGACGCCACTGCAAATCTTACCCTCATCTCTCCTCCAGGAAGCCTTCAGGCTCTAACTAAAAGGCAGTGAAATGCGCGGCAGGCAGCTGGTTAAATGATCCTTATTTGCTCCCCCTATTCCACAGTCCTAGCCAGAGTGCAGCTTTGGGGTTTTAAACAGTTCTCCACCCCCACCTCCAAGTGGTGGAGACCTGGGGATAACCTGGTCTAGTTCCTTGGTATAATCTGGTCTAGTTTCTTGGGATAACCTGGTTTAGTTTCTTGGGATAATCTGGTCTAGTTTTTAGAAAATGAAGCATGGAGAACCTAGCAGTTTACCCAAAGCCCAGACCCAGGACCTACTGGAGCTGCTGTCTGCTCCACTTTAGGCTCTGGTAGGCATAACAAGGACATTAATTTCTATGAACATCAGACAAGGCTCCGTGAGAGTGATGCTGTTTTTGATGTTCAGCTGCCCACTGAGGGGGCAGTTCCCCCATGATCTGGACCCCGGAACCCTTTCTAGACAGTGCATTCTAGTAAATTCCAGGACTACCTCCATTCCACCACCAGGTGGATTTAGCTTGAAAAGCCTCATCTATTGGGTGATGGCTCAGAAGGTAAAAGTGCTTGCCTGGGAAACTGAGTCTGATTCCTGGAACACAAGTAAAAAGCCAGATGTGGTGGGCAGCATCTGTAATCCCACACCCCGATTGCAAGATGGGAGGCGGAGCAGAAGAATGGGCTGGAAGCTCACTGCACAGCTAGTCTGGTGTACACAGCACAGGAGCAGAAATAGGAGAGACTAGAACTTAAAGCAAGGGGAAGAAAGAACCAACTGACTTCCACATACATGCTGCAGTATGCACGCACCCACAGTTACACACATACACACAAGACAAGTTAAGAATAAAAATCCAATCTATGGATGTCATATCCCCTTCTTGGGATTTCTAGATGTGTCTGGTTCTGGGAACTATCCCTGGATTGGCAAAATTCCGAAAATCAAAGCAGAAGCAAGAGCAATATAGTCACAGTCTCAGAATGTGTGACTTCTCAAACAAAAGAAAACAAGATTGTGACATGATATTAATCCCAGCACTGAGAGGTAGAGGCAGGTGGATCTTTGTGAGTTCCAGGCTAGCCAGGGTTACATAGTGAGACTGTCTCAAATGAACAAAACTCCAAACCCCCAACCCAAACTCCAGCATGTATGACTTCTGTTTGGGAATTCTGATTTACAATGTGAGGTCACAGGCATCAAGGACTGGGAATGCATAGTTTGTGAGCTGTGTTGAAATTGTGGAGCAATGTTAGGAAAAGGTCCTAGGTAGAGAGAGGAGTAATTGACTCCCTAGATGGGATGCAGGTGAGGAGTAGGGAGGGCAAGGAAAAGGTAGCCTGACTGTGCTCACCTGTGTGGGGCTGATAGCCCCAACCAGGTATCATGAGGTCCCATTGGGGCTAATCGACACCTCGTAGGATATAATGATAGTTGAATGCTTTACGCTAAGCAAAATGCCTAAAAAATGCAGCAAACACGAAACATGAAGACAATAGATATGAAATCTCAGCTCTGAGAGGCGGCTCATGCCGTTTAGAAACAGAACAGTTTCTATGTCCAAACTCCTGATAACAAAGGTTGTTGAGGGTATCTAAGCTGCCTCAAGGAAGCTTCCCACTGTGTGGCCAACTAGCTTTCCAGGCGGCCGCTAAAGGCATGCAGCAGATGAATTTGTGAGGGTGTCCATACATGGCCTTGCTACATTTCCGAGTTTTAACCTCAGGACTTCGGTGGGACTTCCAGTTCTTCCTCTTTCACATCCCTGCCTGTTCCGCTCAGTTATCAGTATCTGACATTCTCTGGCAAAGGCACAGTCTTATTTCTTGCAATGAAGGTTCAGTTGGAGACTGAGTGATGGTGTCGCAGGCAGAACTGATGGATTCTGGCCCCTCACTCACCCCAGCTTTAAAAGCTGACTTTGGACAAGGGAGCCTTGGATGGCTGGAAGGCCTGAGATCTCATTTCTTTGACGATATAGAATCTGAGGATCTCAGACGCCCCTGGTTCTGTTTTGTTAGCAAAGCTGTGGGATGCGGCTCACTAGATATTTAAGATCATACTGATTTGTTTCCGTTTGTTTTGCTTTTGGTAGCAGTGGAGATCAAATTTAGGCTTAGGCCTCATTGCCTAGATCAGCCCTACGACTGAGCTGTTTATCACCCCACCCCTTTCACTTATTGAGACCCAGGCTTACTGAGTTGCTCAGGCTGGCCTTGAACTTGGCATCTTCCTTAGTAGTTTGGATCACAGGCCTGTCCTACCAGGCCCAGCTCAGCTTTTTCTCCTGGGCAGGGAACTGTGATCAGTCATTCCTAAGCTGAGCTACTGAATTCGGAAGCGAGACCCTCTTGACTTTATTCTGTTGCTTCTGTAAATTCTCCGGCGCCTTTGTGTTTCATTCCAATTAAAGCCCTCAAGCCCAGCACTTGAGAGCAGGAAAGACCATTGCTCTGAATATTGAGTTGGCAGATTAAAAGAACTTCGCTTTAGTGAGTCGGTGGAGATCACTTAGACCATGCCCTGATCTGGGAAGTAAACCCAGAGCCTCATACATGGAAGTCAAGTGCTTTACCACTGAGCTACATCCTTAGACTTTTTTTTTTTAAAGATTTATTTATTAAGTATACAGTGGTCTGTCTGGCCCGCAGGCCAGAAGAGGGCATCAGATCTCATTACAGGTGGTTGTGAACCACCACGTAGTTGCTGGGAATTGAACTCAGGACCTTTGGAAGAGCAGGCAGTGCTCTTAACCACTGAGCCATCTCTCCAGCCCCATCCTTAGACCTCTTTTTTTTTTTTTTGAAACAGGATCTTGCTAAATTGTTAAGCTGCCCAGGATGGCCTTGAACTTGTGATCCTTCTGCCCTGAGGAGGTGAAATTACAGGCATGCACCATCACATTCCACAACCAAGTCCTCAATAGATGGGAGAAACTGAGGCTCAGAATGAGAGAGATTTTGGAGGAAGACTGTGCCAAGCCAGAACACAGATGGACAGGGCTCTGACCACTGATGTCTGCTGCCCACCATCCTGGCTAAGCTGTTTCTTCTCCCTGCTGTCCTGCTTCTGGCCAGGAAGGCTTTGTAATCTTTATTTGGGAGCCTAGTGTAGAAGCAGTTTGGGGCAGAGACAGGGGCAGGAACTTGGGGTGGGCCTCAGAGATACAGATTTTAGCTGATAGGCAACTTGAAATAGCTGGGACTTCTCCTTGGCACCTTAGCCGTCTGAACAAGGAAGGGAGGGATACAATGTGAATGGTTATCTCCGAACTGAGGTCTCTTGTCAACCTGATGCCCCTTTGTGAAAGAAGAAATAGGGGCCTGTTTAGAAGTCCCTATCAAAATATCACAAGGTACCATAGAAGGAGCACACTGATCAGTAACATGACTTGAATTTGTTCATTTCTCCAAATTCTTTGCTTTGGGCTGAAATAAACTATTACCCCAAAAAAGTCACCACTACACCTGGGTTCTGACTCTCTCTCTCTCTCTCTCTCTCTCTCTCTCTTTCTCTCTCTCCCCCCTCCCTTTCTCTCTGTCTTCTGCCCTTCCCCCTCTGTGTGTATGTTTAGGTCAGAGGAAATCTCAAATTCTTCAGATGCTATACGGACAGACAGACAGACACACACACTTTTTAAAGAGACCGTAGCCATTGATTATAATTACCCAGGTAACCATCAGCAAGCAGGGTGGTCGTCAGTAGGTAGAGCTATGAGCTCCTTGTGGGGGAAGTTTCTGCCTGAAGCCCCTGTGTCAGCCTGTCCCAGACCTATGACTTCTGTGTTGAACAAAAGCAACTGTCTGGCTGGCAGCAGTCCTCCCAGTCCTGGCTCCTTCTCCAAGAGCCTCTGGGTAAGAGCCCAGGGACTTTGGTAAAGATAGTAGTCTCGTCCTCCATGTGTGTTCCAGACATTTTGCTCAAAGTCTTTTGTTGCCCTTGCCTGGGAACTCTTCCTTTCCTCTTTAGTCCCTGAAGTTTGGGCAAGGCCCCTCCCCTCCTCTGGGCCCCAGACTAATGCCCGCTCTATCCTCAACTCTATCACATCCTCAGAGAGCCTCCTATATCACTGTTACTCATTGCCTGCTGGGGCTTATTCATTATACTGCAAGTTCTCAGCTCGTGCCAAATGGATTCTGCCTCCCCAGGGCCCAGAGAGACACCATCATCCCTCTCCAGTTAATGGCCAGATTCTTTCCCACTCACCCTCCGACACACACACACACACACACACACACACACACACACACACACACACAAGCCTAGGCATGATGTTTGAGGAAGAATTTTGGAAAACTTGGCTTTCTAGTCTGTGTGTGACATCTGGACTCTCTTATCTGGTCTTCCAGTGTGTGACACCTACCACCACCACCCCCTCACTCACTACAAGCACACACAGGAGCCAAACAAACCCAGAGCGAGCTGCATTGCTCACAGAATGCAGACGTGAGCTGACACATCTCTGTCTGGTGGAGAAGAGCTTCTGCTTAGCAGGTGTATCTCTAGATGCACCCGGTGCCACGGTGGTGGGGGGGGATGGGTGAGGTGCCTGAGAGCAGTGGCCTCAGGAGAGCTAACGGAGGAGGAAGCTCTGCTCCGTGTGCTCCTACGACGCCCTCCTGTTTACACGCCTCTAGCCAGCAAGCAGCCCCAGAGCTCCTCATGGGCTATTCCACTGCCACTCGCCTACCTGTGAGGTAGGAGTCCCACGTGGAAGGTCCCCACAGGTTTCGTAGGCGTTCATTCTAGCATAGTAGATAGCCCAAGAGACAGGATTCTGCATCAGCCACAGCCCTGTGTCCATTAGACCAACTTTTGTACCCAACCGGGCAACAGTGGCTCTGCTGCCCTGGGTCTTTTGTTTCCTTTTGGTTCTTATGCATTCCTAGTCCCTAGCCAGGGGACAGGTATGGGCAGATGGTCTAGGCCTCTGTCTCCACAACAGCAACTGAGCTACCTGGAGCAACAGGAGGGACAGTTGGCAGGGACTTCACACTGCTGGGCTGGAGCTATCCTCCCTTCATCTCTTCTAAGGCCTTGAGACCAGCTCCACTTTCCCCTCCTCCCTGCCCTATCTTGCCCAGGGCCTGCAGCCCTTTTGGCCCCTTCTCTGTTAGTTCCTTGACTTCTTATCCCCATTGCCCAGTTCCTTCACCTCATTTCAGCTACTCTGCCCCCCACTGTACCCTCCAGGACTCTATCATCCTGTAAGATACTAAGTCATAGCTATTCTGTTATAGCAGTGGAAAATGAACAATGACTTAAGCCCTTTATATGTATTAATTCATTTAATCCCATGACAGTCCTAAGAAGTAAACATATTACAATCCCTTTTTGACAATTAGGAAATACAGATTCACGTTAAGTTAATTATTTAAAGACACAAATCTTGTGGTAATACATGGCAGAGCCTGGTCCAACATTCTTTAAAGCCATGCAATCCCCAGAGTCCTAGCTCTTTGCCATGGTCCTCATGTCTCTGATATTTTCTGTGTCCACCTGTGGCCCACACTGACTTTACTTCAGTGACTCTTGTGATTTTGTCTCATCTCTTTGTTCCGCCAGTGTTGACCAGCAAAGCTCAACCCTGTCTCAGTCCAGCTTCCTGCCTTCTCAAGTCCTCTGAGAAGAAACCCCACTGGGCCACACCAACCAGTATACCTACAACTCCCTTCCTGACCTGAGCTCTCCAGCCCCCTCGGTGGGTCACACCTCCTCCTGGGAACTGTTGCCTGTCCCATCTTCAATCCAACCCAATCATGGTCTTGAGCTAGCAGTCTCCCCGCTTTGTGAATACACGGTCTATTCTCCACAATTCCCTTCCTTCCCAAGGGCATCCACTCCAGTCTGTTCCGGCCTCTCTATTCACAATGCCATCAGTGACCCCCAATAAGCTTAATGAACATCATTCGGCTCTTGGTCTCTGCTATTGAGCCTTCTGAACCCCTGCTTCCTGGGAATACGGCCTCCGTGTATAGGTTTCTTCAATATTGCCTTTTTCCATGAAGGTGGCCCTCCATCACCCTCAGGCTCTCCTTCACACACTTGAAACTCATCTTGGGGCCCTTTAGATCCTCCTGCCAAAGATCCTTCCGGTCTGTTCTTTCTTCTCTTGTTCCACACTTGATCTTGGTCATTCCCCATTCCTCCTCACTGTTAAAACCCTGCTGGACCCCTCCCTCGGCTGCTTGTCTTATCAGCCCAGATTCCTTCAGGTAGCCCTCTGGGTTCTGCTCTTGTGGGAGCTAAGCTCCTCAGGTTCAGAGAGCTGGTCTCCAAGTCAGTTTTGTCCCCAGCTCACTCCCCCAGCTCTACCTTCCTGTGCAGAGGGTGTGCAATTCAATTCAGGCTCCCATAGTCACAGGGGCTTCTTGTGTCCAGGATTGGGGTTCCTCTCTCTTCTCAGTGCTCAGGGGATATTAGAGAAACACATGGGAAGGGAGCATTAGTTGCAGAAGCTGCGGAAGTCTGTCTCCTGGGCTACACTTGTCTCTCTGACTGGGAGTTGCTTTCTCCCAGTTTCTCTCAGCTTTCTCCTCACTTTGGGCATTGGAGAAGGTGTAGAGGGTAGAGGGAAGTTCTAGGGTAGATTCATCTGTTAAGAGCATCGGGGACCAGGGTAGGACAGGGAGTCAAGTCAGCCAGTCTGTGGTGTGTCTCCTGTTCTCCCCTTTCTCTTTTTCACTTTTGTTTTCTCAAGACCAGAGATCCCTGATCCCTTGTCTGGTACCCTCGCAGGATAAGCATCTTCCCCTTTTCTTCAGCAGTCCCTCCAGAGTCCACGCCCACTCCAGCAACCCCCAAATTTCTACAGCTGCACTTGCCTGAAAGGGCGCGTGGACACGCCCCTGTTGTGACCAGGCTTCCCGAGCTAGCGAGCGAGTGAGCGAAGAGAGTTCCAGGGTTCCAGGGGTTGGCCAGCCAACGGTGCAGGCAGGGGCTCCGGGAGGGTTGGCACACCAGGCGAGATCTGTGGTCAGTTCCTCTCTGCTGGGTCGCAGCACAGGCGATGGGCTGGAGGCAGCGACGCCGGTTGGGACAGCAGAACTGGCTATGTATCACAGCAGCCTCTCGCTGGCCGGAGCCCCTTTCCAGCGTGGGCGGCCAAGCTCGCCTGGCTCCCACCCGCTGCCTCCAGCCTACAAGCCTGGAGCGTCCTTCTCGCCTTCGCTCCTTTGGGTGCGTGGTTTGCGAGCACCCCAGCAGCTAATTCCCGCCGCCCACACTGTCTAGGCTGCAGTTTTTCTCACCCTGCGTGGAAACAGTGCAGTTCCTTTCAGGAAGCCCCTGCCTGCAGTCTTTAGCATTTGTGCAGCCCTGGAGAGCCTGGGGCTGGGGAGGGGGCAGGGAGAGTTTTCCCAGGGGCGGGGCTTTTTTCAGCACCCCTTCCCTAATTAGAATCTGCACTAGAAAGGGGTGTGGCTGCATGCCCCTATAGGCATGGGATGAAGGTCCAGTTTGAGGTTGTTGCAGAGAAGCCTGGATAGACACAGAAGAGTGTGGACGGAGGATCACCTATGAATTCATTCACAAATCCACTCAATCTGTCCACATCCCAGGCATCCTTCCTTCTGAGACTGGACCAATGAGGACCTGTCAGCGTCATCCTCCATTTGCAAGCGAACCAGGTCCAAGTTTCCCAGCTTCTTCCTCTGCCCCCTGGAGGCCTGAACCAAGATGGAGCTCTCATTTTTACACCCTTACCTGGAGCGGTTTCCTTCCAGATAGGCCCAGTAAGGACGCAACTTCAAGGGGCTGCCTAGATCAAGTATTGCCCAGCTTTGCTTGGGTACGTGTTCTCAGCACCCGGTCTAACACTGAACTGGCTCAGCCAAGGCTCAGGCCCCAGATGTTGGGAGCGTCTAGAAAGAAGCATTTTCCTTTCAAAGTAGACCCTTGGAAGAGCTGGGTGTCTGGCCACTCCCAGACCCATGCTGACCCACTGGAAGGTTCTGTTGCTGCTCAGAAGTCCTCCCTAAGAACTACCTACCACACTACTGCTTGGCGCCACCTCTTCTCCCAGCAGGCCAGGAGAGAAGGTGTGCTTCACTGGGGGGGGGGGGGACGGCACAGGGGGGACAGGGGGACTGGGAGAGTGGGTACTCCCAGAGAGGTCGCATCTAGACAAGCCATCTGTGCTGGAGAATGGAGGTTTCAGAAGGCCCACAGCAAGGAGAAGGGGAATGGAAGGGCCAGGCTCCCAGAGCGCCCACTCACCTCAGGACTCTGTCAGCTTCTCTAAGGGATGTAGCTCTTGCTTTTGCACGTGATTACTTTTCGAATTTATTCCACAAGGGTCACAAGCTCTTCTCTGGGCCTGACTCCTCAGGCGTTAGGCTTACCATATCCGATTGTAGGGAGATCCCGCCTGGGAGGACCAAATGGAGGGGAGCCACCTTCTCCTCAGTTTAGGATTTATAGCTCCCATTCCCACTCTCCCCCTTTGGGTGTCTCTCTGGAGCACAGAGATAAGACTGAAGGTGGACAGGAGGAAGGGGTTTCTCGTTCATCAGGGAAGCGTGAGTGGTGGTGATGCTGAGGGAAAGGAGGAGGAGAAAACGACAAGGAGCAGACAAAAGGGTGGTGGAGAGAGAGAGAGCTCACCTCTCCTCAGCTAGAGGAGTCAGTCTCTACCCTGATCAGCATTTGTGAAATTCACCCCTTGTGGATGTTGGGCCACTGTTGGCTGGGAGCTGAGCTCTATGGCTAATGCCAAGGAGAGGAGATCTGGCTGCAAAGTTTGACTCTGTAGCTTTTCCGGAGCACTCAATGAGTCCTTTCTCCTGAGATGTTTCTCAGCTGTCCAAGATGGGCTCTCTCACGTGGCCTGTTTTCCAACATCCCCTGTGAGTCTTCTGAGTACCCAACCCCTTGCTATCATGCTCAACATGAAGACACAGGCCAATGCCATTCAAGTGATCAGGTGTCCTTGGAACTATTGGGGCGATGTCAGAGCAGGCTTCTGAGAGGAGTCATTTGTATGGGTCCTGCAAGAATAAGAGTGTTCCCAGCTTGTCTTCTCCTCAAAGCAGGACAATGAGCAGGTGTCTGTGGCAATCAAGCAATATTGCTGTTCCTGGAGAGGCAGCTGTGGAGGGTGGAGCAGATTTCTGTCTGTGTGTGTGCACCTGGGCCTCCCTATCTCAGACCTTACTGTGCATGTGCCATAATGTAGCTCTCCAGGAGAGCCTAGTGGGTAGGGTTTTTTCTTCACTTAATTTAAACCACTAGCATTTGCTAAGGACCTACAGTGTGCCCTGTCCGGTGCTAGGGACTAGGGGGAAAAAACAACATCATTCCTCATATTTAGGTATGCTTGAGAATTGTTTTTTTGAGGCCTAGGGATATTGATGATTGGTAGAGTATTTGCCTAGTGTGTTCAAAACCCTGGGTCCAGTACTTAGAATAAAAAAAATAGAATTGCTAATTTTAGCTAGGCATGATTGAGCACATAAGATCAGCCTAAACCATGAGATTCTGTCTTCAAACAAACAAACACAATTGCTTTTGTGAAAAAGAATCCAAGCCTTCCTGGAGGTACCAAAAGAGAGGGAGACACAGGCTTCTAGAATAGGGTAAGGGGGCATGTAACTATGGGATTCTAAGCTCTATGGCCTTTTAGAGGGAGAAGTGGCGAGAACAGGAGATGCTGGGGGCCGCCTGGAGCCAGGTGCGTCAAAGCCCCGAGTGGAGAAGGACAAGAGCAACAGTGCCAGCCCTCGGCTTAGCTGGAAAGTCACCTTGTCAGTGGTCACCTGTGCTCCTGATATTGACATGACAGTCTCAGCTAGGAGCCCCATCTGAGGTTCCTGTGATCAGCTCTATGGCCAGGATAAAAAACCATTTTTGGCTGTAGTCAGGACCCTGGACCAAATTCCAACAAGAGATGAAAAAGGGAACAAAACTGAGCTGTTGTCCAGAGCGATGAGCCGTGGGGAGAGACTGAAGCCACTGGGGTCTTGCAACAATGCCAGGAGTGAGGGGACCTACTATGAAGGACCTCATTGGAAGAGAAGGAAGGTCCAGTATCCCCGAGGATCATTTCTGGATCTTCTAGTTTGAAGGAGGACCCTGAGATAGGAGTACTGGGGGAGGGGACGGTGGGACAGGAGGCAGGGCCTTAGCTCTCCTCAGTTCCCCGGCCTCCAGGCTTCAGCTTCTCCAGGGTTCTGGTCACAGTGGACAAGCCGCTGCGGGCTCCTGGAGGAGACAGCAGAATGCAGACACCTGAGTTCAGACCCATATTGAGTTGCAGGTCAGAGAGCCCAAAGAGGGTGGGGGTCAGAATGCTCCAGGACCTAGGGCAGAGCTGAGATGGATGGGGAGGTGGGGAATCCTAGGGACCAGGACTCAGGAGCTGATGTTTGGCTTCAGCGCTGGTTCTACTGCCTCCTAGCTGTGATCTTGGATGTGTCATGTAACCTCTCTGTGTCTCAGTTGCCCCATAAAAACAAACAAACAAACAACAAAGTTTACTGTAGCACCTCTCTGTGTGTGGTTGTGAGAACCCAGCTGTTATATTTGTAAAGTGGAATGGGTCATTCTGCTGAGTAAGCACTGGGGGCAGGACACATCAACAGATGGGGCTGGGCTGACTTGGAGACACTCCTCCCTGGGGTTTCCCAGTATGGAACAGAACAGAGTCAGGAAGGGAGAAGATGCCTGGTTATCATTGTCAAGAGCCAGACTCCAGTACTGGGAGCAGAGTGGACAGTAACCAGGGTATAAGGTAGGGGAAGGGAAAGCAGGGGGCCCTGTGTCTCAGTGTCTATGCTGGGCAGGATCGGAAAACCCTAAAGACAAATGAGAGGGCTTGCACACATGGAAGGAAGGTGACCCAACATCACTGCTTCCCCGGGCTGGGTCCCTTTCCTGCCTATGACCCTCAAGGCTCCTCCTGGGACCTATGCAGCTGCCAGTCATAGAGACAACAGCTGGACCCCACAATGTCAGGTACTTACCTTCCTTATTGCCGCTGTGGCTAGACCTCCCCTCCCCATGATCTGGTCCTGAGTTAGGATGGATCCTCAGGTTTCCTGCAGGATGAGAGCACCCCAAATTCCCACTTACTGGGCCATCCCCCAATTCAGCCCAGTTTGAGAAAGGAAGTTCTTCTTGCTGTCTAATCTCCATCAGGGGGGCTGTCTCTGCTCTACTGGAATCCTCCAGGTCTTCCATGTTATCTGGCTGGTTTGGGAAGGGGCAGAAGAAATGAGTTCTTGAAGGGGGTGGCAGTGGCTTTCATTAATTAATTAATAATAAACTAATTAGTTTACTGAGATAGGGTTTCTCTGTGTAGTCCTGGCTGTCCTGGAACACGACATAGATCAGACTGACCTCAAACTCAGAGATCTGCCTGCCTCTGCCTCCCTAGTGCTGGGATTAAAGGCGTGCTGTGCCAGCACGTCCAGCCAGGGGTGACAGGAGGAAACTAGGGCTATGTGGAGCTACAAAGGTCTGAGGGTGTTGGGAGTCTGGATGTAGGTTGTGGAAGATGGGAACTATTAGGAGGTTATGGGACTCAAGAGGAGGTAGAGGCTCTTCTTGGGGTTTGGAGATGAGATTGTCATCTGGAGATCTTGGAGACTTTGGGTAGTGAAAAGACTTCCTGATGTTTTAGCTGTGTCTGCTCAGGCAGCTGGCTGGATTCTGCTACTCTGTAACCATGGTGACTGGCAGACACACACATACACACATACACACACACACACTGATATGCAGCGAGGAGTGCTCTCACACATAGGCATGTTCAGTGACAATCCCTCACAGGTTTGCAGACAAAAGGTATTGCACTGTACTTGTCAGAGTGTCTATGGGGGAGGAAAATGCTCACCTAGCGCAGGTAGGATGTGGTCCAGGTTGAACCGAGCTTTCAGGAAGGGGTAGGCGAAGATGAGGAGCCCTGGGGAGGGATACAGAGAGTGCTGTGGTTAGTGTGAAGTGCAGGATGCTGGGCGTGGGTGGTGATGTAGGTGGGCAGAGGTACAAAGGATGAGGACTGTGGGTGTGTAAATGTGTGTGTGTGTGTGTGTGCATGCGCATGTAGTTCCCCAGGACTCAGACTCAGCCCTTGCTGGGGATTCAGCACTTCTCTGAGGCAGGGTCTGCAGATTATGCAGGCCACTGGTTTGCAGGCTCTTGGTTCCACTCTGCTTAGGTGAAGAGCAGGTTGGTTACTTTCCTTTTGGGCCAGCTGACACCAATATCACTGCTCCCCTTTCCTCTCTAGCTCTCTCCTCTCTCAAGACCTCTATGGTGGCCTTCTAGGCTCCATGGCTGCTCCTTCCCACTCAGACCTGATGTTTAGGAAGCCACAGACTGGGGTCCTCCCAGACCAAGCGTTTCTGGCACTCAGTGTCTGAAGCTATGCCTAGAGGGCCCAGCCTGGAGCTCCAGGTTTTACTGGGACAGTGGGGTGGGGTGAGAGATGGCATTCTCCATCACTGGGCCTGGCCAGACAGACAGACAGAACTGCCACTGACACAGTGGAGGAGAAGAACGTCTTTTGTCTGAGCTGTCCTGTCTTGTAGGCCTCTATCACCCCACTCCAACCAGGCTTATGAATTCTCCCATAAACACGGGATCCCACCAGGTAGCCAGGAAGGTGTGAACACCCAGTTTATGCCCCCCTAGTCTCGGCATGCCCAAAGGAGCTCCAGGCCGGCTTTCCTTCCTGCACGCTGAGACTGCAGTACTTAACAACTTTCTCCCCAACCAATTCCCACTAGCCAATCCTGCCCCCACCCCCATCTCTCATTTACCTCACCAGACCCCTGCTTCCCCAGGAAACCACCTCCCCCTACCTCTCAGGCCAGTGCCTGCTCACCAAGCCCAGCGGCGCCCAGAAAGATACCACCCACAGCAGCAGCAGCCTTGGACACGGAGACACCGATGATGATGCTGCCGGCCACCAGGCCAAGAGCCACACAGGCCAGCTGCAAGCAGTGGAAGTCTCTGGTGCTGATGGGGATGTCCATACAGGTCTTCCCAGGGCTCTGCTTCCAGGCCTCCTGGAAGTCTTGGTCTTCTTGGATGGATGCCTCCTTTTGGAGTGCTACATCCAGGGTGGAAACTTCTGTGCTGTAAGTCTCCGGGCTGCTAACTCTGGGATTTATCTGTAACCTTACCCCACAGCTCTCCTGGGGGCCCTCAGCCTTAGCTTGACCTCAGCACCCCAGCTTACTCCACCTTCGGTGACGGCTGTGATGCTGGCAGCCACTCTTGGGGTTGCCTGGCCACATTGCTACTTTGTTCAGGGTTCTAGGGAGGTGCGTCTACTCCACGGGGTCCATCTCTTATAAGCTACCATCTGGGACCAGAGGGTGCTGGGCCTACATTCTCCTGCTCAAGACTTTTGTTTGTCCCAGCTCTGTGGGCCCTGCTCAGTTGCCTTGGAGCATGGGCCTATTAAAGTTTAAAGAAATGCAAGGTGGGGTTGTGGGGAGGCCTAGGGAACATAAGCTTTCTCAGAGGGGCAGGCAGCAAGGTGATGTGTTATTCATGAGCCTGTAATGTGAGCTTCCCTTTGAGTCCCCAAGGTCCAAGGGGCAGGCAGCCCAGGTTCCACTGTTGGTTCCTGAGCAGGAAGACTGGGCTTGTGGTTTCATATGGTGCTCAGGGGGTAGGGATGTGAGGGGACTCCCGAGTTGCACACCCAAGGCTGGCTGCTGGCCTCTGCCCCTTGGCCTAGTGATGCCTTTAGAGCCCTGTCTGGAGCCATGGGAGTGGGGGTACCCCTTCAAATCTACTCTCTTCCCTGTCCCTCTCATGCTTCTTTTACCATCTTGTCAGCTGCTGGTCCTAGGAGGTCTCAGTCCAAGCCGTGATCTTAAAAAGTCCCGTTTATCTTAGGTAGGCATGGGTACTACCCCATTTTAGCTGCCAATAGGATGGAAGGCTCAGCCCTGGGGATTCCCGGCTGGGAAAGCAGAGGCAGTAAGTAGTGAGTTTGGGTAGGGTTGGACTGAGGAACTGGGCGAGAAGTGTCATGAAGCTGAGACATGGTGGGGAACTCTTAGTGCTGAGTACCTCTGCCCAGCCTGGTTGACCTGGTCAATCTGTTTGGAGGATCCACCTGGCAGCCTGAGCAGTGGTGACCCAATCAGGCCTCATCCTGATCCCTGTCCCTTCCTAGAGCCTAGCTCTAACTCTCATCATTAATTGCATTCCTGGACCTATGCGGACCAGGTATTCCCTGCTCTAACCTGGAGACACTTCTCAAGGTCACATCACCCTGCACAAAATTCCCAGGCTGCCTTTTCATTGCCAGTCTCTTACCACCTGCAGTCTCCACCAGCTTCAGAATCCCCTGCCTCCACTGCTTCTCCCACCTCAAGTCCCCTCTCTTCTTTTTTGTCACCCTGCTGAGCATACGCCTGGCTCTTTCTGCCCAGGGAACCAATCTCTCCTCGTCCCTCAACACCTACATAGACAGCCTTTCCTGAACATGACTGAGCTGCCCTGCCACCCCGCCTGAGGGGCTCCCCCCTCTTCTTCTGCGGACTGTGAACTTTGCAGAATGCCATGATCACAGAGACTGTAGATAGAAGACAGAGCTCTGGGCTAGGCCCTGCACCCCCACCTTGAGACATCAAAGAAGGAGGGCACCAAGTAAACTCCATTCTTACCAAGTCTTCTCTTGCTGTACAATGTAAGGGAGAGGAGCTAAGTCTCAGGATCATCAGCTGGGAGCCTCAGCTGTAGGACCACAAGCATAGATGGGCCCTCAGGCCCCATAAAGATGGTGCCTCTGAAGCCAAGCCATCCCACTGCCTTCTCCCTGTTCCCAAGATAAGGCCAGAGTTTTCCTCTAATTTGGCATCAATTTATATCCCATGTTCTTGTCATTTGTGAAGCATCTCTGAGGGCTAGCTTTAGAAGTTGTTGTCAAGATAAATGGCCACGCGTACATGTTCCCTCAGGAGTCTCAACAGTGTTCCCAATGCCTTGCCTCCCACTCACCCTTAAGTGTTGGCATCACTAGGGGTTAGTCGGGCCAGTACTGGCTCCTCTCAAAGTCCAAGGCTGAGGGTGGCTCTCCCACACTGTCAGCAAGATAAACCTCCTGGGGGCGGGACTGGGCTTCATCACTTGCTTTGTCTTGCATCAGACACCTGTACAGGTACCTCAGGCCTGAGGCAGGGGTGCCTTGCCCTGTGAATTTCAGATTCAAGAACACCCTGATCTTACATTTCTGTGTTTTGTTTGGTGTTTGGCAATGTGGATGTAACAGGGAGATGGCTCCGTCAGTAAATCGCTTGTCGTACAAGCATGAGAACTTGAGTCTGATTCCAGGATAAGCATTAAAAGCTGGGCTGGTGACACGCACTTATAATTCCATGGCTGTGCAGGGCACAGAGAGTTAGGTCCCTGAAGTTCACTGGGCAGCCAATCTAGTTGAATTAGTAAGTCTCAGGTGCCCACGAGAACCTTTGTTTCAAAAAATAAAACACAAAACAAAACCCTGAGATGGATGGCCCTTGAGTAGTAACACCTGAAGTTGATCTCTGGCTCCTCCATGCATGCAAGCATATGTGCACATGCACATGTCTGTGATGCACACACACACACACACACACATACACACACACATGGAGAGGGAGGCTCTCCTATCTTTCTTCAGTGTATGCTAGACAGTCCCTGAGGAAAACACATGCTGATCCCTGAGAGATCTGCTTGGAGTTAGAGATGAGTTCAATGGAGCTGTCCATGGGAGATGGAGAGTTCCTAGCCCTTCCAAGTACCAGAGTCCTCCTCATGGGATAGGAGTTATCCTGGAGCCACAAACTCAGAGCACAACTAAGCCATGGCACATCTAGGTCCCATGATAGCATCTCCCAGGGAGGCAATGCCTGGGAGGGTGTCTGCCTACAGAGGTGTCTGACTATGCAAGGTGTCAGTCTACACCCTTTCTGTTTCAGAAGTGCCAAGTCTAAGTGTGGGTTGAGTGTGTGGAGGGAGAGTGGTTGAGCAAGCCCCAGCTTGGTTTGGTACTATTTATTTTCCATGAAGGGTGAGAACCCTGGTACAGAGTGTGATTAATCTACTAGTCCCCTGGGGGACGGGCAGCTTTCTTGGATGGTTCAGAAGCTGAAGTCAGGGAAGCAGCTTCCAAGGCAACTGCTACCATGGAAACAAGAATGTCAGCTCTGTGGGGACCTTGCTCCTAGGGTCCTTCCAGACCTGAAGCTGCTGAAGTAGTTGGCATGAAACCAATGCAAGCTGTCAGAGGAGCTGGGTCTGGCGAGGGGCAGTGGACTAGGAAGCAGAAGAGACCCCGGAGTTCAAGCAGGTGGACACATGGAAGCCCAAAGACTTGATTATCTTATGACCAGAGCTCCCAGGGTCCAATTGAACTAGAACTGGGGCTAGACCAATGTCCTCTAGCTGGATTTGAGAAATGAAGCCCGATATCTGAGATATCTAGGACTGGAACCAGTTCTCTTCTCCCAAGATAGAGTATCTGCCAGAGGAAGTTGATAGTGCCGAGACATGAACGTCAACAGCCTCCATCAGCTCCTTGAAGCTGGCTCCTGAAGACTATAGCCCAGTGTGACCTCTAGAGCTGGAAGGCTGGCTATTACCACTCCAAGCTGCAATGCCTGGACCAGGCTCCACTATCCAGAGCTCCCTCAGAGCATCCACTATACCTGTCTGTCTAGCAGAACCAGGACATCCAAGGTACCCCAGTGAGTGATGGTACAGATAGGACTAGAACCCAGGACCTCCAGCTTCTAAAAGTAGGTTCTTCCTTGGCACTATGGCTGCCCCCCCCAGGCACCCCAGCAGAGTGCTGGGAGAGCAGCCTCTCAAAATAAGACTCTCAGGAGCCAGAGGTCTGACTCAAAGTCAGATCAATCTTTAACCACACAGGGGGCTCTCAGAGGGCTCCCTGGGCAAAGAAGAGGACAGCTTCTCTCCAGCCTTGGTGTTGTAGCTTTATTACTTCCCAGAAGACAGGACAAGTATAACCAAGATGACCTTCTGGATGCATCTGGAATGTGTCACCCTTTATTACTCCGTAGCTCTTATAGCTTGCTGAGCTAAACACCACTGCCCCACATTTAGAGCTAAGAAACAGACTAAGTCATTTGTCCAGGAAACAGAGCCATGAGTGGCTGAGCTGGGACCTGGACCAAAGCAGCAAAGCTTTAGGTCCTAAGCCGCTCTGGAAGGAACTCAAGTCCCACCATCCATCCCTAGCTATAAGGCTCTGGGCATCTACTTTTACTTTGCCTGTTTTTCACGTCCAGTGGGATAAAATAATAGTATGTACCCACAGGACAGCTGTGCAAATGTAATGTCCATAAACTGTTTGGAATGGACCTACTACTTAATAAATGTACAATAGCTAGCAAAACCGAAGCTCAAATAGTCTTATTTAAAGAGCTGTCCAAGGGAGAGGGCCACCACAATGTACAGACGTCCATACTATGGGATATTGGTAGCCCATGACCTGAGCTCTGATCCCATTCAGATTCCTCTTGACACCTCCTTGGGGAGTTAAAAAGGTCCTTCCCACCTAGCTCTCTCTAGTCTGTCTGTGGCTGGGAGGTACCATTTCTCTTTGTCATCAACTCTGGTAGGACAAGTGCAGTCCTGGGCATAGAGCAGGTCCTCAATAAAGGCATAGTAATGCTTTAAACAGGAGAAATACGGCTTTTCGTGGGTGGGTACCGGGTCATCTATTACAGCTCCTTTGGAAGTCCGCTTATGTGATAGCTACTGACCCATCACAACCTCTTGACATACAGCCCTTAAAAAGCAGAGCCATTTATTGTAGAAGCGGTGTTTGATGGATTTCATTTCCTCATCTACAAACAGAGAAGCAAAGGTCCCCATCTCACCTTGTGGATCCAATGTGCTATTATATTTGGGAGTCTTTCCTGTAACCTCACTAGGCTCGGCCCCGATCCTGGAAGCCTGCCTCCTCTTCAAGTCTATAGTTGAAAAAAGGACCACCAAGGCTGCCACAGATGGAATTTTAAATTATTTATTAAAACAAGCACAAGTTATAAAAATTTTGATGACTGTGGTTGACTAATGTGTGTGTCACATATGCAAATCTGTTTTATGTGACTCCACGGCGTATCTGACAATGGCTGCACCTCTGTGTCTGAGGAAGTGGGTACAGCATTCCTCAGAGGAGGGCAGCAAGGCTGCTGTGACCTCGCTTCATCTCAGACGCAGCAGTCTAACTGCTCTGGGTTTGTGCCCATTGCCACAAAAGACCTGGGAGAAGGCATCAGCAGACGAAGACACCGTCTCTAAAATGTTCGCCATAGTAACAGCTTCAAATCTGCTGGGACTGCGGGAAGAGGGGGTTAAAACCTAAACGCATGGATATCCTGCTTGGGGAAGTCCATGGGCTAGCAGTAGATGTTTGGAGTTCTATGACTGCTAAAAGAACATGGTTAAAATAGCAAACATACTTTTAAAAAAGAGAAATAATACTGACTCTAGCAGCAATCCCAAACGTGGAAGAGGATGATAAATGAGGAATACATTTCGGTCACGGCAAAGAAAGATTATGTGCTTCTCTGTGCTACAGACTGGAAGACTGATCTGGCTCCCTGCCCTTCCTGAATTGAGGGGACGGGCTTCGCTCAGCCAGGGAGAGGACGCCTGTAGGACAGAGGAAGGTGGGAGGACGGCCAGAAGGTGACAGTGCCGGAAGAGGTACGTGTGTCGGCAGCCTCTGTCAGCTCCTGGAAGCTTGGCTCCCTGAAGGCTGCAGCCCCAGCAGCCCCCACCGCCAGCTGGATCCGGGATCTGCATACTGGGAGCACTTGGAGCCCCGCGAAGAGACGCTGGTGCTGCAGGCGATTATGCAAAGTGACAAGAGAGCGCTTTCCTTTCCGAAGACAACCCCTCTGGAAGAGGCTTTTCCTCTGAGGACCCAAGGGAAATGGGGGATGGGTGGGAATCCGTGGAGCCTTTGTGGACAGAAAAGGTTCGCCCGGAGCTGCAGCTTAGATCCCTCTCTGCCTGCTTCATACTTTGACCTCACAGGTTTCCAGGGGCATCGTCTGGACAGGCCTACAGGATGTGCCTGCAATGGTTCAGAGCCCCATGGGTGTTGAACATGGGTTTGCATCTCCACTTCGTCCAGCCTGGGCCAGGGCTCGCCTTCGTGCCAGGCGAGATTTGGAAGGAGGGGACAGCTTCATGGAGCAGAGGCCCTCAGCAAGGGCCTCGGGTTCCTCAGCCAGTTCGTTCTCCTCATGCTGAGACAGCTGGCGGTTAAGGGCAATGGCCTCAGCTGCGAAGAGCGTCAGGTCCATGGTGCTGCTGTTTCTGTAGGGCCAGGAAAGGCATGGGGAAGAGAGCAGCGGGATTGAGATCAGGCAGGCTCGCGGATGTACCCACCCACAGCTGGGCCCTACAGTCCAGTATGTTTTCCTGGGTCAGCTGCTCTCTCCAAAGCATCTTTGCCTGGGCTTGAAAACTTGCTTGACTAAGATGAGAATGGCCTTTGAGCCTTATGGGCGGGACAGCCAGGACAAATGGCCTCTTTTCAGAGCACCCACCTCCAAGTTCTACTGTGGTCTCAGCTCTTCCCAAGCCAAGATGCTGGACTGATCTCCCTTTCTCCCAGGATGGGGGCTCTGGTACAGGGCCTGTGTTATTTATCTCTGTGCTCCTAGAACCCAGCCCAGGACTAGCATCTGCCGGACACTTTGGGTCTGTTAAATAATCATCTTAGAGGGACCCGGGGTTTGACACTTTGGAGGCATCTGTAGCAGCATCAGTCAGGTGGGAATGCCAGCTGGGTGGAAGAAGCCTGGGGTGAACTAAGGGAGACTCTTCTGGGCAGTTCCTAGGAGCTGCAGTGGTCCAGAGCCCCATGGATGCTGAACGTGGGTTTGCATGAGGCTGGGTCCCTGACGGGGTTCCTGTCTAGCTTAGCTCCAGCTCTATGGGCAGAGCTTGGTAGGGATTTATCTACAGCTGCAATGGGGACTGGAAAACTTAAATCTGTTGTGAAGACTATGGCTATAGCACTGTCTCCCACTGCATGGCATTACAGTTGCGGACGCGTGCACATGACTCTATCACCCAGGGTCATCTCTGAGGTTTGTACATGATGAAATTGTATTTCTCTTTTCTGCTTTTAGTGCTGGGGACTGAAGTCAGGGCCTTGTAGATGCTCTAAGCTCATGTGCTACCCCTGGACTACACCCTCAGATTTAAGGAACTACATTTCTCTCACTGCATTTCTCAGGATGGACCCTGGTCTTTGAGCTACAAATGACTATGTATGAAATACCGCTAGTACCACATTGGACATGTGGCAAACATTTAAGACATTATCATTCCTGTGTGCCTAACAGTATATGTGACAACCTGTCCCTCTGCTTCACAGTGGCCCTGACCTCCCTCTCCTTTTGCCAGTGCTAGGAGCAAGAACCCTCCGAGAGAATGATCCACAGATAAGGACCATCTTTGGAGTGTAAATGGTAATTCACAGCCACACTCAAGTGGGTAGAAAACAGAAGTTTTCTTGCAAGGAGAGACTGAGATGAATCTGAGAGAGGGATCTCTGTGGAGATTGTCGAGAGAAGGAGGAGAATGATCAGAGAGCTCTCTGGAGAGGGGATCAGAGGGGAAAGTCAAGGCCGAGGTGGAGGACAGTGGGTAAGATGAGTATTTACCTCTGGAGGACTTGCGGCGTGGGGAGTCCCCTTTCTGGAGCTTGCTAGAATGGGAAGGACAGATTGTGGGTGATGCTGCTCCCACCTTCCAAGAGTTGCCCCCACCCAGGCCAGCAGAGGGGCAGGTTACTCTAGGTGCTTGGCCCAGCACAGGGGTTTGGCTATGCTGGCCGCAGGGTTAGGGAAAGCAAGGAAGGTATACTCTGAAGTTGCAGCTGACTCTGCAGACAGCCCTCCTTCCTGTTAAAAGTCTTACTAGGCCCCTAAGACTCAGTTCAAAGGTCACTTTCCCTGCCATTCTCCCACCCTTGCTGCTTTGTGCCCCTAGCATTTTCTACAGCACCCACCAAACTATTCTACGTCTTCCTCTCTCCACTGGAGGCTGAGACAGGCCTGCGCCTTCCTGTCTCTGTACTGCTTGGCTCTGATGAGCTGTGGATGGACATTAGCTACTGAGTCACCCTGACGTCACTCTGGGATGGCAATGCTTGCCTCCTTCCAGTGGCAGGGTGATAGAGGCTGGTTAGGGTCTTGTGGATCAAGGACACAGATTTCTTGGAGAGGAAAAGATCAGGTATTGTGACTAACCATGAAGGATTTAGTGTTTTATTGAGAACTTGGTTCCTGAACTCATGGAAACCACCACCACTTGTCTTTTAGGCCCCTGTACCCTGACCCTCACTGCAAGGAGAATCACATGATCCCTGGGTGCAGCCACACAAGCTTCCCTCTGGGTGCTCTTAGCTAACACAATTTTATACCACAGACCCTGAATGGCAACTCCAGACTTCCTCTGGGATGGGTCCCTCTGCTAAGAGAGGGATCCATGTGTCAAATCCTCAGAGGACTTTAGGGTTTGGTCAGTGGCCAAGGTTAGAGACAAATATTTGGCACACTAAGGGGCTAAGCCAGGATTCAGCTCTTTCTACCATACAGTGACTGAAGCTTCTGTCTCACCTATCCCCCAGCCTGGGACAGCCACACTGTCTGGGGTGACAGCTTCCTTGTGACACCTCCGATAGGCCAGCAGAGATCTCATGCTACCCATCCTGTGGTCACTCACCCCTTGTACCCACGGGTGCTGCAGAACTTGGGCAGCGCTGAGTCTTTGCTTCGCATCTCGAACCAGGAGTTTAGAGATGAGGTCTTTGGCCTCACTGGAGATATGAGCCCAGTCCTTGTCAGGAAACTCATATTTGCCCTCCTGGATGCTCTCAAACAGCTTGTTCTAGGCACAGAGAATTCCTTCTGAGGTCACATTGGCCAGGGATGGGCAGAATATGCTGCCGCTGATCTGGTCACCTGGCTCCAACTCTGCTAAAAGTATTGCTTATGGTTTTAGAATGCCACAGACAGAGACTCCTTCCTAAATTTCCCCTAGAACCCCAAGTAACACCTACTACCTTGGAAGGCCAAAATAGTTATGCTACATGGGAAGCCACCACTATGTATATGCGGTAGTTTCATACCCATGTGTCTTGGTCTGTGCTTGTCCTACCTACAGTTCTTGTGTCTTCCCCTAAGCCAGACATACTAGAGTTTGTTCAGGTCTGCCATTCTCAACAACCCTCCCCCAGAATGTTAGCACTCTATTTTACCTCTGGCTTCCCTACCAGAAGAGGGCACCAAAGCCCCTCTGAGATGGGACAATCCTACCCTAAGCCTGTCTGGCACCCCACCATCACGCTGACCCCCCCATTCCCAGTGAGGCCCAGGCAGCACTTACCTGGCACACCCTGCATACCTCTCCCCGGTCCCAGCCACAGTCAGCCCCACAATGACCTACAAAGGGGGGGTAGCCACTCAGCATGATGTAGAGGACCACACCCAGGCTCCACAGGTCACAGCGCTTGTCATAGAAAGTGGCCTCGTCCCTAAAGACCTCCACCACCTCAGGTGCCATATATTCTGCAGAGCCACACTGTAGGGTAAGGGCATGGGAAGAGGAGATGGCAAAGAGAGAGGGGTAAGTTCATGGGTGAGCAGATGGCAAAATGCAGAACATAATTTAAGCAAGAGGACAGAGATGGAGCCACAGACAGGTCCTTGGGAAAGCTGCAGGACTCACCAGTATCCCAAGGACACAAATAGAAACTTCATCCCACAGCTCACATGGCCAACTCCAAGTTACTGTCTTGTGCTCTTGGGTGTTTCTCCAGTGGCCCCAGGTAAGGAGCTCCAGGAGAGCCCTGCCTACCTCCTCTCTCTATAAAGCATACCCTGCATACACTTAAATATATGAATGGCACTGGAGGGGATCTGTGAGATTTGCCTCTGTCCTGCAGGGAGTTTTTTTTTCCAAGCGACTCTTGTCCATCTTTTCACTAGCTTAGAGGAATGAAACTTCAGAGGCCATCAAATCTTGAAGGTCTCTAATGAAATGTCCGCTCTCCCTGCCCTTTAGGAAGGTAAGGACAGACAGAGGTACGGCTGCGGCAGTCTCAGGCTAGGATCATCCCAGGCCTTGAGCGGAAGACTGCCGAGACGAATTAAACCATGCATTTTGCTTCCCCCTCATTGCTTCAGGCTCACCTCCTCCTCCCTACCCCTCGACCCCACCACTCCTAACTAATTTGATTAGAAGATGGTAAGTGCTCTCAGGAACAGATAACATTTTCTGTTACTGGCAATTAGAGTTAATGAATTCCAGAACAAGGGAGTGCCATATGTTGGATGCCAACATGGAAACATTCCTAATAACACTGCTTGGAATGAGACACAATATAAGCATATTTAAAGGCAAGTCTTTTTTTTTTCCAAAGAAGGCTATTAGGAAAACTCACTGATGAAGCATGCAAATCTCAAAAGAATCATCCTAATTACAGCATATTAAGGATGTGGGAGAGATGTCTTCCGGAGAAGCAGCTCCCAACGCTACCATTTGAAACGCGAAGGGGGAGAAACAACAGGACAAGAGATCTTCTGTGCAGATGGCCTGGGACCTCAGTTTCCCCACAGAGTGAGTTGTGTACTTTCCTGGATGGGATGATTGTTTCTACCCTCTACTGCAAGGGGGGTGCACAGAGTTCAGCAGGGAAAAGGGGCTTACAGGCTCTCCACAGCCCCTATTCAGTACGGCAAGCTGTGCAGTGTCTGTTTTCACTTGGGGCAAGAGATAGGATGCAGTCTATTTGCGGAGACAATGGCTCTCCTTTGGCAGAGGGGACCCACCCCAAGTGAAAGTTCCAATGGCAGTCTCATTAGCAACTGGGTGGGAGGGTCTGAGAGCCGAACGGCCACTTAAGCCTGAGCAGACCACCTCGATTTCCTTCCCTAGCCTACTCAGAGTGTCACAGACTCGGCTGCTCCTCCACACATACAGTAGCAGAGGCACAGGGGACTAGGTATACGTACTGGAGTGGTCAGCTCTGGTGTAGTTATGGGTGTACAGGAGTTGTTCAGTTTCACCCCACTGCCCAAATCAAAGTCACAAATTTTCACCGGAGACACCTGCAGAGGAAGACAGAACCCAGGGGCTGTCATAAGAAGCTGGAGGTCATGGGGACAGCAGCACAGCTACCAGAGGCTTGGCTGTCAACGGCACCTGCTCTTTCTGCCAGGCTATATTTGCTGTCCTCGGGTTAGCGAGGCTCCTTTCCCTTACACTCTTAGTTCCTAAGGGAGAGGGAGCTCAACTAAATGGGGTTAAGATGGCTGTGAGCTCACTGTGATTCTCTTACTCCTCTCTCTTTTTTCATCTAGCCTCCTCCCGTCCTCCTTTCCTACCTCCCCTTTCCTCATGACAGGGTCTCTCTACATAGCCTGGCTGACCTCACAGAGATCCACCTACCTCTTTTTCCTGAGTGCTGGAATTAAAGGTGTGCATCACACTTCCCTTCTAGCAATTCCTAAATTACAGCCTAGTGGCATCAATTATAAACACCATTACTACCATCGGTTTCCAAAATTCTTCCATCCTTCCAAGTGGGGACTAAACTCTAGCAATTCCTGGCCATTTTGACCCCCTGCTCAGGCAACTCTAGCCTACTTCTGCCTTGATGAATTGGCCTGTTTTAGATATTTCACATAACCAGAACATACATATTTGTGTCTGGACTCCTTTCCCTTTGCATAATGTTTTCACTGTTGTTGTTTGGGCAGTGCCGGGAATAGAAGCTAGGTTAGTACTCTCCCACTGCCGTATCTCCAGTCCTGGCATAAGCATTTTCAAGATTGACATATGTTATTATAACAGGTATCAGAACTTCATTCCGACACGGTGTTTCTAGGCTTGGCCTTTGGATGGCCTGCCAAACCATTCGCCACATTTCAAAGCACCAGCAATATATGAAGATTTCAACTTGCCCATATTCTCACCACCAATCATTGTCTATTATAAGAATATGGCCGTCCTAGTAGGCACAGAGTGGTGTCTGTTGCTTTGATCTGTACTTCACTAACAACTAAGGATGCAGAACACTTTTCTATGTGCTTGCTAGTTACCTGCAAATCTTCTCAGAGTAAAGTCCACTTCCTCAAGCCCTTTGACATTTCAGAATTGAGTTGCTACTCCATTGTCGAGTTTTAGGAGGCCTTTATATATTTTGGAGTTAAACCTTTATCAAGTAAATTACTTTCAAATATTTTCTCCCATTATTTGTTATCCTTTCCATTTCTTGATAATGCCTTCTGACATTTAGCCTCTCTTAAAATTTAGTTTTTTTCAACCATAAAAGGGGCAATAAACATGTACCACAGAGAACAAATGAAACAAAGGGGCTGAAAACACCTTGTAGTCAGAGGCAGTAATGGGAAGTTCTGCGTACCCGTGCAGCTCTAGGGTCAGGTTACCTTAGTGTTTGTCCAGGCTTCTCCATTTGCCATGGACGACCATCTTAAGGTGTTTTATAAACACTAAGTAAGCACAGATGCCTTGCACAATATGAATATTTGAGATGTTAACTATTATTAATGATCATAATAGTGATAACATTATGAAGGTGTATTGATGTGGGAGGTGATGTATGCTCTGACTATGCTTTATTGCCATTGGTTAGTAAAGAAGCTGCTTTCAGCCAATGGCTTAACAGAATATAGTCAGGCTGAAAGAGATATATAGGGAGGACAAGCAGAGCCAGAGAGAAGTCATGTAGCCACGCTGGAGACAGACATCAGATGCCAGATGGAACTTTATCCGGTAAGCCACAGCCATGTGGCGATACACAGATTAATGGAGGTGGGATAGTTTAGGATACAAGAACTAGCTAAAAATATGCTTAAGTTATTGGCCAAACAGTATTACAAATAATATAGTTTCTATGTGATTATTTTGAGTCAGGGTGGTTGTGAAACAAAAGAGCGGTTTCCCCCAACAGTATATGCCAGAACCACTGACAGGAAGTCACAGTCAAAGAAAAATTTTTTTTTAAAGACAGATTTTATGCAGCTGTGGCTGTCCTGGAACTCACTATGTAGGTCAGGCTGGCTTTGAACTCATGGAGATCTGCTTGCCTCTGTCCAGAGTGCTGGGATTAAAGGCGTGCATTACCACAACCAGCAGAAGTCACAAAATTTTACTTGCACTAATACATTAGCATCCCAGCAAAGAAGTGTGTTATGGACTGAGTTGCACATTCCCTTCCAGCCACCTTTTAGCCATGAGCTAAGCTTTAGCACTCAAATTGTTCCTGCAGAAGTACATGCATGCACACACATGAAGCTGTGAATGTGGACTACTGGTCTACCAACCTCTTCTAACACAGAATTTGTTAAATTCATATACTCTTACAGAAATGCAAACACTTTCATTTACTAGTAGATGGGCTAAGGTAATGTTTATATAGGGTGCACTGTTCATCATAAGCATTGATGTTTTACTAGTAGATGGGCTAAGGTAATGTTTATATAGGGTGCACTGTTCATTGTAAGCATTGATGTTTTACTATTAATGACCACCTCTGGAGACAGAAATAGAAACAAACTCTTATCAAGAAGAGTTCCTAATTATTAGTTCTAATAGTGGACACCAACAGGCATAATACCACACCATAATTAGCATTTATGAGTATAGACACGGCCATATAAAAGGACGCTTTTCAGTTGTCCCTGACTCACACAACTACTCTGAAGCACTGAGAGAGGAAATATTAATGTTGTGCAAGGCTCATATACTCCATGAGCTCACAGCCTGAAGCCAATTATAAAGACGGTAAGATCAAAAAGACTACTTGAATTTTTGGGGGGGGGGTCATTTCAGATAAAGTCTCATTTAGTAGCTGAGCTGGCTTTGAACTCATGGTGACTCTCTTGTTTCAGCCTTCTGAGTGCTGGGATTGCGGGTATAAGCTGCTACATCTTGCTGGAATGTGGGAACATTACATATTAGGTACAACATTCTCAACCCTACATTGAGGCCGAGAGGCATTTCTGAACAACATGGACAGTAACATCCCAAACCAGGTCCTCAGTACCTTTTCTGGAGATTCACACAGTATATTTTCTGGCTTCAGATCACGGTGAGCAATGCCTGGAATGACAAACAGCAAAGAAGGGGTTAACACATGCACATAATTATCAAACATTCCACACACAATTAATTTTTTCCAAATGCTGTTGTTCGCAGATTAATTCCCAATTATGGTACATTAAAAAATCAACGAGCTGCAGGAGGAGGCAGTACCCAGAGACACAGACAGAAAGTGCAGGATTCTGCGAGTTCTTCTGAAGTGGCAGCTTTAGAAGTCTGGCAGGGATAAGAAGCGCTAAATGAATCCCAGCCAGCCTACTTTCCCACTGCAGAGACGACCACGAGTTCTTACTGTGCCACCGGACACGGAGCACAGCAGACAGCCCTGCAGATGGCAAGGCTTGGGACAGTGATGCAGAAATAATTAGTGCCTTGTTTCAGAGTATCTTGGGGGCCTGGACGGCTCTACCTCATTTCTTCTTGTGCAACTGATTTTAGAAAAAGATTCCTCCAATGTGACTCCTGGGATGCTCAGAGGACCAAGCGTTAGCCTGCAATTCTCCCAAGGCTTCTCATGGTTCCTTCTTACCTGCATGGCATGGCATGTCTGTGGCTGTCCTGTCTGCAGCAAAGCTTTGACAGAGCATGCTGCTCTCCAGAGACAGACACCCCAATGCTTGGGCCAGACCTCCTGCAGAGGCCTGCAGACAGTGGCTGACCCATGATGGGGTTAAATTTTTGCTGAAATGGATAAGAAGGCACCTGGGGAAAACCATCTTCTAGCCACAGAAAGGAACAGAGTCAACATGAAGCCATGTTTCTGGCAGAGAAAACAGAATTCTCCCCTCCCTCCCTCCACAGCACACACAGCACTGAGACACAAGACCGGGAAGACTGAACAAGAGTCAGACAGCTTCTGAGGCCTGGGAAGCAGCTAAAGAGAGAGCGAGGGGAAAGTGAACCGCCATACTCAAACTCCCTGGATGATCAGCTTCTCCAGCAACCTCCCAATTCCCTATAACAGGCCAGGCCCAGGCTTCAGAAGTCACTTCATAGAGAGGAAACAGCTGAGCTCCAGCAAGCTAAGTAACTTCATCAGTCACCTAATTGAATGAGAACCCAGAGCAACTCAGGCCGGCCTGCACAAATTGAGTCAGGCTACTGCTCACTGCACTAAAAGTGAAGTATATTTTCTATTATGGCAAGTGCTCCCACAGAAGATCACAAGCCGCACACGGAGCCTTCCTCTCCAAATAGGTGCCCGTGGTCCATCTGTGCCCCAGCCCGAGAACTCAGGGAGCCGGGCTGTAATAATGGACCTGCCTGAGTGAACGCGCCAGCCATCCAGCTGCTCCGGTTCATTTCCCAGAGGTTAAGCTGCAGTATGCCCAGTATTTAAAAGTAGGGAACTTGTTTCGTGGCTGACCCATTCTTGCCCAATTCATCTTTCCGGCATGAAGTTATTTAGAAAACAGCCAAGTTCAGCTGGAAATCGTTTTTCATCCCCTCCAACCTCTAGTCCATGGGCAGCGTGCCAACTAGACGGTAACAGGCACTTCGGAACTCCTAAGACACCACTGGCCTCTGTTCCCGTTAGTGCATTTTTGTAAATAAATAAATAAAAAATAAAACTGCCTTTGCCCCTCCCCCAAGGTATGCTCCTGTGAAAAGTGTGACCCAGTTTTGCAATCTGCAGAGGCAGCTTGGGGAGCAGTTGTAAATCTTTGTCAGGCAGGTGTTACCTGCATGCATCCCAGCTTTCAGAAACAGAGCCCCTTCCATTCATCACGCCGCACAAAGTACAGACATCCCTTTCTAGGAATTTTCAGCTCAGGTACAAAGCCAGGCTCCAGCATGGGCACCAGCAGTTTGCAGATCACTTTCAGCCACCGAGGAACCAGGAGGAGCCAATGAACCTGAACGTCTGCTCCCCTGCCACACCTGGATGCGCTCTATGTCAGACGCAGAGTAGAAGGCATGGATGGCATGCCACAGCTGGGCCTGAGTCCTCACAGCACAGCTGTGCAGGGAGTAGTGCTAACTCACAATTTGCTCCACCTCCATTCCCCTGCCCAAACCAGGCACAAAGCTTTACTTCAAGGAAAGTAATTTTAGAAATAAAAACTCTTTATGTCCAGTGAGAGAGGGTAGAGGAGGAGAAGTAACATCCAACAAAGGACTACTCTGTGCCAGAGGCCACGTACACGACACTGCTATGAGCCTTTATTATATATGAATTTGTGTATATAGCTGTGTGCATTCTTCTGTATGTGCTGTGTATATATGCACGTACATGACAAGAACTGTGCACAATGATCCCATTGCTATACACGGGTATAGTTCCTAATCTGTGTGCACACATATGCCCACAAGACACAAAGAAGATACACACAAATACATAAATGAATTCATCTAATACATAACAAGTGTAATGTGTCAACCACCATGGAGGACACTGTCATCTCTCCTAGTCCTTACCATAACACCACAGGTGGGTGTGACCACTGAAGGAACACAAGAGTGTTACCAGAGGGTAACTCAGTTTTCTATGGCATTAAAAATGTATTTAATGGTCTAATGGACTTATGGACATGTGGAAATATTTAATTCACTACAGAAGGTCTTAAATTATCATATGCACAAGACTACCTATACCCTACCAGGTCAACTTGAAAGAGAGATACAGGTGATATGCTTTAAAAGAAGAAAAGGAACGATGCTAAAATGTTCACATGGCAATGGGCCATTCGTTTATGAGTTTTACATTATTTGCAAGGAAAAGGAGGGGCTGGAGAGATGGCTCCATGGTTAAGTGTGTTAATCATTCTTCCAGAGGACCCAAATGTGGATCCCAGCACCCACAGCAGGCATCTTGTAACCACCTGTAAGCCCAGCTCCAGGGAGGTCTGATGCCTTTGGCCTCCTAGTGTACCAACCCTCACTTGCATATACCACCACACAGACACACATGCATAACTAAAAAAAATAATTTTAAAAAAGAAAAGAAACATCACTTACATAGAACAACGGCGCACCACCCCACACATGCTATGGGGGTGTGGAATCTGTCTTCTCCCTTCTTTTCCTGTACCTCTGTCTTGCCACGTTACCATCTCCCATCTTCCACAGCAAACCCTAGAGACATGTCACTTCCCCTTACTAAGTGCACAAGTTTGAATCTTGAAGAACCAACTGTGCTACCTGTAGACAGGTCCCCTGCCAGGACTGTGACCTCTACCTTGGTACCTAGAGGCTGCCAGCCCAACCTGCCCACCCAAGGCAAAGGTTTCCGTCACCTTTACTATGCAGGAAGTCAAGGGCAGTGGCAACGTCCCGCACCACTCTGCTGGCTTCTAGCTCATTGAAGTGCTTCCGCTTCTGGATGTGCGCCAGGATGGAGCCTGGCGGGGAGCAGAGGGACAAGAAAAATGGCTTTGTAGGCTGTGGTAAGCATCACTTCTTACAGCACAAGGTTGGGGTGGGGACATGGGGCTTATTCATTGCTGAATGTCTAGCACCAGCTGTGGTGCTGGCACGGTGGGACCTGCATAATTCTGCTGAACCGGATCACCCCTATGAGGAGTTCTGATGCAGAAAAGAATTATATACAAGGGAAAACAATACTAAAGCTACTGGGGTTGATCTGGCTTCTGAAACCAAAAGGAACTAAAAGTGAACACACATAGGGGTGCGGGGGCTTAGAGACATTTCCTCCTCTTCCTCTGAACTCAGATCCAGATGAGAACACAGGCCTTCCAGGGGAAATTCCTATGCTCATTGTGTAAGTAAAACCCTGGGGTGGGAGAGGGGATATGAGAAGACAGGACTGCTTTTCCTCCTAAAATTCTCCTTTACATGTCATTGTTAATTTTGTTGGCAATGATTAACATTTATTAAGTATTTACTATGTGCCAAGAACTGTTCAGTCTTCCTTAAACACATTATCTCAACACGAATGCATAAAATGGACAGAACAGCTATTCCCATTTTATGAATGGGCAATTTCATATCAAAAATGGTCAAGCAATTTGCCTAAGCTCACACACTAGCAAGTGATGGAGCTATGACTTTTGCCCAGTAAATTCAGCCTCAGAGTTTGTGTACACTTCCTGTCATTGGTGGTCCAACCACTGCGGGGAGGTAAGCAGTCTTGAGCCCATTCACAACCCTTTCAACCCTACAGTCTGGCTTCAGCAGAGCCACACCTTAAGTGATATGGCTAAAGAAGACCTAGCTGTGCCCAGTATTCTTAACATGTAATCCATACGCACTACTGGATGCCAGTATTTCTGGGCTGAAGGTGGTCCTAAAAATGGTCTATGCTTATTCATTATGGCTTTTGCCCTGATGAATAAGTCTCTGGTTTCTAAATTGATTTAAACAGCAAGGCAGAGAATACCACTCTGCATACTTCCCAGGTGTCCCTAAGCACAGTCAGTTGTCTTACTAACACCAACAGCCAGCACTTATGGACCCCTCTGTGCCTCTCAGCACAGGGCTCAGTGTTTCCCAAGTACTGTCTCATTCAGTTTTCAGCAGCGCTATGAGGTAGGTGCTAACAAAAGCTTGTACAGATGAGAATGCCCTTTGGAAAAGGCTGGTGTTTCCAAGTCATGGTGGCTGAGAAGGGTGACTTAGGTTTAGCTTTGATAGTTTCTAAAAGCCCCTCCATGAGGCGTTCGACTGAGCTCCGCACATTCCTGTAACTTCACCTTGTGAATGTGAGCAAAGGGGAGGGGATGTGTCATTGTTGCTTTCACTGTGTCAGAAGAGCCACTTAAATGTACATTCCAGTGACAGCAGTGTGGTGGCAGAAAGCTATCTTCCTTCTGCCTCAAGGGTGGCGTGTTCTTGTCCTCCTTGCATCCTGAGTCTGTTCCACACAATCGGGCCCTCTTCTCCGTTTAGCCTTCTAGACTTTACAATAGAAGCCAAAGCTTCCACCTCATAATTAATTTAGTTAAATAGTGAATGTGTCAAAACAGCGGATTGATAAATTGATCACTAACAGTATCTATATATGACTCCTATTATAATGAAAAGGCATTTATAGACTGCCCGCACAGGTGACATTCTAAGCTCTGCAAAATGCTAATTATCACCCTTCCCTGCGGCCTCCCTTCTCCCAAACCAAGGGCAGCTTTTAAGTCCTTCATCCTTTTTATTAGCTTGACTCATTTTTAGAAGTCTCTGGGATTCATGATGGATGATTACCACCCTGGGTCTTAATCCAAAGTCCAAACACATACTCAATGAGATATACCTCCTTGCAATTTCTCAAAGACCAAGTAAAACCGTGTGTCATCTTCAAAGAATTCAATCAGCTCCAAAATGTTCCTTAAACAGAGAAAAGGGGGGGAGCATTATATGCTAATGTCCACTAATAAACATCCAGTACAGTGGCTGTAGTGGGCAGAAATCAACTCGAATCAGAATGCTTATTAAGGACTCATGTTTGAGGAGCAGATTCAGGTCACCTTATCTTTCCATAATGTTTAGTCTCTGGTGCTTTCGCCAAGTCTGTGCTGTCAAACCCCAACCCTAAAACCCACTAGGTAGAGTTATAAAAAGTCCTGGTCACATTAAACTGAATAAAATCTGCAGCCGACTGGAAGCAATTGCGGCTAATAACACTGAATAGTAGGTGTGTGTCCTGGAGGCAAGCAGCAAATAATTACTTGCCCTCCCTCTTGCCCATAAATCATGGGGCAGTATTTACATTGCCTGGAGAAAATGGAAACATCTGTCAAATAGACTTGGGGCCTAACGTGGGCACCGCTAGACCCTAACTGCTAAGCGCTGCTTAATGAAACCGCCGCGCTCCTGGCCACCGTAGCACTTGTGGCCTTCCCCGGTGAGCACTCTCTGTCTACCCGAGTACTGCACTGCTCTGCCAACAAGGTCGTCTTGTAGCTCAGCGGGGAAGTCACCAGCCTGGATATTGGAGGTGTTGGGGGCTTTTTTCTTTAGAAGAACGAAATAAACCTAGTCGAGTCTCTAATGCTGAACTAAGAAGCTGCAGGGCTGAAAATAAAAATCTGTCCCTCGTAAAAAAATGCTGACCACTTGGGGAGATACCAGGCTTTTACTAGTGTGAAGGCGTCCAAATAAGATGGCCAAATGGCCTAATTTGAAAGAAGATTGTAGAGGCAGTGCCTGGAGTTAAATCAACAGCGGCCTCCGTCGTCCGAGCTTAATAACAAAGCCATCAATACCAGGCCACTGGCTCCCTGCTGACCCTGCCAAGGAAGGGGGGGGCAAATCTTGGAGGTGACCCTGATTTAAAGCCTCAGAGGGAGGACCACTCATTTGTAGCTGTGTAACACGGGGCTAAAGGTTACTGTGGCCTGGTTATCAAGCAGAGTGCTGGTCCGACTTCAGCACTGTAAGGCAGCCACTGAGAAGAGGAAACAGCAGGGAACAGTCTTCAACACTGTGTCTGGTTAAAGCAGCCCTAAAGATTGCTACCAGGCACTACTCTGCTGGGCCATCTTCCAAGGCACTGGAAGAAAATGAAACCCCATTTCTTCCTCAAATAGACACCGACTGGGGGTGCTCATCTTCCTACCCATGAACTACTATCCCTTCTCTGCCCTGGATAGATAGAAGTTCCATGAGCTAGTGGAGACGCAGTGACAGCGATGTGGGAAGAGCTGGGGGTGGTGACAAGGGATCCCTCCTGTGGCCAAGCATTCTCCAGAGAATCGGCCACCTACATAACACACTCACTTGTTTCCTTGACACTGGTACAACGTCTCCACTTCACGGAACACTCGGCTCCGGCTGTGCCCTGCTTGCTTTTCAATGATCTGTGGGAAGAATGAAATGTGTCAAGTACACTGCCTGACCTCAAGATCCCCAGCCAGAGCCCCTGGGAGGAGGCAAGGTCAGACACAGTCCAAATCTACTCTGCAGCAGGAGCTGGAACAGTCTTCAGTGACTGGGGAAGCAGGACAGCAGCCCAGGGGCTTCCATGTAGTTCTCTCTGGCCATGTACACCACTGTGGCAGCTTACAGAGCTGCTGCTCTGGGGCTGGAGAGATGGTTCAGTGGTTAAGAGCACTGGCTACTCTCCTAGAGAACCCAGGTTCAATTCTCAGCTCCGACATGACAGTTCACAACTGTCTGTAACTCCAGTTCCAGGGCATCTGATGCCCTCATACAGACAAATAAAAATCAGTAAAATATGAATCTGCTAGCTCCTGGCTGCACACGAGGGCTGGAGCGATCAGTGAGACAGCACTTTCTACTGACTCTTAATGTCAAAGAGCAGGTATGACTGTGTTGAGATGGAGAAAGGGCAAGGATGAGGGAGGACAGGGTGGAGAGGAAGCAAAGACTCTATTCAGATGCCACACTGCAACTCCTACAGATAGAAGAAAATACTTCCTCTTCTGCTAACTTTCCTCTCTGGCAGGCTCTGCGTAAGTAATTGAGACATTCTCTGTTGGTCAACCCTGACAACCATGCTAAAAAGATAAGGAAGGTGTCTATCTTCTGTCCACTACCAGTCCTCTCTCTAGCCCACTTGCACCCAGCCTAGACAGAATCTTCAGCACCAAGGGCTTTGCATCTCCTCCCATAGTGTGGGCAGCTCCTGCTGCCTGGCTGCATCTCCACTTGGAGCGTCTTGGCAAGTGTTGACTTGAGGAACACATGAACCCACTCAGTAGAGGTTTGTGTGGGGTCTAGCTGACTCTGAAAAGCCCTCTGGAACTATGCGGAGCCCTGAAGCATTGTAAACAGAGCCTGCAGGCAGAGCTAGTCCCACTTCACAGCTCAGAAGGGAACATCCTGACCCTTCCTTCTAGCTGCCTGGCTCAACACTTCAAAAGATTCTACTTTGATGTAGCACAATAATGTGTATCAAACTGTAACTTGGGTTAGTCACACCTGTTAGGAAATCATTCTGGACCCATCTTTTGAACTATCAGCAAAGTGCAGTGCTGGGGAACAGAAACCAAGTTACTCTGAGCTATTCAACTACATTCATCAATCAGGAATTGAAGCACGATTACTAAAAACTAAGAGAAATTGGAGTTCAACCTGAAGATCTGAAAAGCAAAACAGCCAGCCATTGGCTCTTACCTCAAGCTTAGTACAAAATCGTGATCCTGCCTCCAGGAATCTCAGAATGAGACAGTGTCTGAGAGCTGTCTCCTCCTATTTTATAATCCTCTTCAGGGCTGGTATTAAAGGCACCACTGGAATTAAAGGCATGCACCGTCCGGTTTTTATGGCAAACTAGTGTGGCTACTGGGATTAAAGGTGTGTGTTACCACTGCCTGGTCTGTAAGGCTGACCAGTGGGGCTGTTTTACTCTCTGATCTTCAGGCAAGTTTTATTTATTAAAATACAAATGAAACGCCACTACAAGGGATGGTCAAAATTAGAGACAACTCTCCAGCAGGCAGGCTTTCCAGCAACAGCTGACTTCTCTCTGAAGAGGTAACCAATGAATGGACTCACCACTAGCCAGGGAGCAGAACATGAATAACTACTTTGAATTAGAGGCAGTGTGGATCAGATTGTTGGGACATTTCATCCCAGTTCTGCAGTCACTGTGTGGATGCTTAAAGGAAAAACAGTAGTAAGCCATGTCTTGGGAGTCATGCTGCGAGATCTGGCTTGTTTTAAATTACCTAAATTTTCCAGAGAAACACGGATCAGAGGACCATGTTTTCCTCCTGTGACTCACTCTGGAAGAAACAGACCTGTTGTCCATCCATCTGTCCATTCATCCATCTGCCCATCCATCCATCCATCCATCCATCCATCCATCCATCCATCCATCCACCCATCAATCTATTCATCCCCCCACCCACTCATCCATCCACCCACCCACTCATCCATCTGTCCAACCACCTACCCACCCACTCATCCATTCATCTGTTTTTTTAGACAGAATCTCTCTATATAGCTCTGGATGACCTGGCATTTACTATGTAAATCAGGATGGAACTCAGGATGTTTTGCTTGCCTTGGCCTCCCAAGCACTGAGATTAAAGGTATGTACCACTGCTGTGGGTTAATGCTTTTGTACACTGTAAAGATTTGTCACTCATATTGATTTAATAAAACAATGATTGGCCAGTAGCCAGGCAGGAAGTATAGGTGGGGTAACTATACTAGGAGAATTCTGGGAAAAGGAAAAGTAGAGAGTCAGTCACCAGCCAGACCCAGAGGAAGCAAAATGAGAATGCCACACTGAGAAAAGGTACCAAGTCATGTGGCTAAACATAGACAAGAATTATGGGTTAATTTAAGTTGTAAGAGCTAGTTAATAATAAGCCTGAGCTAATAGGCCAAAAGTTTATAATTCATATAAGCCTCTGTGTGTTTCTTTGGGACTGAAAGGCTGCAGGACTGGGCAGGACAGAAACTTCTGTCTACACGCTATAACACTGGGCTCCATTCAACTTAATATTTACATATGTGTGCCTATGCTTTAATCATCTTTAAGCATATTAAAAATTCTTTTTAATTTATAGCAATTTGTTTACAAAGAGGAAAGGAAGTAGCTCTTTTGTTATATGTGGAGCAAAACCCCAGCCAGATGGCTAAGCAGAGACATTCCTCATAATCATAATCCACAGCTGGGATTGAGGAGAGCTGGTTGGAAGAGATGTTTCTTTGGATCCAATTCAGCAGGATTGCCCCAAAGGAGGCAATGCTTAGACTGGATAGCTCAGCTGGCTGTTCTAAAATAAACCTAACTGATATGCCTCCCCAGCTTCTGTAAGCCTTTCCATGGAAAACTCAGTGGTCCTCAGTGTGCCTCAGAATCATGGGGACACTTTTGCAAAGATATAGCTCCAGGCTCTCTCCTACACCAAGAAACCTGTCTCTTTGTGCTGCAGGCTCACTGGTTGATGGCTGCCCACTGCAGTTGACATCTGCCCTCCATCAGGGTTTTCCAACCATCCTGAGGATCACACCTGGATGGTGACATACATACACAGTGCTGGGCCAGGCCTAATTTCTAACGCATTCGGGCAAGATCATGAGTATTTCTCACACTCCAGGGGACACTGTTGCTGCTGTCCCAGGGGCCCTACTTTGAGAACCTCAGCTCTGTCTCTATCCCTTCAGTAGCCAAAGGGTTTGAAAGTGAGACATGCCAGCATCATGCAGCTAATTAAAGGCAACACTGAGGCGAAGTCCACATCTGCCCCAAAGCCAAGTGGTCAGTCACTTCAGGTCTTAGTCCTCACTGTCCTGATATTGGTCCTTGCTTGTACTTTGTGGTTTATCATAATCTCTTCACCAGATTTTGAGGACAGGAACTGTCACTCTCATTTACATAGAGAAACCAGGGCTTCACAAGTTCAGTAAGTTGCCCGAAGTCAAGTAAGTTTGTTAAATATGACTCAGGTTGCCAGGTGGTGGTGGCACATACCTTTAATCCCAGCACCTGGGAGGCAGAGAAAGGTGGATCTCTGAGGTTGAGGCCAGCCTGGTCTATAGAGCTAACTCCAGGACAGGACCCAAAGCTACAGAGAAACCCTATCTCAAAAAAACAAACGAAACAAAACAAACCCTCCCTCCCCCCCCCCCAAAAAAAACAAAAAAAGCAGATTCAGGTAGAGCGTCTACTTCCAAAGCTGATGTCGCTTATCGCAGTAATCAGAAACAGTCTACTATGTGACAGAGAAGGATGTAAGTACATTACATATCTGAACTTATTTAATCCCCATAATCCTATGCAAGTGCTATAATTTACACCCATTTACAGAAGAGGAAACTGAAGGACAGAAGGTCACAAAGCAATTAAGTTGACTGGCCCAGATTTGAGTGCGGTGAATGCAGGTGTGGTCACCCTCTGTCCTGTTCTTTCTGAGCTACCATGCTGCATAGTACACAATTTATTTGGCGTGGGACAAGCTAGGAAACACAATTTGCAAAGTAGAGGTAGGGACTGTGTGGGATACTCACTTTGACGGCGTATTCTTTGCCAGTCTGCAGGCTCACGGCACCCTGGACTTTGGCATAGGCTCCCTCTCCCAGCAACTCAGAGGTCAGCTTGTACACATCTAGAGGGAAACAGGTGAGGAAATAGCCAGGTGAATCACCCCACTGCAAGCCATGGCGGGAAGAGCGACTGTCACTTGGCTTCTCTGGTCTGCTCATCCAGGCAGGAGAGGCCATGGTGCCTGCAGCCTCAGTGACAAGAACCTCCTAGCTCTCCCAGACAGCTCCCGACTCTCAACAAGAATCAGCAGACACCTATTCCTCATTTTAGAGATGAGGTCAGAGGTGGGATTTCAATTCGGCACCTGCTTTCTGGGCATCTGCTGTGTCAGGTAACATAATAGGGTCAGAGTGAGGAACAGAATCCAGTCCCTCCCCTCTAAGGGTTGGGTCCAGTAGGGAAGACAAACATACACAGCAGCCCAGACCAGTCCAGGCCCTGGTGAGTACCATGCAGGGGGAGCACAGCAAGAGTAAGGAGTGGAGGAGGAGCAAGAAGGGGAAGTGAATGGGGAAACCCACCGGGCAACCCAGGGATCCTCGAAGAAGGGTATCATTCGAATGAACAGCATTCACTCATTCATTTACTTATTTGCTGAACACCTACTATGTGCCCAGCTCTGAGCCAGGCATGGGGACAACTATTTTATACACACAACGTAGTGGTCACCAGAAGAGCCACAGAGGTTTCTGAAAGTCACCCACAGGAAATGAAGACACAGAGCAGGATGTAAAGAATGCCTTGAGGTTCCAGGTCAGAGTGGTCATGGCAGAGCAGTGACGGACCCTGGTGGGAGGAGTGTTCAGAACACTTGCCCAAGGCCACAAACACAATTCTCTGAGCCTCTTCCAAAGGAAGCTGTGACTCTACCACAACCCTGCTGGAACTGACCTCATCCTCCCTTGCTCTTTCCTCAGCCGTTCTCTTGAGGTGACCTAGTTTTTAAACCTACAGCCTGAGCAGAAGACTTGATCAACATCAGGAGATTTTATCACTCTTAGTCATGAGATGTCTGCTGTCTGTGCTTGCATGTGTGACAGGAAACCTTTCTGTGCTCAACAAACAAACAAAAGACCTGCTGATCTGTGACGCCTTCTAAAGCCCCAGGGACTCCTTCTCTCCCCTACTGCCCAGCACACGCGTGCGTGTGTACACACGTACACACACACACGTACACACACACACACACACACACACACACACACACACACACACACACACGTGTGCGCCAGATGTGGTGGTACATTCCTTTAATCCAAGTATTTGGGAGGCAAAGGCAGATAAATCTCTATGAGTTCAAGGCCAGCCTGGTCTACACAGTGAGTTCCAGGACAACCAGGGCTACATAGAGAGACTCTATCTCAGGGAAAAAAAAAGAAAAGAAAAGAAAAACAATAAACCTCTACAGTAAGTGCTCTCTTGGTTCCATTACAGTCTATCCTTGCAGTTGTCTATAAGAATGGATGGCCCATGTTGACACTGTTGACTACTACCTGCAGGTGATTTAAAAGGCATGCTTCTCTCCCACAGCATCCTTCAGTACCGCCCTTTACACCAGGATGTTAGGTGATAGGAGTAAAGTATTCCTGATTCATACAGTGTTTTCTATCAAAACATTCTACAAAACTATCAATTTCCTACGTGTGTGCAAGTTTAGGAAGAGGGTCCATGAGGGGAAGTTATTTCAAGTCTCACAGTGAAACCCACATAAAGGAGATATGCTATTCTTAAAAGAGGCTACTGACCCTTCATCACTTAGTAGAAACACCCAGTGATTCACATCTTCTCATTGAATGCCCAGAGATAACCCTGGTGGCCCCCAGCTTAGTGCCTTAAGCCTGGTCATCCAAAATGTCTGATGACGTGATGTCGTGTACCCTAGATGCAATGACAAAAGGAGCCAAGCACATGCCCCACAAGTTGCTGCAGCCTCTGGGAGGCTAGTTCCCCACTTAGAGAAGACTGCGCTGTCACTGTGGCTGTAGCCTCAGTGTTCTTGCTTCCTCTTTTCTGGTTCTTCTACCCCCAACCTTGCAGGAACCACCAGAAGGCAGCTCGCATCTAAAGAGGGCTGGCACATGTGAGGCTCTTAGCTCTCAGATTGGCTTTTCTGCCACTGAGGCGATGCTCACGCCATTCAGAGGAGGCCAGTACCTCGCCTGAGAGATTTGCCCATCTTTTCTCCCTCTTGATCGCTTCTCACTCACCTGTCTTACTAATCACAAGGATGACCTGGCTCTGAGGTGAGGTGTCCTGGAATCTGGTCCTGAGGATGTCACAGATGCCCCTCCCCTCCTGCAACCCAGACTCAGGCCCAGACCAACCTTCAAACTTTCCTGGCAGAGAGTCAGTGGCCCGGGTCTTGCGCTTTTTCTTCCTCCTCTTGTCACTATCCACGATGGGAAGGGGCTCACTGCTGCCCATGTCTGGGAGACAAGAAGGAACATGAAGGAAATTGCACTGTACTGATCAAGCAGTGAGTTTACCCATAAGGAGAAAAGAAAGAGACCCAGGAGCTTTATACTGACGGTTTTAAATATCTGTGAGGGATATTGATTTGTTTTGACCCAGGAGGCAAAACTAAAGGCAAAGCCATTAAAGGAGATCATTAACTGTGGGAAGGGACTCAGACAGGCAGCTAGATTAGGAGAGGCCACCACAAGCCTGCATTTGCCAAGCTCATTATCACATGGATAAAGATCTGCCACCAGCTAAACCAGAGTTCCCAAACAGAACAAGCAATCTACAAGCAAAGCCCACTGTGATCATCAGAAAGGGAGGGTCCTTGGGGCTAGGAGCTAGTTAAGGAAGGGACGAGGAATAGAACCCGATGGTAAAATCAGAAGCTGAGCGCTATTTCCATGGATATGCACTGGGGGCTGTGAAAGGCCTTCTACAGAGTCCGCTTTATCCTCAAAGACAACAAGAGGGGTGGGGGCTGGGCTGAGCCTAGCCCCCAATTCTTTCACCCCAGGAGCACAGATTGAATGCCACATCATCCTCTCTTTCCCCGGTCCTTCCTTGAAAGAGTGCAGAGAGGCCCGCAGCTGACAAGTCTAAGACAGGCTGCTGGATGAGGTCACTTATTGTAAAAACATCATTATCTCGCCCTGGCAGGCACCTGGCTCCCATGCTGGCAGACACAGACATGGGACATACTGGGCAGGAAGAGTCAGGACAGAATGAAGCAGTAGGAGACTGAGAGGGGAAAGAGAAAAAGAGGAACAATGAGAGCCAATCGCAGTTTTGTTTCTGGGCCACTCTAGTAGGGGCCTTCCCCTGCTAAAGATAAATTACTTATAGAACATGTCGCGGCCCTGATCCAGAGTGGAGCCTTAATACTCTTTGCCTGCAGTTAGAAATAATAAGATTTCTCTGAAGTCTCTGGGTCTAAATCCCCACCAGGGTGATTAAACCTCTACATCCCTCTAAAATAGAGGCACTGAGAGCTGATGGGCAGAGGATGTGAGACTTTCACACCAGACTTCAATAAACATAGGCTCTGAGGGTTGGCTTTTCTTGAGGAATTCAAAATGGAATCTGGCTCTTTGCTCACTGAGGGCAAGGCCCACTCCCTCCTCCAAGGATCCGATGGAAGATTGCGTAGTGCCACTGCCCAAATGCATGCTGCTCAGAGAGGCAGGCACTGTTAGCAGGAAGCATGCAGAGCGCCACTTTGGTGCCACAATCCAGAAAGCACAGCCAAGCAACGGAGAGTCTGACGGCTCTACTTAGAGGCATCCCTCCTTCCATTTTAGGGAGATAACAGCAGGTTTTCAATTACACTCCAGAATAGGGAAGAAAATACACACACACACACATACAGAGAAAGAGAGAGAGAGAGAGATAAAAAGAATCCACAGAGTATCTAAAAATATTACTCCTGCCGACAGCTTCAAACACAGGTTCTACCTGGGGACAACAACGCCCTATGGCTCTCAAAGGATTAAATACTGCTACTGAAGTAGCCACACGCATAAGGTAAATTACAAGGAAAAATGCCATCCAGATGCATTTACAGGAGGTTGTGAGAAACAAAGCACAAGGTCATTCATCTTTGAAGGTCTGGAGGAGCGGGGCAGGATGGGACAGGACGGGACACGACTGGACTATGTCCCTCTGGTATGCGATTTAGGGTCAATGCTCGTCCCAACTATTTTCACCAGTGCTGCAAACCCAGAGTGCAGTGAACAGATTGCGGTTTCAGCTCCTTCACCCTCCCCTGGCCACATTCCGATTAGTGGCCTGTGGACAAACCAAACGGCCAACAGGCAGGCAGTGTGGAGAACAGCAGGAGAGCTGGCAGCATTGTGACTCACAGGGGACTCTCAGGCATACTTACAGCTCTAGATAGAAAACCCTGTTAGCAGCAATTTATACGTGCTCTTTACCACAGCAGGACTGTGGAGCCTCCAGCGGAAGTAGCGTACCCCTGGGCAGAGCCACACATTCAATATTAGATTTTATGGCTTCACACACATAGACAGAATACCTGGTCTATTCTGCATGGATCTCAGTGGAAGACGGTACTCCAGGAGGGACAAATGGCTAAGGTTTTTCTTGCAAACAGAACTTGTTGAGGGAGAGTTGTTTTTTGAAACTAGGAAGGAAACATGCAGGAAAACAGTGAAATGAAAAGAAGCGTGTATAACTTACCCTGCTTTCATAGCAAGAGGTACGGGGCGGGAGAGATTGCTAGGAATGAGGCGGGCATACTCCAGTTTTAGCATGGAGTATGTCCCCGCCACTGGACAAATGCATCCTCGGGGAAGCCCCACAATCACGCTGTACCTTGACCTCCCCATTCCCCTGGTGGTAGGAATTCTTCCTGGCCATCAAAGCCGGCTCAAATGTCCTTCCCCCTTGCAGCTCCCCAGTAACTCCAGATGACTTACAGTGTGTGCAATCAATCACTCTGGAAGTCAGGCATGAGACAAATGAGGTAGCACTGTGTAGAACTAGTGGCTGGTATGTCTGCCTCTGTCTCCAAGAGAAGCTTCACTAGGACACTGATTTTCTCTGGCCTTGATCATTCCCTGGGTTCCTGTTGTCCTCTAAGCACCGCTGTCTCTTCTGTAAGTCACAGAACAGCTTCAGCTGAGTACCGTCAATCACAAACTGCATTGAAACGGAAAGAGTATATGGCACATACAGCGCGTGGCACAAAGGCCCCTTAGGTGCCGAGTGACACTCTTGAAAGAAATGTGGGTATGCAAGTGCCTTGCAGATGATGCAGGGAAAGGGAGCTCTGGGCTCTGAACTCCATCAACTCTATCACACCCCCCTCTCCAAAAAGGTCTCAGATACCAAAGTTCTAGAAGCCTGGTCCTCTTTTAGACTAGGTAATTTGAGGAGGACGTGAGCAAGCGGTTTTCCGTTTCCAGACAGACTGCAGTAGTCTGGAGGCTCCCAGCACTTTGATGGTCTCCAGCCCTCACGCTCACATCAGCAGTACTTGGGGACCCCATCTGTGTATTCTGGTGGAGGCACACGTGGAATGAGGGGAGGCATACTGCAGATAGGGAAGGCACATGGGCCTAGGTCAGGAGAACAAAGGAAACATCTGGTGCTGGTATTACCAGACAACCTCAAGTCAAGCAACTCTGCCTCTTAAAAACCTTAGTTCCTTCATCCTGAGAATAGGTCTAAAAACACACCTCCTCCAGCTGCCTGCTAGATTGTTATAAGATCTCAATGACACAGTTTATACAAATGTGCTCTAAAAATGTATTGTACGTGTATAGCTATGCATGCATGCATATGAACACAGACAGAATGCGAAGTCTAGGCAGAAATGCAGGAACCTGTTAAGATGACAATTTAAAGTGTGAAACTGTCCAGTCATGCTGAATAGTTTATATGCCTCCCCGGCCCCCCCCAAAAAAACAGGGTTTCTCTGTAGCTTTGGAACCTGTACTGGAACTAGCTCTTGTAGACCAGGCTGGCCTCGAACTCACAGAGATCTGCCTGCCTCTGCCTCCCAAATGCTGTGATTAAAGACGTGTGCTACCATTGCCCGGTGTTTATATGCTTTTTTAAAAAATGTCCATACCATTTTTAATTTATAGACATACTCTATGTGATGGGGTTGTTTTTATTTTCTTCTTCATTCTTTTCAGGATTTTCCAAACTATACATGATTGAAATTTATTATTTTATCCCATCATTGTCTGAATCAAATTGTACTTCAAACAAAATAAGTAGGCTGGGGGTGGTGCACAGAGCTCAGAGTTGGGGCTGCAAGGAAACTCAGTAGCAGAGCTTTTACTTAGATGTTCAAGGCCTTAATTTTTATTTTCAACATTGGGGAAGAAGAAAAAAAACCTTTTATTGAAAACACTTTGTAACTTAGAAGCTGATTGCAGTTTTTCAAATGGTGTCTAGATTTCTCTGTATTAAAACCCAATGTTTAGCTGGGTGTGGAGGCAAAGGCACTCAGGAAGCAGAGGGAAGCAGATCGCAGTGAGTTCAAGGTCAGCCTGGTCTACAAATCACGAGTCGAGGCGGGTGGCACAATGAGTCCCTGACTACACAATGGTGGAGAGTAACTGAAGAAGGCATTCAGTGCCAACCTCCTGCCTCCACACCTCTGTGCACAAATGTGTATCTGCACTTACTTAGATACATATATACATCCACATGAATAGATTTCACTAGAAGTACAGCAGTAGAGGTTTTAAGGATACAGATCTAAGACTCAGTCTGGCACCTTTACTCACGGAACACTTGAAAGAGGCTAAGGAGTCCTGGGGGACACAACCTATAGCAACAACAGGTACTAGCCGGTGTTCTCCCCAGCAGACAACCTTTCCAAAGTAACTGTCACTTCCCTCAGGTTACCAGACAGCACTCCATTCTTCGACAGAGTCTATACATAGATCGCCAGCTGCCATATCCATGTGTGACACCAGAGGGTCACCTGGTTCACTCGGCTCTGAAAACAATTCTTACTCCCTCCCTGCTGCAACTCTGGAGCTCTTTAAGGACCCCAGTCTGCCTGAGTACTTCCTTTTTTGAAGGCTTTCTAGGAAAGGGAGAATAGCGGCGAGCAGGTTGAAGGGCATAGCAGAGGCAAACCCAGCTGTGTCCTCAGGGTCAGCTGAGGAGAATGGACAATGGGAGGAAACCCAGGGGCTGGGAGTAGCTTGGTAAGAGTGCTTGTCTACCGCACTCAGGACCCCGGGTCCCAGCCTCATTAGCAACCAAAACAAAACCATAGACAAAAAAGGAAATGGAGGAACTGAAGGAAGTTTGACGCACACTTTAGGAAGGGGTTGAATAAGCCATGTGAGACCAGGGAAGAGGGAACACAGGAGACTGGGGTCATCTGTGTCCCTGTAGACAAAAGTTATGGTGTACACTACCATAATATTTACAGTGCACACTCTCATGTGGTCCTCATGTGCCAGGCAATGTCTGAAGCCCTTTACAGTTACATACTCTACAGACCCACTGATGCAAGCTTCACAACTCCGAAGCAAGCATAATTACTGCCCACATTTTACAAATGAAGAAGCTGGTACAAATGGGTAAAAGTGGTATGTCATGATCATCTCATGAGTAAGTGGCTGTGCTAGAACTTAAGCCTGGACTCTGGCTCAAGAATTCTAACCTGTGACGAGGCTGTTCTCAGTCATTAATGCTGGAAGGCAAAGGAGGCAGCTGGTGACAACCAGGCACCAATGCTATTGTTTATAAATCCTGGTAAGTGCCTCTTTACTGATGTACTATGCTGGCTAATTTTATGCCAACTTGATACAAAGTATAGTCATCTGAAAGGAGGCAATCTCAACTCAGAAAATGCCTCCATAAGGTCTGGCTGTAGGGCATTTTCTTAATTAGTGTTTAATGGAGGAAGGGTGCAATCCATTGTAGGTGGAGCTACCCCTGCGCCGGTGGTCCCGGGTTCTATAAAAAAGCTGACTGAGCAAACCATGGAGAGCAAAAAAGTAAGCAGCACCCTCCATGGCCTCTGCATCAGCTCCTGCCCTGACTTCCTTCAGTGATGGACTGTGACCTGGAAGTGTGAGCTGAAACAAAGTCTTTCCTCCACAAACTGCTTCTGCTCACTGTATTTCATCACAGCAACAGAAACTCTAGGACAAGTGCTCACTGTTTATACACGTTTCTTGCATGTGCTCTGATGTCAAAAAGATTGGGCAGCTCTCATCCAGCTTACCTAAGCACAAAGCCCTAATATTCACATCCTCACTACTGTGTTAGTTAACTTTAATCTCCAGAAGTCTCTTCTTGCCCTGAGACACCTTAGTTTTTGTGTTTTGTCATCTTACAGAAGATGAGCTACAAACCAGTGTCTAAGCACTTTGTTTATGGCAGTTCAGAATGAAGCAAGGTGGCAACCTTCTTCTGTCTGACTGAGTTGGATGTGGTTTCTGATGACATCACAGTTAAGATGAATCCCTGGTTATTGGGAATCCGCCACCAGAGCTGTAATAAGCCAATCAAATCTAATTAATAAATCCAGGCTTATTCTGAGCAAAGCAAAGGCAGACCCAGGAGAAGTTGAGGAGACTACAATTGGAACCCATGAGGTGGGGGCTTTTAATGCCCTCTGGGAGTGGAGCCTCTGATGGGGCTTTGTCGGGGGCAGAGTCTGGACTGAGGCAACTCCAGGGAAGTGGGCTGGGGGTGTAGTTTCCACCTGAACATTCCAGATTCTTTGGGGGCTGGAGTGAAGCTTCCACCTGAACAATCACTAGGTATAAGGGCAAAGGAAAAGGCACATGTGAGCAGAAGTTGGTCAAATTTAACAGACAATATAAATGTCAGGAGTCATGTATGAAAGTAGCTCCATTGGAGGACAGACAGTCTGTGAGAGTCCACAGAACTGGAGGGTTTTGTTTTTTTGGTTTTTTTTTTACTCCAAAAATTATTAATTCCGCAGTAACAGACTCTGATGAGAACAAAAATAGATAAAATCCCAAACAAAGAATTCAAAGGAGTAATTATAATTATATTTAAAGAACACAAAGAGGAAACAAACAAACTCCTAGGTGATTCTCCAAAATAAAAAAGCAGTTCACTGAAATAAGGGATGATATAGATAGATAGATAGATAGATAGATAGATAGATAGATAGATAGGAAAGTGAAAATGAATAAAGAGACAGAAATGCTAGGGAGAAATGAAGTACAAGAAATTAAAAACTCAATGAATCAGTTAAAGAGCTCTATTATAAACCCTGCCAACACATTAAGGGGTGTGCAGGACATTATTGGAGCTTGAGAACTGGAGGGTTTTTATTTCAAGACCTGTGTGGTGGCTTGAAGGAAGTGGCCCCCAAATGGAGTGGCACTGTTAGGAGGTGTGGCCTTGATGGAGGAAGTGTGTCACGGGTGGGAGTGGGCTCTAGCTAGGCCCAGTGTAGCATTCACTTCTGCTGCCTTCGGATCAAGATGTAGAAAGAACTCTCACCTCCTCCAGCACCATGTCTGCCTGAACACTGCCATGTCCTGCCAGGATGATAATGGACTGAACCTCTGAAACTAAGCTACCCCAATTAAATGCTTTCCTTTATAAGTGTTGGGGGTTGGAGAGATGGCTCAGAGGTTAAGAGCACTAGCTGCCCTTCCAGAGGTCTTGAGTTCAATTCCCAGCAACCACATGGTGGCTCACAACCAACCATCCATAATGAGATCTGGAGTCCTCTTCTGGCATGAAGGCAGAACACTGCATATGTAATAAATAAATAAACATTAAAAAAAGAGTTTCTATGTTCATAGTGTCTCTTCACAGCAATAGAAATCTTAATTAAGTCAATCTCCATGTGTAGAAAGGCCAGGCCATGTGGTTCAACACAGTTGCAGTGAAAATGGCATCAAGGAGATACTCTGCAGACTGTGATACTCAGATGCCCAGAGGCAAACACCCAGACCCATCTTCCTCCGCTGGGATCCTGGGATCACAGGGAGCCTTCATAGCCACATCGCAATTCCTGGTGGAAGGAATGACATCAGAAGGACATGGAAGCAGGAACAGGAAGTATGTGTTTACAGACGAAACAAAGCAGGAGCAAAGGGCAGGGCTTGGGTAGGAAGCACAATACAAAGGCTGAGAAAAGCAAGCTAAGCTAGCCACCTAAGCTCATTAACACAGTTCACAAGGCCCTTTAGCATTGGTCCCTGGCTTCTTTCTACCCTTACTAACTATCAACCATTCTTCCACAGAAAAATGACGACAGTTGCTTTTTGCTCAGCTTACAATTCAAACAATGCTCACGAGTACCACTCCTCGGTATGTTACCATTGTGCTTTGCTGCACGAAAGAAGTGCTTTGTAAGTGCATCTTCCACACGCCATACGGAATATTAGAGGTGGTCCTCAGGTGAGGCTCAGTAAAATTAGCATCCTCTGCTGCTTCAGCAAGGATGTTCTTAAGTGAAAACGGCTGATAAGTAGATGGCCGGAGGAACAACGTGGCTATGAGCACAGCTCCGTGTCACCACCTTGACTTCTACTATGGCCATCAGCGGCTTCCTCACTGCCGCTGTCCAACAATACATAATACCCAGTCACTACTACTGTGAAAACTGTTGATCTTGCAGGTCCCGTGAAAGGGTTTCTGTGTGGCACACTTGTGAGCCTCTGTTGTGGGCAATGAGAGTCAGGAGCACTGTGGCCTTCAAGCTGGCTGTGACAGACAGTAACCAGCAGCTGCCTAGAGACAGGAGAGACGGACAGTGCTGCACCAGGCCAGACAGAGGTGGGGAAGCCTACACTAGGGGCAAGAGCAGCAGGCAGGAAGGGAGAGCTTGTTATAGAGCAAGGGAGGCAGCCACAGAGGCAGACGACTGGAGACAGTGGAAGAGTCAGCGTCCTTAACAGTTATGACCATCCTTGAAATGGAGGGGAATGTTTGATTCTTCCCTAACCCCATGGCTTAGCATGGAACCAGTCACAGAGCAGGGCCTCAATGCAGGTGTACAAAAATATGTTTTTCAATGGAAAACAACCATAAGAACAACAATGTCATCAGAGAAGCGGAGAACTTGGGGGGCAGTTATGGAAGTGGGGAGCAGGGTAAGATGGCGGAGCCACCAGGAAGCTTCAGCTGAAGACAGGTGATACATAGCACTTGAGTACTATGAAAAAGCACAGGCCAGGCTAAAACAATCTTACTCAACCCTCATGTGCCCCAAATCAGTCACTGAGGTTTGACTGATAACCTGCCACTCATGATGAGGCCTCCGACTTGAGCAAAACATGGAACATGTCACAGCCTCAGTATCTGTGCCATGTGTGAGATATAAAACAAGCAGAATTTTCAACAGTTCCTCAGGAAGAACAAGACTCCATGGGCACAAGAATTTCGCTTTTTATATGCCTGCTGTACTTGGTTCATCTTGTTACGATGCAGTAGATTTCCTTTTATAGCTAAAAGGAAATAAATATGTTTCATTTACTGTTCTATTTTCCTTCTGTCCCTCTGCCATTTTGCTCCAGAAGAAATGTGATCCTGTTCACTAGGTAACTGTCACAGGAAGTTACTGGGACCTGCGACAGCTAAGCCAAGTTGCCCAAGCAAATATTGAAAACCATCAACTGCTTAGATGATCTAGAACTCACTCCTTTCTCTGGACAGAGACGAGAAGCTCAATTCAAAGTAATGTGAAAGGGGAAGTGGGGCTGGCAGGATGGCTCAGTGAACAAAGGGACCCGTCTCCACGCCTGAGGACTCACACGGCAGAACTGACCTCCACACACAACGGCATGGCCCATCCCCAATGAACACAAAAAAAGCGATATGATGTGGCTTTAGGAAAAAGGGAGGAAGTGAACAGCTCACCCAATCTTACCCACAAAGTTCTTCGACTCAGCAGTGAGGCTCCTGAAGTCCTGGAGGAATCCCAAGGTGGCTGTCTTCCAGACACAGGGAGCTATCCACTGGCCTCTGCCCAGTCAATGTCCTTCAGTCTGCCACCTGCCTCTGCTTCATTGCATCCAGCATGGAAATCTTCAAGGAGCCAAAGGAGAGAGGTGTGAGACTGGGGCTTCGTCAAGAGGACCAGAGGAGACACTGATCCACCCAAGTGTTCCTGCTAGGAAGCTCCACTAGGAAACGGATGTGTACACAGGAGTCACAGATGTCCCCGGGCTTTAAAACCCATGGCTAACTGAAAATACTTACTTACGCTAAGCACTAGAAGGTTTGTCGGGAGTTTGAATAAAGAAATTCCAGATTTGCTCCTGTGTGGATTCCAGGCACTAAAAGCCATGACTCACCAGGGTGACAGAGCTGGACCCCTCTCTTGGTTCCTACTCTCACATAGAGGGTTTGAGTTGGCACTTCGCAGTTGTTTGCTATGAGAGGCTCATGCGCTCGCTCTGGCTCCTAACAGCCATGCCCAAGTCTCTAACAGTGCCAGATACAGCAGACCCTGAGAGCAGTAGGTGGCGAGAACGGAGATCGTTTTGTGCCCAAAACCATCACTGCTGATTCTCAATGTGACGACTGCATTTTCTGTAGGCCCAGTGCTATTTTTAACCCCCTGGCTTTAGTTATCATGTGTCAAAGTTGCTCAACTTTTTCTCAGTGAAACACGCGTGCACTTCCCCTTTTCCCTGGGGAAAAGCACTGAAAATGTGCTTAAGTCTCAATTCTGGGCTTCCGTGCCAAAATTTCTAAGGTTTCTAACTGGAAGCTGGATGCATTTCAACGCTGCCTCAAATCACATTTTCCAAGTTGGACGTGTCCGAGCCCCTCCCATGGCTTCCTTCTTTCCGATTTCTCTTCTGCTCTATCCGGTTACAGCATCCTGCCAGTCATCTAGTCACAGAACCACTAACTCACTTCTCCCCCACCTATCTAAGTTCCACAGGCTCATGGTCCAGGTCTTCCCCTCACCCTTGTCTATAGTTCTTTGCAAAGGAGTTCCCAATTATCTTTCAAAGCTCATAGCAAATTACCGAGTGGATCCTATCAACTTTAGAAGCAGTCTGGACTTCCTTTTCTATTCTCTCCAGCATCTCATCTAGCTCACAGCATTCCATTACAACACAAAATATGAACCATGACTCTCCCACAAAGCTACAAGCTCCTCAAAGGCAAGATGTAGATATTTTCAGTTAGATATTTCTAGCATTTAATACAGCATCTGGCACAAAAGGGCTCCAGTGAATCTGAATGAACTACTTCATCCACAAAGTATCCTGATCATTGCTGATTAGAGACTTCAGCACATTGGACAGTCTTATCTATTGTGCTTTGGTTCCCAAAGGGATCTCCCAGGCTCAATGAAACTATTTCCAGAATCCAAGGAAGCTTGGCTGATATGCTTTCCTGTTCCCACCACTGCCCTTCCAGGGTCAGCCTCGAATATCTATGAGCTTTAACTTGACGCTAGCAAGTATTTTTCTGTAAGGGGCCAGAGAGTAAATAGTTCACACTTTGTGAGCCACACGGTTGCTGCCTCAGCTGTTCAGTTCAGCCTTTGTAAAGAAGAGCGCAGCCACAGATTGTATGTAAATGAATGATTATGACATATATCAACCAAACTTTAATTATGGAAACCACAGTTTGAATTTCACATATATTTCATGTCTCACAAAACGTTTACCCCCTCTTGATTCTCCATCTCCAAACACTTAAAGCTGCAAGAAAGCATCTTAGCCTGCAGTCTTTACAAAAACAGGTGGCACACCAGGTTTGCCAGCAACTAGTCTATTGTAAAAAAAAAACAAAAACAAAAACAAAAATAAACCATCAAAAAACACAAAGAAACAAAAAAACAAGATCCAGAATTCTGTTACAGACTTACCCAGCCATTAGGAGTCACTCTAGGGCTGAGGAAGTAGAAAGCACATGGGCTTTCAAACATTCGATTCTAGATTCAGCTCCTGGTCCTGACATCTACTAGCAAGGCAGCATTGGACATACTCCTTACCCTTCTTCACTGCCATCAGCTACAAAACAGGGGCAATAACATACACTGTGAGAATTAAGCAGAGTGTACAGATCCAACTTGTGGCATTTACGAGGCATTCCATAACTCCCACGATTCCACCTTGTGAGACAGCCTCCCTATGTCAATCATAGCTCTGGAAGCCACATCTGGACAGCAAGAGAGAAGATGGTGTCAGCAAAGGTCAAAAGCAGAGAGGAACTTTTAGATACACACAGGGGATCTAAGGGCCCAGGGAGCCTGGTTGTTTAGTCACCCCTCCTATTCCTTTGGGCCACATTCCTTCTTCAGCAAGGGATCCATCACTTGGCTTTCAAGACAGAGCATCTGGAGGATACAGAAAAGGCTAAGGTTTGTGGCATTTACATTCTTACTCCCCAAAGCCAGACCTGAGCTTGCCATGTCTTTGCTGGATGTCTGATAGGTGCCACGGCCTCTGCTGGGTGACTCGGCCTCCCTGGCACTGCCCAGATCAGTTTCCTACACCATGCTTCCGCTCTTTTCTAGGAGTCTTTACCTGCAGTCCAGCCACAGGGCCAAGTCACTGCCAACTTCCCATGAGTGTACATCTTATCACAGTCTCCCGCAGGCTGAGCCAGGGACAGTGGACTAACCTGGGTCAGCTCTGGGTCCTTCTACCTGGCACAAGGCTGTGGCTGACTTCTGCAGCATTCCCCCCTCAAAGTGTTCTAGTTGGACTTATTAGCAGACTGAGCACAGTTTGGATCACCACCAGGAAGAGGAAAAACCTCAGAGAAAGAAAAGAAGCATAACCAATGTGATCCAAGCGATGGAAAATAGGTTTTGCGGATGAGGTGAAAGCAGCCAAGCGGTGTAGCCCGGCGAAGCGAAGATGAGGCCTAACTGGATTCTGGCTTTAAGTATAGAAAGGTTTTCATGAGAAAATCTTGATCTCATCCCCCCCCCCCTTTATAATCAGAAGGAACTTTTCCATATTCATGGAAAACAGAACAATAAGAACTCACTTAAGCTAAGGCTCGAGGGGTTTCAGCTGGGAGGAGCTAAGTTAGACACCACTATCCAGAGACACCATACTGCTGTTCTTTTTGGCAAGTGAAGGGGCCTTGCTTGGTGCTTTGCTGAAGGCTGTGCAAAAGGAAACGAACACCTGCTCTGGTTCTGTTTACTATGGAGAGAGGTGTGGAGTACATGAGTCAGGTGAGATAGTCTATCGAGACACTGGCTTTTTAACTGACAGTGTCCCACCAAGCATTTTAAGTGATGTCATGCTTTGGAACCCTGAGATAGAATCACCTGCCTTTCTAAGTTTCTTGATGGGGCAATGAAAAGAGAAAACAGCAATGTCAGAGTAAGATAGTGGGGAGAATGACCCTAATAAACACACTTCCTATGAAATTAATACAAAACTGGGTATTAAGGCAATTACTAATACAGTTACTAAAACTACTATTATTAATATTAACTATTAATTACTATTATTATTAATATTAGTTACTGATACTACTACCTGCTGGTCATTGACCTGCTTAATGTCATTTTAGTTCTTAAAGCAGTCCCATGAGGTTGGGAACATCTGTACCCCATTTTCCAGAAGAAGAAATCTGAAACTAGGCAGAGTTAAATCACTTGTCCAAGTCACATAGCTATCCAGTGACAGAGGCAGGACTCAAACCCAGGCAGTCCGATTTAAAGCCTGTACCCGACCTACTGCTTCCCCCCAGAGAGCAGAGGATGGAGTTTAAACCCTTCTTTCTGAGTCCAGGCTCATCCCCTCTGCTTTATCTTTACACAGTCTCAGGGAGAGCAAAGCAACACATGGCATCAGCAGGAGAGACCTGTCAAAAGCCCAGACCCTTTATCCCAGGGATGGAGGCTGAGAAACACAATGAGGGATGAGTACTACCTGGACCAAAGGCCAGACTCCTGGCTCCAGCTCTTTCCATTACAGATTCCTGTTGAATTTCACAAAGGTGAGAAAATGAAGCATTATGATAACGTCAGTTTTACCTCAGGATTTGCACCTGAAATCCAAGGGCACCACAGCCTCTGTAAACTCATTCTAAGATACACTGACTGAGAGCATCGTGAGAGCAGCCATAGGCTCGCATAGCCGGCACAGCAGACTTAGACCAGGCCTCTCAGGTATTTTACAGCTGAAGCCTCCTCACTCATGTCCCTATTCTGGAAGTTTCTTTGTTCCAATTAGCCTCAGTCCCACAGCCACACTCAACAGAGGCCTCATCATGGCATCCAGATCCCTACAGCATAATGGAATGAACAGGAGCCTTCGAACCCAACCCTCCTAGGTCGTCTGAACCTTGCAGCCAGTTACTGGCTTTGTCCACCCTTAGTGAAGCTACTTTAATCTTTCTGAGGTCTGCTTTCTCGTCTTTACACTGGGGATAAGTGTCCCTCTATTACAGAGGTTGTGCGGATTAGGCAAATTACAGAGTGGCTATGTGGCTTATTGCAGGCCACAAGCAGGCTAGTACTGGATGAACGTTAGCTTCTTCTCCCCCCACATCAGCAGAACCCCTTATCTTCCTCAGCATGCCTGTGCCTCATGTGTGTGTCTCCTTCCACGCCTTTCTGCCTCCAGACACAACTCCAGCTGCCCTTTCTCCTGGAGTGAACTTCCTCCGTGTTCCAGCTTAACTTTTCACCATCAGGAATCTGGTCATGTAGGGATTGATTTCTCCTCCTCCCAAACTCCCTCTTGGTTTACATCCCTGACTTCATTTACCCAAGTCAGTCTGATTTCAGTTATTTATGTACTGATCCATCTTCCTAACTATGCACAAGGAGAAGGCTTCGAGGAGACAATTACTTATAGGAGAGCAAAAAAAAAATGTTGTTATCCTTGGGCATGTATTCCTTAATACTAGAGGCTCATTCACAGCAACAGCTCTGTATGTGCTGCTGAATTGAATCTTTCTGTGTCACATTGGGAATCTTATTGAAAGATCCAGGACTGAATTTTCCCTAAAACTATGCATTTTACTGTCTGACAATAAACAGACAATTTTTGTGTTTCTGGGGATCCAAGTTGGAGCCTGGTGAACGCTAGGCCATGGATCTATCACTGAGCTACAGTATCAGTCCGACAGGCAATTTTTAAAGTAATTCATAGTCTCAAACTAAGATCTGCTAATACTCATGCGGACTTGCTTCATTCCTTTGTCCATCCTTCTGGCACACCATGGATTCCTCTCAGGACATCTCTTCAGTGTTCAGGGAGACACTGCTGGGAGGGTGGCTTTCACTCCCAGAGTAAGGGGGCTCCAGGAGCAAGCTCTCCAGAGAACTGCTCACTCCATTGGGTGACTGCCACTACAACCATACCCAAACCCCAGAACTATATAGGATTAGAAAACAGTGGGAATGATTCCTATCTGCCTTGGTTTCTGAGTCTATAAAATAGTTTAAGATCCTTAAAACTATAGTCCAGTCCATAATAAGTACGTGATAAGTGTTAGCTTTATCAACTATGGAGAGCTACTTGGGAGGTCTCATAGGCAGGGTAATCACTTGTGCTTAGTAATCAGAGGCCAGCCTAGGCATCACAGAGTCCATCTCAAAGAATTAAAATTAATTAAGTTTTTTTCTTTTATTTATTAGAGCACCAGAAAGATGGCTCAGTAGCTAAGGGCAAGTGCTGCTCTTGCAAAGGGACCTGAGCTGAGTTCCCAGCATTCACACTGAGTGAATGATCGAAATGATCAAAATGATCGGTAATGTCAGCTGGAAATCCAACACTCTCTTCTGGTCTTCCTGGGCACCTGCACTCATGTGCAGATGTACATAATTAAAAAATACAAATAAGGTCAGAGGTGGTGAGAGTGGTTTTAATTTCAGCATGTGGGAGGCAGAGGTAGGTGGATCTCTCTGAGTGTCATGCCAGCTTGTGTACATACTGAGTTCCAGGCCAGTTAGAGATACATGGCGAGATGCTGTCCTGAATTAGTTAATTAATCTACTAGAGTAGAATTAAAAAAACAACAACAAACAAGTGTCTGGACATTTCACTTCCAGAACCCTCTATCCTTGACTGAATCCTAGTGTAGTCTTGATCCAGTTTTTCCCAATCCATAAGATGAAGGTAGTAGAGTCAGATGGTTTATTGCTATGTTCCTTCTGCCTTCAAGAACACACACACACGAGCAACTAAGAACCTTCTGTTCCATATGCTGGGGCTGTTGGCAAGGAAAAATGTGAATTTGTAGCTGCTGGTCCCACACGGCAGGGACTACTGTTTACCAAGGCCAAGGGCAGAACAATTGATTACTCCGCCACCTGTGAGCTTTCCCTACATGAACTATATCACAGACTATACAGGTCCCTGGACACAGCACAACTTCTTTCGTAACTAAACTCAACAACAGCAAGACCAGGGCCTGAAATCAATAACAGCGATGAAGAATCTTGGCTCATGAAGAATTCCTGCCCCTTTGTGCCGCTGATGCCTGTAAGTAGGGCATCATCCATCTAAACCAGGGCCCTCCTTAGCCATTAAGGAAAACACAAGGTCTCCTTCTAAACCTGACAGCTTGTAAAACAAGGACCAAAGCAAGTAAATTTTTAAAAAGTCACTGACTCATTTAACCACAAGCACTACAGAGACCTACTATGCGCCAGTCCCGTGCCATGAAGAGGAGGTAAGTCACAGTCATGGCTCCTTGCCACCAACTGTAGTCAGGGTACATATGAGTAATGTATCCCAAGAGTTCTTTGCTGAGAATTCGATTGGAAGGTTCAGTCTCTGCTACAGGAGGCTGGAATGGGAGTGTCTACTCCAACAAGGGGGGTGAGAAGCTTCACCGAGGATGTCGTAAGATGTGGTGTGAGCAACCATGAGAAGCTACAAAAGGCGCCATATTACTGAATTACTATGGGTCACATAACAGGAGACCCTGATCTTCCTGGCTAGGCAGGTGCTGCAATTTGCCAGCTTGTTCTCAGAACTTCTCTCCCATGGTTTGGTTGGCTGTTGCCAGGCCCTCTGACTGCCAAATCTGCTGAAGCAGGAGAGCAACGACATTCCTACACAAGCCAAAGCCCGGCTACTAACCGTCATCAATTATAAAAAGACACTTGGAGGTGGGGGCAGATTGGGGAAGGGGCTCCAAAGGTCCCAACTAGCTCACATCTATCCAGAATCCAGACCCTGTGTCTATTCTTCATATCACTCCAAGCCCGGGCCCTTTAGAAGGCTTGAAGCTAAGGACAGTGGGCTGAAGCTCTTTGGTTTGATGGCTGGGGATCCAGGGAGACACTGTATGTCAACTACTCAGCTAGTGCTTGGCACAAGGCCTGTCTGTGGTCAACAAGTTTTAGCTCCCTCCTCACACTGCAAGGTCAATTCCGGCATGTAAACCCACAGAGGCTCCAAGGCTCAGATTACATCAGCTTTTCCCCCAGGGCCTCCCTGGAATATGCCAGACCAAAATACTCTTTCCTAGAAATCACAACAGTTATGTAGGCAATTTGCATATAATCATACGTAACCCTCGCAATGACATTATTATATCCATTTTAATAGAGAAAAGGTTCTGAGAGAGAAAACGAGTTGTCCTAGGATATGCAGCTAGGAGATGGGAAAGCACGCCTGACCCCAAAGTCACAAACTCCCACGCTCATTCCACAGTACTACAGCTACAGAAGAGAGCCTGCATCCTACCCACGGTCCTACATCTCTATACTGGACAAATGTGGCAGGAGCCTTTAAACACCGTATGGCAAAAATAACTGGAAATAGTTAATTTACCACAACGAAGTACACACATTTTATAACGTACTCATGCCAGTGGATTGTATGAGCCTTGAGCCCTTCCACAGCCTTGAGCAGATCTTTGGTCTGAGGCTCAAACCCCTTACAGGCTGAGCTCCGACCGTGGGTACCCAACCGGGTCCCGAACCTGTCACAATCCAAGCCCAACCCCAGGCACAGGCTGAAGGCCAGCGGGATTTTACACACTGCAGTCTCGGCAGGGAAGCAGCTCAGAGGACAGTCCTAAAAGGGTGTCCCCTTCGGCTGTCCCTCCGCAGAGAAATCGGGTCGTGACCTCGAACTGCTCAGAAGGCCCTGACTGCCGCTCCCGGGCGCACCGCCGCACTCCAGACCCCGGCCCCGACCCGCCCGGAGGGACTCTTGGCTGTCTCGCTTTTACCTTAGCTGACCACCACGGGAGCGGCGGCGCGCACCCCCTCCTGCAGGTCTCTGTCGGGAACGCGGAAGAGGCGGAGTTAGACTCGGGGGGGAGGGCCCAGGCAGAAAGGGGCGGGAGGGGCGGAGTCACGCATGCGCCCTGAGGGTCACAGAGGCGAGTTGATTACACCGCGCAGGCGCGGCGAATCCGAGCGGTGGCGGGTTGTTGACGTGCGTTACTCTTTTTCAAACAGAGAGGAGGATCCCGCAGGTGCAAATAGTTATTTCTGCTAGCCAGGACGAAAGCGTTTCTTAACCTGAGGGCAGCTCTGTTAAAATTTCTTCGTTTTAAAGTTTCATTTTGAGACAAAGCCAAGGCTGTATACCCCAGGCTGGCTTCAAACTCGTTTTTTCTCTTGACTCATCGTCTCCAGAGTTGTGTGATTACAGACTCGCACACCACCGGGCTCGACTATAAAGTTTCTGTAAAGGTCTGTGTATACAGAATTTCATGAGAGTATGACCAAAACATTACTTCCAATAATTAAAAACGTTTGTTTTCGAGACGGTTTCACTATGTAGCCCTGGCTGTCCTAGACCTCGCTGGCCTCGAACTCAGACATCCACTTGCTTCTGCCTCTGCCTCTCGGAGTGCTGAGATTGAAGGCGTGCACAACTACACCAGCTAAAACAAACTCTTATTTTACTGTGTATGTGCTAAAATTAGATTAATACCTCGACCAGCTGTGTGTGTGTGCATACACTAATTAGATTAATACCTCAACCAGCTGTGTGTGCGCGCGCATACACTAATTAGATTAATACCTCAACCAGCTGTGTGTATGTGTGCATATACTAATTAGATTAATACCTCAACCAGCTGTGTGTATATGGTAATTAGATTAACACCTCAACCAGCTGTGCGGGTGTGTGCGCGTGCGTGCGTGTGTGTGTGTGTGTGTGTGTGTGTGTGTGTGTGTGTACACTAGATTAATCCCTCAGCCAGCTTCCCTGTCTCACTTCCACAGGCTGCAGGTGCCTGAGAGAGGAAGAGCGCTGTTTGGCTTCAGTTCAGGTTCTAAAGCAGTCTTTGTGTGGCGGAAGTAAACATCCCTATCCCATTCAGTATTGTTGTGAGCGTCTGGTGAGCAAGGTGCTTAAAGAGCTGCTCGGCTTTCCCATCAGTCACCTTGAAAACATGGGCTCCCTTCTGTGTTCCACTATGATGGAAGGAACTGGGAGTTTTCAAGACTTTGCTAGATTTCCAATCTAGATGAAGATTGGGAAGGAGAGTCTTTCCCCCAAGCTTTTGAATTTTGTCCCTCCCAGAATTTGAGTCCTACCCAAAGGCTGTATATCCCAACCTCTTCCAACCTTCCAGGCCCGCCAAGCTTCATGTCTTCACAGGCCTTTCTAGCCTATTCCCCAATTCTCAATAGCCAACTAGTCCTGAGTTGCTCAGGCATAGATTGTGATCCAGATTCTCAAAGTCACTACTCTCCCACATACATGACAACCATGGTTAATTTACATTGGATAAAAGCTCTGAGGGGCTGCCCGGAAGGAGGGCAAACAATGCAGAACCCAGACCTTCTTTGGGCCCATGCTACTCCATTCCACAGCTCCACAGGGGCAGCAGGGAACATAGAAGCAGTGTTCATGAAAGCCCAGGTTATGCAGTAGTGTTTACTCAGTGGGGGATGTTCTGCCGCAGGGTGGAGAGAGAAGCTTCTTCCCTGCTCCCTGCCACAAAGGTTGATGTAGATCCTGAGCAATGGACATCGAAGCCCAACCTGGTCTCCTAGGTAAGCTGCTTCTGCTAGGTTCTGCCTGCTTGGGTGAGAGAGACTCTTTTCTGTTGTTAAAGAAGTCAAAGCTCTTCCTCTCTTTCTCCACTAACCATCCCTCTCACTCTCTCAAAACAAGTCTACACACACACACACACACACACACACACACACACACACACTTCCTAATATATTTCCAGGCATCTTGATTTTGAGATAAATCTAACTCTTACTTCCATAATGTACATGAACTTGCTAACAGTTGGACTGCCCAATAGGTTTGAAAACACCACTTTTTTAGAAAGCTGGGCTTTGGGCACTAGAAGGAGCATCAAAATGGAGAACCTTCTAGATTCTACAGTAGTAAAAAGAGGGGAGAGATTCTGGGGGCTGGGAGGAAGATCAGACAGCTGGTTAAAGAGAGCCTTGATTATGTGTCAAGCACCTGAGGCTGTACCAGACATAGTCAGTATTAGCTAAGTTACTATCATCTATGTTCACGGTCTGAGAATGAGGGAGCTTAGGGATCATTTACTTTCACTCCCACTTTTTTTTTTAAAGTTCATTTATACCAGGTGTGGTGGTGCACACTTTAATCACAACACCCAGGAGACAGAGAAAGGTGGATCCCTAGGAGTTTAAGGCCAGCCTAGTCTACAGAGTGAGTTCAGGCTAACCAGCACTACATGATGAGACCTGTCTCAAAACAATAAAAATCAAGTTACTACTGTGTGTGTGATGCATGTGTGTGGCTATGCACGCCAGAGTGGTGTCTCTCCTTTCACCTTTACGTGGGTCCTGAGAACTGAACTCAGGCCATGAAGCTTGCATTATTGGGCAGGAGATGCCTTCATCCACTGAGCCATCTTGCTAGCTCACCACTTCTGACCATAAAGTAGATAAGAAGTGGTTTAGAGAGGGAAGGTACTTGCCATGAGACCTTCGGGGCTGGCTGGGGCTAGAGCACAGGCATCCACCTCCCAGGTTCCTACTGGCTCCTTTACAGGTGTAGAAGGAGCTCTAGGTTGGCCTTTGTTGATTGTTTACAACCAACCTGCTTTAACTCCTGTCTGAGTGCCTTGTGGTGTAGAGGCAGGGAATGCTGTCTTCTGGGGAATAAGATCTGGAGTGAAACCTGCCGTACCTCTCCTATCTTGAGTCCTGAGAGAGGCTTCCTCTCTTGTGAATGGGGTTGTGGCTGAATTTCCCACTGCACTTTTAGCCATTGGTTCCTCCACACCTCCCAGATATGAATGGGGATAGCTAGTGCCAAGTGCCTAAACAAAATCTTCCCGTCAGAGTTCCTTAAGTTCCTCTCTTACCCTCCTCAAGGCTCCCAAGTTAGCTTGTCTAGAATGTAGAGCCCCGAGAGAACCTGGGTGTCCTCACATTGGAGACTGGGTAAGTCATGACTATGCCCATATAGTCAGGAGCTGAGCATAGAATGTCTTTAATCCCATTCTGGAGGTCTTTCCAACAATCCGCCAAGACCCAGATGGTACCCAGACCACAGCTTCTCATCAGTGGTTGATTTAGTTTGTCTTTTATTTTTACCAAAAATAGCAAAATCTTCCCTTTTTCACAAAAATATATTTCCCTCCCCACCCCCATCATCCCTGTTCACAGCCGAGATTTCAGAATATGTCCTGTAGCCCACAATGGGGAATTACCCACTTTCCTTACTTCCAAACCACTGCCAAAGCTGTAGGACAGCATGCTTTCTTTGGGACTTTTCTAGAGCTGGCAGAGAAAGAAAGTTCCAGGTCCTGCTGATCTGGAGAGCCCTGCTGTTTCTTCAGAGGGCAGGCAGTTCCTAGACCATAACGATAGGCCTAGTTTTGGAGGATTGTCTCAGTAGCCAACTTGAGCCAACCCAGGGGAGGTGGGGCTCTCTGGCATCAGGCTAGAAATCCTTGTTCAAAACAGGAACAGTTGTGTCCTAGAGAGTATTTGACAAACCCGATTTCCACAAGCATCTCGGTGTCACATCAGCAGACCCTAGAGTAGAAATCAAGAGCCTTAGCTTTTATACCAGCTTTAAAAAAGCTTCCGGGTTTCAGTTTCCTCCTTTGTACACTGAGAGACAGACAGGATTCTTGTGTTACTTCTTGTTCTCCATCCTGGCCTCTCAGGATTAAGGCTCTGGAAGGATCACGGTTTCCCTACCTGTGCGCAGGGCTCAGCATGGAGGTACTAAGTAATGGCTATTGAAAGAGCATCCCCGCCCCTCTGGATAGCCGTCCTTGGAGATCCAAGTAGCTGGGATGTCTTGGGATGGTTGGGTGGAGACAGGTGTTTTCAGGATGGGAAGGTCTCCACCAGCTACATGATCCTCCGTGTCCTGAGACAGTAGAAAAGACTCCAGATGCCCCAATTCAGGTTCCAGTGGCTCTGTTTTAGAGGGCTATGTTGTGCTGGTCTTCAGTCAGGTCAGTAGGTTCTGGGTATGAGCCTGAAGTATCTCAAGTCCCAATTGAAGATCCAGGGGCCTTTGTGGACATGAGGGATCAATCTCAATCCTCAAGAGGCTTACTGTTTTGCTTTGCTGTTTTGTGTTTTGTCTTTTGAGACAGGGTTTTTCTGTGTAGCCCTAGTTGTCCTGTAACTCACTATGTAGACCAGGCTGGCCTAGAACTCAGAGATCCTCATGCCTCTGCCTCATGAATGCTGGAATTAAAGGTATGTGCCACCACAGTAGCTTAGAGGCCTACTGTTATCAGACCCTCCTGGAAGCAGAAAGATGAGTGACATAACAATTTGTGGACATCCTTGGCTGAGCAAATCAGCCCACATGGTGGTAGGTCAGGGGTTTAAGGAATTCAGGGCAAAGCTGAACTTTCTAGCCTCCATTCAACTGCATGGGACTCATGTAGATAGAAAACGGTGTTCTGGAAGATCCAGAGGTACTACTCCATCTACATGCACATTCTGTACCCTTGTACATATGGTCAGAGTTGAGCTGGGGAACAAAGCTGTCATTACTCCTAAAAGGGTCATGGACTTAGATCATCCTGTCTGTCTGTTCACCCATCCACCCATCCATCCACCCACCCATCCATCCATCCATCCATCCATCCATCCACCCACCCACCCACCCACCCACCCATCCATCCACCCACCCACCCACCCACCCATCCATCCATCCATCCACCCACCCACCCACCCACCCACCCACCCACCCACCCACCCACCCATCCATCCATCCATCCATCCATCCATCCATCCATCTACCCACCCACCCATCCATCCAACATGAGGGCCCACTATGTGCCAGAAAGGACCTGAATCTCTCAGACAAATCCCACAATCAAACCCCCACCCCTCTTGCGCACACACACCTACCCGCTTGCTCAGATATAGGCACTCACTCTCATAATTTTCTTGCCACCAGTTCAGCAACATCCATATTCCCCAAATAGATTTGGGACCCACCATGGGAGGGTGAAAGGGTGAAATATCAGAGCAGGAACCTGGAAGCCTACTCTACTCTTGGACTGAATGTGAGGGGCTAAACTCCTTTGCTTCAGTTGCCCACTTGAAGCCCTCCCTTCTCCAGGCAGACTTCTGAGAAGTCCAGAGGTGTTGGGTATGTAGAGGGGTCCTACAGGTCTTCAGATTGCTCTACCGACAGGCTCCTAAGGGTCCCCTCTCCCAGCTACACTGTGTCCGACGGTCCAGTTGATAGGCAACAACATCTAGATCTGGACTCAGTGGCAGATCCGTTCTGTCATCTCCCTCTGTAGAGACACAAAGTAAAGAAGGGTTAGTCTGAGCTCAGCCTGCTGGGCAATTCCTTGCCAAATCAGGGGTTTGGGGGACCTCATTCTTCCCCCACTATAGCTGCAAACCATGGCAGCAGATCTGGGTTTGTAAATTGACATCTCCAAGACTTCTCTATGAGCGAACTGAATCCACTGGTAAATGAGTTGTCTCCCTCACTTATCTACCCGGATATGGAAGTTTCATACAGATCCTTTGGAACTGAACTTTCAGGACAAGCCTTCGCAGTGAAGGGTCAGGGAGAGTTGGCCTTACCAGTGGCTCTAGCTCCCTCTGGTCCACCAGGCTGAACTCCTGGATGAAGTAGTAAAAGTGCTTATAGCAGGTGTTGACATGTGCCTCTGCCCCCATGCTGAGGATGCTGTCGAAGTGGTGGATGTAGACGTGGACAAAGACTCGGAAGAGTCGGGTCAGGATCTTGGTGCAGACCTGCTGGAAGTTCTTGGGGAAGGGAACTCCTGGGGGTGGAGAGGGATGGAAGAGGGGGTCAAAATCCTAAGGGCAAACTCAATCCCTTCCCACAGGCACTCTTCACCTCTCCTCAGCGCAGGACCCATAGAGGAAGGCAGAGCAAGGGCTTGGTTTTTCTCCTATACTTTTCCTCTTTGTTGGAATTGAACTCAGGAATTCATTCACATCACTGAGCTCTAACCCCAGTAGTCCCCATCTTTCCTTTTTAAATGAAGCACAGATCAAAAAGTGCCTTCTGTCCCTGTGCTGTTACACAGATCACTGTCCCCATTTCCCACTGCCTGAAGCAGGGCTTTTCAAGCTTGTCACCGGCCAGTCTGCCTCAGTGAAAATTATGGCCTAACCTGTCTCCAGAAACCTGTGCACCCACAGAGATATGCACATCACCCTCTCCTAGACAGTCCACTGTGGAGGTTGTGGGCCAGTTTTTAAGAACACGGGCCTTCAGGGTTAAGTCTTAATATCCTGGTAGGGCATGGAGGAAAGCCTTTAATGTGCCAACCCTGATTGCTATCCAGCCACACCCCAGTTCCTCTGCTTCCGAGTCTCACAGCTGGCTCACACCCTCCCCTTCACGCTAATACTTCAAGAACTACTTCCGATATCACTCGTTCCTTCAGATAGCCAATAACATAAAGGAAATTCCCTCTGTGGGTCCAGCCCTGAGCTGGGCCCTTTGTACCTCTGTTCTCTGCTCTTTCGATTGTGCTGATGGGTCTGATAGTCACTCTAGATATGATAAAATGCAGGTGATGTGTGAAAGGGAGGCCACTTGCTGGAGGACACATAATTATTCACGAGTTCAGACTGCAGGCAGGATTCAAACCCTCTTTGCCCAGCAGTACCTCTCAGAGATAAACCATACAGATCCTGCCCGGCCAGAAAAGACCACGAGAACCATGGGAAAGGCAGTGTGTGCACAGACCCCAATCCAGGACAGAGATCCTGGTGGCTTACACCCTCTCGTCTGCTATGACAAAATCTTCCAGTTATCCAGTTAAAAGTTTACCCGGGGCTCACCAGCCCAGGGATGTAGGCTAGAGGAGAATAAAAGCCAGGAGCAGACTGAGCCCTAGTCCATTTACCTCCGCAGACCCACTTCCTTCTCACTGCTCCTCGGGGCTTGTGCTCTGCTTCTCGGAGAGTCCAGCCTCGTCCCTGCAACTCCTATCCCACCCCTCTAGACTATGGCACCTGGGCCCCACCACACCTGGCTCCAGTTCTGGTCCCTTTTCTGTTCAGTGTGCTTCCGTGTAAAATGGAAGGATCCTGTAGTACACAGTAGTATGGGAAATGGCGGCGGCAGCTGGGGAGGAGCCGCAGACTTGAATTGTGACTCAATGCCCCGCTTTCCTCAGCATTCAGAGTTTTTCCCTCTGGGCTTGACCATCTGCCCCACCCATTCGAATCCCCGTAGCTCAGATGGGTGCTGGGACCTGGGTTGCAGGCAAGGCTGCTGTGATAAACACAGTGTCTCCTGGGTGGGGAGCCTGGGCCAGGGTGAATCATTCATCTCCTTTCCCTCCCCTCCTCCCAGCCCAGGTCCATCTGAGGTAAGGAAAGGCCCCACGGTCTGGACCTGACTATGGAGTACTGAGGAAAAGGTACCTTTTGGGCTGATCCAGCTTCCAATCCTTCCCTTTCTGGGGCCAGAATTCAAAGGGGACTCTCAGGAGGCTGGAAGCCAGATCAGCCCAAGCATGACAGGGTGTTACTTGGTCTGGAAAGGGGAGAAGCAGCGTTTGTGGTCTTGTTGGGAGAGTCCCTAGTGGGGTCTGTGCACACACTGCCTTTCCCATGGTTCTCGTGGCCTTTCCTGGCTGGGCAGGATCTGTATGGTTTATCTCTGAGAGGTGCTGTTGGGCAAAGAGGGTTGAGTTCTGGCTCCATGAGGAGGACACGAGGATCCCCAAACTGGAGTCAGGTTGTCCTTGGCAAATGTTTGATTGTAACCAAGATCCTACCTCAACTGGCTTCCTTTTCTACAATATGGGATCTATAATAGAGGAACGACCCTCCCTGGCTAGGCCAACTCTCCAGCCTGACAGTGCTCACCAACACGTGTCGGAAAGACATCCTCATCATTGATGAGACCCTCGATCCAGTCCATGAGCAATGCCATATAACGGGGTGCCGAGAGCTTGGCAGGCCTTCGGTACTGGCGCTCATCCTGCCAGCGGTACTCATAGCGAGGCCCGCCCGCCATGACTGGGCAGCTGGTCTCACTGCAGTGCTCAGCCATGGTGCCATAGATGAGGTTGATGCGGTTGAAGAAGTCCACCACGTGCACAGCGATCCAGTCATCGATGCTTTCACCAGGTGGCAGCCTCACCACACTGCGAAGGTCCAGGCCAGACTTGAGTGAGGCTTGTGCCTTCTTATAGAGCTCGAAGCGTTGTGTGCCGGGTTCAAAGCGCTTCCGGGGCCGGAAAGTCTTGTCCTTGGCAAATACCTGCTTCAGGCACAATGCCATGGCCAGGCCTAGTAGAGCTGGATGTCCAGACCCAGGGAGCTGGAGATGCCCTGCCAGGGACAAGGGCAGGAGAAGTAGGTGGTCAGGGCCTTAGAAAATGGACTTTGACTTCCCAATACAGCATTTTCCTACTGACTGTCAGCCTTGGGGCAGTTCTTTACCTCATTGAAACGCTTATCCCCTACCAATGGCTAATCTTTCGGGGAGTACTTTAGCCCCCCACTCCACCCTCCAGCAGCCCCACATGCCTTTCATTTTGTTTAGCTTCCTCCCTGCTTTCTTTGGATCTTGCAGTGTAGCCTAGGCTCCAGACAAGTACTTACAGGACTTAACTGTTGACCATTACAGAAGTGACAAGAGGCTTTTGCAGGCTAACCAGGAAACAGGGGACTCAGATAAGGTGTTCTCTGGAAGCCCCATAGGCTAGCTGTGTAGTGTGAGAGAACCTAGCTGCATTGTGCTAGAGGGGACCAGGGTGGAGAGTGGGAGGGGCTGATGGGGTAGGCCATGGGCTTTGATTTCCTCTGGGATATCCCGAAGACCATCCGGCCACCGGGGATTCCCAGGGAGCAAAAGGGACTTTTCTACCAAAAATGTCCTTTCCTTTTTCTTTACACTGAAAGAGGAAAGGGCCCTCACACGGCCAGCTGGGTGGCCTTAAGTGTGGCTGCAGACGCTGCAGGAAGGGGCCGGTGGCAGGTCTCGAAGAGCGCTACTTCCTCTGACGAATGCTACAACTGGCTCCTTTCCTCCAAGCCGACCTCCTTCCCAAACCTGAATCAGCCACTGGCCTTCCCCTTGCACCCGACACTCCATAGATTACCAGCGCACCTACTATGTACCAGCACTGGGGGTTGGAGGGAGAGCAGCCAGACCCATCCTGCTGGTCCTTTTGGATGTCTGCTTTGCCTCTTAGAATGGAAGGATCCCAGACTCAGAGCAGACTCCAGGGGGCATCAATCAGAGCTCTCAAAGTCCTGGGACCCAAACCCACTTCAAAACTGCCTTGCTAACATCACCACAGATTTAGTCCATGTAAATCCTTGAAGACCCTGACGCAGTCAGGTTTCAGAGCATCTTAGGCATTTCATCGGTCCCACCAATGCAGATCCAGGCAATCGTTGAGACTGGGACAACCACAGCTGAGTGCAGACCCTGACAGACCCTAATCACTAGGCTTGGGCACTGAGCTTGGGCTCCATGCTGACTAACCCATCCTCAACCTTGGTTAGTCTGAGCTCTGAGCCTAGCTCCACACTGAATGAGGCTCAAGATAGTGGCGGACAAAGCTTATCCTTCACCTCAGACTGGCCTGACTTTGAAGCAGGTTCCTTTCTCAGATCTTTGCTAACTGCTGTGGCAGGATGGGGGAAGAGAGGGTGGGAATAAGGTGGTTAGTGTAACAAAGGCATGGAGCATAGAGAGATGTTACTTCTGGCCACAAATCCAACTTACAGAAATGTTGGACAGTTATTCCTTCTCATCACAGCAGGCAGGCAGAATGAAACAAACAGGAAAAATGAGAGCAGTGTGGAGGGCAGAGAGAGTTCCTGACCTCTTGAGAGAAGCTTGAAGACAAGGAAGGTTCTCTCATTTATTCTGACACCCCCCCCCACCCCACCCCCCCACACAGCTTCTTCCCAAAGAAATGCCAGGCCGGGGCCTAAACTTCCTGAATGAAGAGCTCTGTACACTCCAGTTGCTACCTTCCTTGTAAGTTCTACCTGGGCCAGGGCTTCCAAAATCACTCATGCAGTCAGTGCGGTTTCAGGAACCTCCACCTTGATATGGTCACCCCGTTACTGACTGTTACAGACTCACTCAGCCTTTCAACTCCACGCCCTAACTTCTCCACCCCACCTCCCCACCAGCAGTCACCCTGGGCTTCTCCTTAACTCCTGAGCATGCCCCTTCTCTCCTGCCCTTGTGTCTTTGGCTGGCTGATTCCGGATTTCACATTCCATCAGGCCGAATGCTACCTCCTTCATCAGCCTCCTCCAGATCTCAACCTTGTGTGGTTGACTGCTCTTTGACCATTTCTGTCACTAGCCCTCTCTAGACTAAGTCAGGAGTGGCATAACGCTGGTGGCCTGGTTTTAGGGAAAGTTTAGACTCAAGAGTCTTAGAGTTGGCTGGGGAGATGGTTCGCTGGGTAAAGAGACTGCAGCAAGCTTGAGGAGCAGTTTTGATCCCCACAACCCATGAAAAACCTGACAAGGCCTGGTGGCTTCTTGTAACCCTAATACTTAGGAGGAAGAGGCAGGGGATCCCTGGAAGCCCCAGGTTCAGAAAGACCCTGCCTTGGGCTGGTGAGATGTCTCAGTGGGAAAACTTGCTTGCTGGAGTTTGATTTCATGGAACCCACATGGAAAAAGGAGAGAACCCCCACAAACTGTCTCTAACTTCCACATGTACACTGTGGTACGAGTGTGTGTATATGTATGTATATGCATACACAGAAGCAAATGTAATTATTATTATTTTTTAAATAGACCTTGCCTCAGTAAATGAATTGGAGAGAGTTAGAAACTGTTGCCAACTTTGGGCCTCCATACCTGCATGGCCACTTGCACTTGCCCACAATACCAGACACGCATACACATAGAGGAATACAATTCTTCAAGTTAAATAGCTCTGAGAAATCAAGAGGCTCAACCTACATGAACAGATGGGGAAACTGAAGTCCAGGGAGAGGATCTGAGGAGCCTGGCTTTGCATAGCAAGTTGTAAGAAGTAGAGGATTGGGATAAAGAAGGACTTAGCCTATGACAAGGTACAAAGGACCCTTTTCCTGCTCTGTCTGGTCACTGGCCTAGTGTAGATAAGGGGAGAGGAAGGGAATAGAGAGGCCCCATCTTCTTGCTGTAGAACTTTAAGGCCCAGAACTTTTTCTAGAAAGAGTAAACGTGGAGGCTGAGTAAGGAGGTAAGGTAAGAGCAGGTGCCCTCCCATGCCTGTTACTGCTGCTCTCTCCCCATGCCATCGCTGAGATTGTTTCTCACACAGCTTCTGTTTCCCTTCCCCCGTGGTCCCTCCACTTTAATTACTGGGTGGGTGCCCAGAGGTTTGCTCACTAATCTTCCCGGATGAAGAGCACAGATTGATTGACCCAGCCTGTTTCTAATATTTAGCCTCCTGCCAGGGACACACCTGCCCCTCCCTGGGTCTGGCTCAGAAACAGCCCCAGCTTGAACTCAGAATCTAGCCTGGTATGCCCTGCAGCACAAGATCTAATATAAAAGTAGGAGCATAAGACACAGCACTTGTTCAGCCAGACCCGCTCCCGCTTCCTTTGAGCCCCTAAGAGCATCCCCTTATCTTCAGCTGTTAGGGCCAAACAGGTCCTAGGACCCAGAGGAGCCAGCCTGACGTTTCCGCCCTTGAAGACACGCCCCCTCACCAGCCACTGCCACCGCCACCCCCACCCCGGACTTAGGGCGCTGAGCCTTGGACCCGGGGCTGAGGGCTGTGGCCAGCCTGCTTTCGGGCTGGGGTCGCTTTTAAAAGGTGCCAGGCGAGGACCAAGAAGAACTGAAAGTGGAAGCAAGACTGGGCCGCGAGGGGTGCGGAGACGCGGCGCTCACTCACGCGCTCCGCCAAGGTGGACAGCTCCGGTCTCAGTCGGCGCCGCCGCACCGCAGCGCGCTGGGTCGTCCTACTGCGGGGGATCCCGCCGGGCCGGGCTCCGTGCCTGTCCGCCTGTCTGCCCCGGGCTGCGGCCGCCGTCCCGCCGCCCGTCCGCGAGGAGACGCCAGCTCCGCCCCGGGCTCAGCCACGCCGTGGCCACGGGGCGGGGAGGGGCGGGGAAAGGGACTCCCCCGTCCCAGGACACACACCCGTTTCTCCAGCCTTTCCGGGAAATGGGAAGTCCGATGGGGCTCGCAGCCTCCCCGAGGGCCAAGGACTTGCTGAGCAGCGGGCCCCAAGGGGCGTCTGGATCTTCCTTAAGGACGCAGCCTCAGATTCCTAGGCTGTAGAATGGGAACAAGCCCAGCTCCTCCCTGAAGCAGAAAGAAAAAGACAGTGGTTTGAATGGTTTCCTAGCCCTCCTACTGTCATCTGCGCTTCACTTGTCTCTGAACTCAATAGGGTTCCTAGCAGCCTCTGTTCAGCTTCAACCCCTTGTCACACACAGCACTCAAAGATCCACGACTAGAGGCTGCAGGTGATGGAGGGAGGCAGAGGCAGGCAGATCTCTGTGAACTGCAGGCTGGCCAGGGCTGCCTGGCGAGACCCTCTCAAAACACACACACACACACACACACACACACACACACACACACACACACACACACACACACGAATGAGTGAATGAATTGGCAGTGGGAGCCGTGGACTAGGTCACTGGAGTGATTCCTCCACCCTCCTTCCCACCAAAGAAGGTTCAAAGAATTCGTCATCTGGAGACCTTGTCTGGCTGGGCAGATTCTCACACCAACCAAAGTCACCGTTTCCTATCTCCAAACCTTTGTCTCTGTTGTTCTGCAGAGTGGCTCCTCCCACAGCCCTTTCCACCCGGTTTCAAACCTTTACATATTTGATCTGCATTGCCCACTCTTCTACCTAGATTTCTCCCCAGAGAACAGGCCGATATCCCACAACAGGGCTCAACACATACCATGGCTTGCTCCCAGAAACCAGACTACAGGCTCTGTTCGGGGTGAGGAAATTGAAGACTTTCTAGACTAGGCATTATGGTTACTCTTCATTGTCAGCATCACTGGCTTCAGAACTGCCAAGGAGACACATCTCTGGGAGTGTGACCAGCCGCCTCATGCTCTTCCTGCCTCTTCCTGCCATCCTTTCCCCACCGTGGTGGTCTGCACTCCCAAAGAGTGAGCTGACACAAAACACTTTTCCTGAGCATTTAGTCACAGCGTGAAAAACAATACAGAAGGTCAAGGTAGGAAGCTGGGCTGCTGAAGTCACCCTGGAGGAAGTGAACGGTAAGCAGGTATGACAGGGGACCTGCTAGAGCTACAGGTGATTTTATACCATGGCACAGATGCCTTATTGGGATTCCCTGGGTCTGAGCCTGGGCCTGCTTTCTCAATTGCATGACAACACACAGATCCTTGAGAATTTTGGTCAGAACTGAGGACCCATTCTTTGACCAAGAGCTTATTTCTGTTCCAGCATAAAATTCTCTACTGCTTTGTGCCCAAGTCTTAATCTGTCCCAAATTTCATATAAACACATATTTATGGGTTTCACATTTGCTCCTCGTAATTTGATATAACAACCAGTGCATTTTGTTGAGCATGACAGCACACCGAGATCCAGATGATGAATCAGTCTCTGATCTCCGGTGCTGATAGGCCAACAGTTGGGACACGACATACACAGGTAACGGGGTCAGAAGTGGACATGGGGTAGCATAATGCATTGATGGTCAAACACTGGCAAGAGTGGGGGAATCCACAGGAAACACACAGAGCACCCTGAGTGTTTTCAGGAGCATTTAATAGTAGCGCTGTCTATGGGTGTAGTTAGTTGTAGGGGAGCCATGTAGAGACTATATTACCGATGAGGTAGCAAGGACCGCAGACAGCCGTCAGCAACCCTAGGCTGAGGTGCAGTGGGAATGGAAGCTGTGAGAAGCTCTGTGGCCTAAACAGAGGCTGTACCCAGCTCACCGCAATCAAGGGAAATCTACTGGCCAAATAAGCTCTCATTTCCCTCTGTTTTCCTCTTATCTTTGGCCAAGTTCCCCATAGCCGAGTCCCAGAAAAGCCAAGGATAGGGGAACCTGTTGCCACAGCCCAGAGGTCAGCCCCCGGGACACAGAGCTGGGAGGGTAGAAAGTTATCTGGAGGAACAGTGTTGGGCCAGGGATGACTTCACAGAGGAAATGACTTAGGGACTGCTTGTGCTTATCATTCCACTCTCAATATTTTACAGATGCCACTTACAATTTCCTCTCTCGAACTCTCGGGTGAGTTAGGAGTGGGTTTTTAGTTTCTCAGCCTAGGAAGGTTTGTGTTTTTCTTTTCACCTCTCATTACATTGCCTTGTGGTCAGAGAACTTGGTCTATGCGAGTCTTTGGAATTTTGATACGACTTCCTCTGTGGCTTTGCACATGGTCATTTTCTGTGCCTCTGAGCTAGGTTTATAGGAAAGGCATGGTTTAGTGAAGGATGAAAAGCACAGGCTCTTGCTCTGTGGGAAATGGAGGAATTTTAGAAGTTCCGGGTTCATCTGTAGTCTTGGATGTCTTCAGGGCAGAAGGTAGGAAAAGTTGGGGTGGAGGTAGCACAGGAATGGTCCAGATTTCTTAAAGCTTGTACCCCTTTCTGCTGTTCTCAGTCTGGGCTGGAAGGACTGCATTCTTCCAGGAGACCCTTATGGGGCTGAGAAGACCCAGACCGTGCTGACAAGTTTCTGCTTCACTGTGCATTTACTGTGTGACCTTGGGTTATTTTCACCCTCTCTGGTGGTATACAACAACCATCCAGCACTCACGGTACACCCCTACAGGTAAGTCACTGTTCCCTCCTCCTGTGTCTTAAATGTGATACCTGGCTCCAGAGGGCTCAAACAGGGCCCATCTCTTCAGGCTGATGGGAGTCTGTGAGGATCTAGGAGAGTATTGCCCTCTTCCATTGCACAGCCCTGACACCTACTTCCATGATGGCAGGTACAAGTGTGTGTTGAGGAGATCTGGACTCCATACTCCCTTAACCACACCCTCTGGTGTTCAGGCGACCTGGACTCTTTAATCCCCTAACCACACCCTCTGGTGTTCTGAGAAAGCCCTTAGCCCCTTTTTGGGACCCACTTGTACCACCAAAGCATCTTGTAGCCACACCAAGTGTTCTCCAAGTGCCTTATCAGAACTAGCTCTCTGCTGTATCCCTCTCGGCATGTACCCAGGTAGAGAGTGGCCTCTTCCTGGGGAATCCCTGTCCTTCCCAGGCCAGGAGAGACCCCCCATCTCCTTCCTGAAATGAGCTGCCACACACCCACTTCAGTTTACCAAGCATCTGGCATCTAAGAGAGCCTTTTACGGGCCCACCCTCTCCTCATTCACTGAGGTTCCTCAGTCAGCCTCTGCCCTTCCCAGGAGGCAGGAGTGCACATCCCAGCCTGTTAGTGGAAATCTGGCAACCAAAGGAATTGAGGTGAGGTTTCCTTGAGCTCGAAGAGGAGAAAGGTCAGTGGAATATGACCAGAGAAGACAGGATTGACAAGAATATACATTAAGATGTAGTGTGACCTTGAACAAGGCACACATTCTTCCTGAGCCTATTTCCCCTTCTCTAAAATAGAAACACCATCTGCTCCTCTGAAGAGCTGTCAGGATTAAACGTGACAGCTCTTGCAAACAGCAGAAGACAATGGCCGGTATGTTGGAGGGGTGCTGCCTTCAAAGTGTTTGTGTAGAAGACCTGAGCTTGTTCTGGAGCCCCGGGGGACAGTAACCACCAAAGCAAAGGCTCGGGACAATATGAGAAGACACTGGCACATTAGAGCTGGCCACTCTTGAATCTCCATGGTTGTACTCATCTTTGGGAAGGAGATGTGCAAGCAGAAGTGAACCGGCTCCTTGTGATGTCATATTCAGGGTCTTGCTTCTCTGAGAACTTCAGACTGCCATGTCCTTTGGTCCAAAGTCTTCCTCCCTCCCAACTTCTCACTCACCTCTTGAGCTGGAGACAGTCACATCTCCAGGTTTAGGGGTCTTCTGTCTTGGGAAGATGTCTGTAGTTTTTTTTTTTTTAAAAAATAGGAATCCAGTTTGCATAAATGAGGTAAATTCATAGTTCCCTGGTATAACAAGACTCTGTTCTGCCAGCCAACCCCCAAATAATGGCATGGGGACTTCTTATAGTTATGAAAGCTCGGCCTATAGCTTAGACCTATTTCTAGTTCTTATAACTTAAATCAACCAATTTCTATTAATCTACATCCTGCCATGTGGCATTACCTCTCTTCCATCTTGCATCTCCTGTTCCCTCTCCATGCCTTCTGGCTTTCCCTGTGTACCTAAATTCTTCTCCTTTTTCTTTCTCTCCCTGGAAATCCCACCTATATCTGCTGCCTATCTGTTTGTCAGTGAGCTTTTTACTACACCAATAACAACAATACAAATTTTCACAGTGTACAAATACCCCATAACATTTCCCCCTCTTTGTCTAAATAAAAAGGGACAGTTTTAACTCTAACATAGTAAATAAGAGCATATACAATGAGAACAATAATCAGGTATGAACTACATTTATAATGTCCAGTCCATTTGTATTTGGCAATTTTGGCAAAAATACTCTATTATCTATCCTATCTTGATAAATCTGAAGTTTTATACCTAATTTGCTTTCTACTCTAACTTGTATTACCAACCCAAAAGTATCTTTTTAGATCTCAAAACAGTTTTTTAGAAAAACAACTTAAGCTTATATGTCTCTTAATCTTATACACCTTATACCTCTTTTGTGAGTTTTGTTTTTGAATTTGGTAACAAGGAATATTGTACCTATAACTATCTAGTCTTCAACATAACAAATACCTGAAAATATATTACCTGAATAAACAGGAAGTGCAAAACAGACAATTTTCAAAACTATAGAAATGACAGAAATAGCTGTCTGCCTGGACAGTCACCCAAAGTTCCTCTGCAGCATTGGGGAAACTATCTTTGGTCTATAGACCTAGAATATCTGACAGACTTTTCTGTGAAGGAGGAATTTTGAAGGACTGTCCTACCTTGTCTTGGCAAAGTTCTGCAGTTGCCTTCTTTTGTGTCCTGCTTGTCCACACATACTGTCAGCAGTCAAGGCAAGGGCCATTTCTTATAAAGTGGCTAGCTTTGCCATAAGAAAACAAACTCCATATGGAGGTTGGTTGATGCCCAATATCCCTTTTTGAAGTAGATTGGCACTGTCAGGAGCAGATGTGTTTCATGGTCATGGAAAGCCTTCTTTATTAAAGCATCTTGAATGCCATATTCTGTAGGTCTCTGAAGTGTCTGAAGACCACTTATCTAAACTATATCTGTTTAACCTCGAAAACATACCTACCATGACTACAAGTTTGATTGTTATAGATGACTAACTACTAACCTGAATTTTTAAGTTATCCTAAATAGTTTGTAATAATAACTTTCAAGGACTACAACTTTATATAACATTTTAAAATGAGCCACATAGGTACAATACCTTAAACAAGAGTAGAACTTATATACACAATAGCAAAGATAACCTTAAAACTCTATCAATATACAAAAATTCATACCAATGTAAAATATTTGAGAATAGTGATTGTTCAAAAGTAGACTCAACAATTGACCCTTTTATCCCATCATTTCTATACTATATCCCCCCTTTTCCCTTTAGAAAGAGATTCCTGAATCTAATCTCCTTTGTTCAGCTTTCTTCCTGACTATGACCAATAATAATTTGTAACCACCTTCCCCCCAAATGTCAAACATCCATAATCCACTGAGCGATCAGAAACCACCTACCCTGCCTCTTGGGAATATGGGCAACATGTTTTCTAGACTGCTTCCCGTTGTCTTGGTGTTATGGCGTCTTAAGGGGACCCTGAGAAAATTGGGATAATGGTCAAGTTCTGGGAGAGTTAGCTGTTATCTAGTCTTGGTGTGATGGGAAAATGTAGGGCTTATCTAAAGTCTGGCTGGAGTAGTCTGTGAGGCTGGATTACCTGGGCTATTTGTCTTGTCTTTATTGGTATCTAGTCCTTTAGTTCTGAAAACATACAAACTTTTAAAGATAACACACATATCTGTATTAACATAAGTATGGAAAGTGCATTGTGCACAAGTCAGCTAAAGATGATTTTCTGTTTTATTTTTGAGCAGATAAAAAGCATTTGTCAACTTTATAAGTCCATTTGGACTGTAAACCAAACTGTAATACAGATTTCCATCCATGTTATATGAAAGGTTGGCATGTAATAATAAGTCATGAGGACTCTGTAGTCAACAAAAATTTTCCAGTCTCATCCAGTCTCAGAGCTGTTCCCATGTACAGGGATCAGCATATACGTCATCTGTCCTGTAGTGTTTCCTGCCTTTTCCTCTCATGTCTGTAGTTAAGATCCTCAGGAGGTCTTCCCTGGTCAAATCTGATCTTGATTAACTTTGAAGGAATCTAAATGCGGAAACAAAAACACAACCCCTCCTGCAATGCAACACATTGTCTGATTTCCATTTTGAAGCATACAGGCTGGTTTAATCCAGCAGTCCCTTCCATAATCCTCTCAGCAAATGCCATTCACTCATCAGAATTAAAAAAATTCAAAGGCAACAAAGCACCATCCAGGATCAGATGTTCTGTGTATTTCCCATCCTACATGCCTTTTTTTTAAAAAATATTACTTTACTCTGTCTTTAAAGACTTTATTATTTTTAAACTATTTTTTTATGACTATCTATACCCATTTGGTATTGTATCTGCCTACAGGTTTTCTCAGTTTGGACTGCTTTACTGTGCACCTGCAGCCTTCTCTGACCGTGTGAGCCAAGTCTTAAACTCACCCTCTGTGGGCTTTGCACATGGCAGCTCTGCACATGGTGCTGGCTGGCTCAGGCCTGCTGGTAGCTGCTAGGAGCCATATCTCTGTATGCCAAGGCCCGCTTGAGAGACTACAGGGCTAGGAAGCAATGTCTGGCTCTGTGTTTGCATGTTTGGAAGCTTTTTTTTAAGCATTCTTGGAGCCACATTGGGCACCATATGTAATGAGTCTCTGCTGGCCAGCTCCTAAATAATGGCACAGAGACTTCTTAATTAATTATGAAAGCTTGGTCTATAGCTTAGGATTGTTTCTAACTAATTCTTATAACTTAAATCAACCCATTTATATTCATCTATGTCCTGCCATGTGACATCACCTCTCTTCCATCTTGTACTTCCTGTTTCCTCTATGTGTCTCCTGGTTTCCCCTGCACACCTAGATTCCTCCTCTTCTTCCTTTCTCTCCCTAGAACCTCCTTGCCTATACCTCCTGCCTAGTATTGGCACCAGTCACAGCAATATGTCTTCACATAGTGTACAAATATCCCACAACAGCCTGGACACGGACCTCAGCATGGCTCTGGTAGACATTTTCTCTTCCAATCTCTTGGGCTAGTTCACAGCCAGGGGCACCCTACGATTGGAGGTGACAGTTGGGAAAGAGCTTTCACCAGTGTCCCAGGTTAAGCTTTCCATGGTACCTACCATGAAAGCTACATCTAGAAGTCCAGTCCTATCCCCTCCTTCAATTTCAACTCCTAGGGCCACCTTTCTAAAGCACTGAGTCCAAATCCTTCTATAGGAAGCCTCATTATGCTTCCCCAGTCCTCACCCACTCTCTTTTTTCTTCCACAGCTTCCTTTCTCCAAGTGTGTTCAATAATACCTGCCTTAGAACCACCAATACGGACATGGTGGGGGTCCTTTTGGGGCTTGAGTAGTATCTTTTAGTTATGCTAGGAAATTAGTACAGTTATAACAGAATATGATGGGATGCAAACCGCATAGCCACTTTTCACCTGTCACCCATTCATTTATTCATTCAACAAGAATTTACCAATGACCTAGTAAGGGTTATAATTGTAATGGACTAGAAGCAGACCTTGTCCTTACCTGGTGGGGCTCACGTCTTCTAAGGAACTTCTAAATGGTCTACTCATCCCAGCGCCTAGTTCAAAAGACCGACATTGGAGTGGAACATTAGTGAATGCTGTCTGGGAAGTGGGTGGCTCTCACAGATGATCTCTGGATATCACTTTAGTCCCATATCCTTGAAGTACTTGAGAAAACTGAGGCACAGGGAAATACGGACTGTTCCAATGCTGAATCATAAAAAATTCCTTCAGTAAAACTTCTATAGACTGAGATACATTTTTTCATTTCTTCCTTTCAGCAACCTGGGGAGTTTGTCTTTAGAGCTTTAAAGATGTCTTCACGTCAGAGGGAGGGAGGGAGGGAGTGAGAAAGATACGGTTCAACTAGCAGGGCCTGGACGCATGGATAAGATCCCAAATTCTGTTCTGCAGTTCCCTCTGTGCCCCCTCCCTTCTAGGAGATGGACAGACTGTGTTAGTTGCAGCTGACTGGCAGCAATTCAGACAGTGGGAGGGTTCACTTCTTGGTGGAGACCCAACTGTACCCCATGAAGTCTGGGTTTCATGCCAAGTATAGCCTGTGACTTCCTGCAGTTGTTATCTGGCTTGTCATGGGGCGGCATGTGAGACTCTACTGAGAAACAGTCTGGGGGTGGTCCAATGAAGCACGATTAATAAAAACTCAGGGTCAGAAATTGGGGTTCAATCTGAAGATCTGAAAAGCAAAACAGACAGTCATTGGCTCTTACCTTGACCTTAGTCTGAAATGGTGACCCCGCCTCTCAGAATCTTAGAATGAGACTGTCTCTGAGAGCTGTCTTGCCCCGTTTTATATTCCGCTCTAGGGCTGGGATTAAAGTCAAGCACCGCCAGATTTCTATGGCAATTAGTGTGGCTACTGGGATTAAAGGTGCATGTAATTGTGGCTCCTGTGATTAAAGGTGTGTGTCATTGTGGCTACTGGGATTAAAGGTGTGTGTTACCATGAACTGTCTATAAGGCTGACCAATGGGGCTATTTTACTCTCAGTTCTTCAGGCAGTCTTCATTTATTAAAATACAATTGAAGTACCACTACAGTCCAAGTGTGTATGTTCTCTTCCAAGAGTTTTCCTGAATAGTTTCAACTACCCAGAAAGGGCCTCTTCTGTTGGAGCCGTTGCTGCAGAGTTCTTGCTGCCTTGCAGACATGCTTCCGTTGTCTTCCCGTTTGTTCTGTAAACCCCTAAAATGGAGTCTTATTTATTTTACTTCTCATGGGACCCTGTAGCAACATGAAGAGTTGTAAGGAACTTTCTGTCTTAGGGAGCGCTTTCAAGACTCCAGTTACTTCTGAATCTGTCTACAACCTAGAGAAGAGAGTACTGACTTCAAAAGAGGAAATGACTTGGCCAAGAAGCGCAGCCCCAAATGGCATGGCTGGGACTCAAGCTTAGGCCCAGTCCCAGGGCCTGCACTTGGGCTCCTTCCCGCCCAAGCACTTAGCAAATGCATTGCTTAGAGAGCCATCTCATGTGACACACCAGGAGGCTGGAACGGGGGCGAGGCACTCCAGAAATGTTTTCCTGGGGAAGGAGATAGCACAGGCATGTGTGCCTAGGTGCTTGTTAAAGCAATGAACAGAATGAATTATCTTAGCCATCCTCAGGAACCTTGACCCCACGGAGATTCCCTATTCTTTTGACAGCATAAAATCTTCTGGGACCAACCATATTCCACACAATGCACAAACGGAGGAGAAAGCCATTTAGCTGAGAAAAGAAGAGAGAGGTAGGAAGGAGGCCATACAGAGAAAGAAGAAAAATGGAGTAGGCTATAGAAGGCCACCCGAGGGCCACTCGCTTTCTAGACACAGACTGTTTACTTCTGGAAAGAAGGCCTGAAGTGACCCACAAAGAAATTTAGATCTTTTCTGACCTTGTGAGCAATTTTCTCTCCGCAGGAGCTTCCAGAGAACACAGCAGGCGGCTGCTCTGAGTCAAACCGAAAATGAGAGATTTCAGGCAATCCATCCCAGCTCCAATGGGGTGTGAGTTTTCCCAATGAGCTCTGAAGCTGAGTTCCCATCAATCCCCTGACTTCTTCCATAGCTGCCTGCCTGGCTCCACATAACTCATCCCCCTCTGCTTGCTCATCATGGGCCAGAACAAATGCATGCTGGACAGATGGAGAGCTGCAGCCTGTACAGGCAGCACTGAATTCACACAGCCACGGGGGTCAGGGCCAAATCAGCAGGAGCTACAGCTAATCCAGTGTTTGGCTCCAGGGATCATGAGCCAGGGGGAGCCTCGGCTCTCAAAGTCAAACAAGGAAAATATCTGGGCCCCGTGGGTTTGTAAAGGCCTCTACACTGAGGTCCTCACTTAAGACATCCTGGCAATAGTGTTTCACTCTCTGGAAAATGTTCCTCAAGGACAACGACTGGCAAATCTTTTATTTCCTTTTCATCAGTTCTTTGAAAAATGTGTACTGCATATTTTGATCATATTCAAGCTCTCCCTCAACTCCTCCCAGATCCACCTCTCCTTTCCTACTCACTCCGCATTGTGTCCTCTCTTTCTTAACCCATCAAATCCAGTTTGTGCTGCCCAAATAACTCCTAATAGTGCCCCATCATAGAGGCTGAGAACCTGGCTGTTGCTTGGACCTAGTGGTTGGGTCCCATAGTGGCTTTTCAACAACCCAGCATTGCTCAGTCTCATGGGGCTGGGTGCCTCAGCAGCCACAGTCTAGCACAGAGAACCTGGAGGGTCCTGGAAAGCCAGTGGATCTTAGTTAATGATGAGCCTGGGAATGGTGATTCTTGAAGATTTCAGGAAAGGAAGCAGCAGCAGCAGCAGCAGCAGCAGCAGCAGCAGCAGCAGCAGCAAAAGAGCTAATCAATTTGACAGTGAGAGGGCAGGCCAAGCACGCAAGAGCCTCTTCCTTCTGCCCATGTCCCCCTTTCAAAATCTGGCCTGCTATCGGAAGGCAGTTTATACAGCTGATGGGGTCTTCCCCTATTAATGGAGGCAGTTAGGACAATTCTTCTGGTGAAGCTTCTCAGCTGATTCTAATTTGTAGCAAGGTGACATTAAAAGCAACCATCAAAAAGCTAGGTGTGGTGGCACACGCCTTTAATCCCAGCACTAAGGCAAAGGCAGGAGGATCTCTGTGAGCACAAGGCCAGCCTGGGGTACGTGGTGAGAGACCCTGTCTCAGAAAACAAAACAAAACAAAAAAGCAACCATCAACTTGACACACAAACAGGTTACTCTAAAAGCTATAACTTTTGAGGGGCGGGGTGCACATACCTACACATAAAATAAATATTTTTTTTGCAAACAAAAATAATTCTCAGATAAGCCATGTATAAATAATGATACAAGCTTATATACTTTGGCCCCAAGTTCCAGGTGTTGACTAGCTCCTGATCCAGATGTTAGCTTGCTGGCTGTAGGCCTTCCTGCATCTTACTTCCTACCCTCTTGCTGTCTTTGCCTATGTGTGGGCACTGGGTTCAGCAGGCTGTGACTAGTGAGTGCTAAATCATTACCCCAATCTGCGTGATCTGGCCTGAGTTTAACCTGCTTTCTTTTCTTTCTTCCTAGCCTCCGGTTTCGGAGTCCAGTCAAGACTCCCAAAATTCTCAACATGCTTTTTGTTTGTATGTTTTCCGAGACAGGGTTTCTCTGTAGCTTTGGAGCCTATCCTGGAACTAGTTCTTGTAGACCAGGCTAGATCTGCCTGCCTGTTTCCCAAGTGCTGGGATTAAAGGCATGCACCACCACTGCCCAGCTGACTTGGCTGCTTCTCATGTCAGCGCCTTGCCTTTGTTTTCTACATGTAGCTTCTAGAGTAAGCAAAATAGCCATTGACTGAAACTGGACACAAACACCATGTTTGTCAGGGCTGGATCTCGGGGATGCTTATAGACTCCTGCGGGTTTGAGTTTAGTGGCCACTGGGGAATTTATTCAGACTCCTCAGGACCTCCTATCTTTCGGTAAGATTTCATGCTAGAACACAGGAATAGAATTCTGTCGCTAAAGGGCGTCATCGTTGTAAAGGCTGAGCATGGAATGTTGAGAAAGTAGAGCATATAACCCATGCAGGGGTAATGTGAGGACAGCAGGACTTGGGAAAAGAAGGCTGAGAGGCATTAATGGAAGTTTGAAAGATAGGAAATAACTTCACGAAATGGGTATAGGCATTTCAATCAGACAAACATAGTCAAAAACACCGGAACAGAGGTAGGAAGTTGGAGCACTGTCAATAAAATGGCTGTAGCTAAGGAGCCCAGCAAGAGATGAAGAGTCAGAAGGCACCAGATCTCAAAGTCCCTGTGAGATGATCCAAAGAAAGGAACTTTGTCCTTAATGCTCATTGAATCCTAGGAGGCTTGTTTGTTTGGAAACCTTCTTTCTTATAGATATCCTGGTTCTCTCTTTCTTTTTCTTTTTGACTCAAGGATAGGTGGGCCCAAACAGCCTGAAGTGACCCTGTGTGAATGGATGTGACAAAGGGAAGCCATATGTCTAGAACATGGACAATCACTTCTTTTCTTGGCATGGCTCCTGATGCAGGCAGGTGCCTTAAGTCACCTCTCCCCTTTGCCTGAAGTCTCTCTGTTAGCAGACAGGAATAAAAATGCCCCCATCCTGTTATACGAGCAGAATGGAGAGGACCAAATGCTCCATGAGCATAAAGCAGTGCACCAGAAGGGTTCTCTGTGGTTAGATCAGGGTGTCCTTCAAAACGCTCACATTGTTCTTTCATCCCCAGGAGAGTTGGCAGACAAGTTTCTTTGGACTGGCCCTACTACTACCCCTGCCTTCTGGAGACCTGAGCTTACAGCTGTGGCTGGGGTGTGAGGTGATTGGAGGTTGCTCTCTTCTGAGCTGGGGGTGGGGGAGGGTAGGAGAGTACAAGGAGAGTGGGCAGTGGATCTCTCTCCCTGCTTCACTTTACCTGGTACTGTCTCTCCCACTTACATACCCCACAGTGACCTCTGCAAAGATGGCTCTCCTGGCTAGTAAGTCATTGCCTTCACTCAACAGTTACATTACACTTTGTTTTATAGTTGCTGGTATTTGAGTCGTGTTGTAGAATATTATTTTAAGATATGTTACATTTGTTTATGCTGTGGAACATTTGTTTAATGATGCAAAGATGTGTTGCATTCTTTTATGTTGCATTTGTTTAACTCTGTGAAACTGTGTTACTCTGCCTGTCTAAAATACCTGATTTGTCAAATAAAGAGCTGAAAGGTCAATAGCAAGGCAGAAGAAAGGATAGGTAGGGCTGACAGGCAGAGAGAATAAATAGGGAAAATCTGGGAAGAAAGGATCAAAAAACAGAAAGAAAGGGTCAGCCACCCAGCTACACAGACAGAAACGGAAAAAGAAAAGAAATAGAGAAAGGTAAAAGCCCAGAGGCAAAATGTAGACAGGATGATTTAAGTTAAGAAAAGCTGGTTAAAAACAAGCCAACCTAAGGCCAGGTATTCATCAGTAAGAATAAGACTGTGTGTGTGTTTTGGGAGCTGGGTGGAGGGCCCCACAAAAAAAGTAAAGAGCCAAAAAGTAAACAACCAACATCAGAGTTGAGATAATTTTGCTAGTTTACTTGTCTTTGTTATGGGAATATAAGCTACTGAGAGCAGAGGTGCTATTTGTCCTGTCCACTGCTGTATTCTCACTTTAAGTGAGAGGTGCTTGGTAAGTGTAACTGCTTTATCAAGTGCCTGGGGGAGTTGGCATCTGTGCCTCTTCTCCCAGACTGAACAAAAGGTCACTCTTGTGTAGAATAGCTCTACCTTCTAAATGAGTTGGAAGAGAAGTATGACTATTCTGAGAAGAAAGCAAAGCAGGTTCTAGATAAGGCTCAGAATCAGAGGCAAGATACAGGTGGCGGATACACAGCCCGAGAGCAGGGGTCGTATCCGCCTCAGCCTCCTATGTGCAGCACCGAACCCAGCAGTAGGTGCTCTGTGGGCAGCTGCTCATTTGCTACAGCTGGGGCTATAACTCACTGCTTAGCATGTGTGAAGGTTTAATTCCTAACACTAAAAGGAGAGAAGAAGCCAGGGATACTGGTGCATGCCTGTAATCCCAGCACTTAGGAGGTGGAGGCAGGCAGATCAGGACTAGCTTTAGCCATATAATGATATAATAGCTCATATAATATGAAATCAATCTTGTCTTAAACGTCTGAGAGGCATTGCGAGATGGAGGCTGGAAATATGGCTCAGTTCTTAAGGGTTCTGGCCTCTCTTCTAAAGGACCTGGATTTGATTCCTAGCATCCACACGGTGGTTTATAACCACCTAGAACTCCACTTCCAGAGGATCCGACATCCTTTTCTGGCCTTCACGGGCACCAGACATGCATGGTATGTGAACATATACACCAGCAAAATACCCATACATATACTTTTGTTTTTTGAGACGAGGTTTTTCTTTGTATAACCACCCTGGTTTCCTACAGCTCACTCTGTAGACCAGGCGGGCCCCTGAACTCAAGAGACCTGGCTGTCTCTGCCTCCTGAGTCCTAGAATTAAGGCACGCGCCACTACTCCCTGGCATAAAATTTTTAAATAATAATAAAAGAAGACCCGGGGAGGGCAGGTGGGAGAGAGCGAGAATGAGTGTGAGAGTGAAAGAGGGATAGAAATGATAGATAGATAGATAGTCTTAAGTTCAAGTGTATCACTAGTTACTTTGTGTCTCTGTGACGGCACACCCCACAGACAGCTTAAAATAAAGATTTACTTGGGTTTGTGCTTTCAGCAGGTGTAGCCAGCCCATCAGGGCTGGGAAGGCCTGGCAGAGTTCCCAGCAGCTGGATGGTGGTAGCTGAGGCTTGTTCACACTGAGGCCATGGATCAGGAAACAGAGTAATCTTGAACTAGAAGCTGGCATAATGTTTAAGGCCTTGCTTGCTGACCTACCTTTGCCAGCTGGGTCCCACAACCTCCCAAAGTAGTGTCACCAGCCATGGACCAAGTGTTCAAATACAGGAACCTGTGGGGTACCACAACATTACATAATTCAAATAGAGAAACACATACATCAATAAGAGTTTATGGCTAAAATCTGTATCATTTATTTGTTCAACAGTTGAGTTTCTTTTGTGGTTCACGTCATGTCCTTGGCACTGAGAATAAAGATAAATCCTGGCCCTCAAGGAGCTCACAGTCTAGTGGGGTAAACACACAAAAATAAATATAATGCAATGTAACTAGAGTACTACTAGAAAGACAGTGAGCAGAGGAATCTAAATCCTTTGTGAATGTCTGTAGGTGAGAAAAGACCGCCTAGTGGACATTTTCATAAGAGACAAGGTGATGGCTCACAAAAGCTCACGAATTACCCACATCAGAATTACCTAGTACATACATACTAAAATGTAGGTTGTCAGGGCTTTCTGCATACTTCAGTCAGCCGGCCAGCACCCAGGAATTACATCTTTAAGTGCTCTTAAGTGATTCCACTGCATCTCAAGTTGGGAACCAGTGAGATAGAATTTGTTGTGATCTCTGCATTTGAAATGCTGACTTAACTTTTTTCCTGTCTGGTGCTGGGAACCAAACGCAGGGCCTGATACATGCTAGAAACATAGTTCCACCATTGAGCTATTCCGAGCCCCTGTGTTGGTCTTTAATGAAGAACTAAAGAAGAAGGGATCCAGCATGTACTGAATTCTATTGTAGTCTATATAGAAGCTCAAAATAATCCAATGAGGTAGATATTGTCCCCATGTTCAGAAGAAAGGTAAGAATTAGAGTTTAAGTAATTTATCATTAACAAGCTAAGAAAAGTAACGCTGCTATGTGAACCCAATTCAATGAGCTCCAAAGCCCACCTTAGAAACAGTATGCTGGAATCAGGGAATGCATTTACAGACTAACTGCTACGGTTTTCATTTATCTGTTAGATCTCTTTGGTAAAATAAATATTAACAACAGTCAGATGACATCCTTCTTTGGCAAGATGGGATTGAGGGTAAAGCTGGGAGGAGCTATGACATGAACAGCTAGTTCTTTACTTTTTTCATCATCATCTTTTTTTTTACCCACTAGTAGTGGTGTCATGAAAATGTTCTATGACTAAGAACTGGGCCTTTCTAGAGAAAAACAAACATAGCTAGATACCCACAAAAGCAGCCCCACCCAAGGCCGAGTCTCCAGACTTATATCACCCAGAAGCGTGGAAGGCATTTAAGGAAAACTGCAGAGTTGATAGCATTCAAGTTCTTAAAATGTGGACTATTGTGACCATGGCAGGTCTAGAAGCTGCATCAGAAAACACTCAACCTTCAGAGAAACTGAAAGCACAGCACAGCTTCTCCAGGTTAAAGAAACACTATCTGTTTCTCCATCCAGAAAATAATGGGATGGCCAATCCTACTGTCTTAGTTACATTTTACTGTTGTGAAGAGACACCATGACAAGGCATATTTCATAACAGAAAGCATTTAATTGGGGCTTGCTTACAGTTTCAGAGGCTCAGTCCATTATCATCACAGCAGAGAGCATGGTAGCAGGCAGGAATGATACAGGAGAAGTAGCTGAGAGCTACATCCTGACCTGCATGCTGGGAGGGAGGGAGAGAGGAAGAGGGAGAGAGACACACTCTGGACCTGGCACAGGCTTTTAACCTCAAAGCCCCTCCCCCTTCCTCCAAAGCCACACCTCTTAATCTTCCTAATCCTTTCAAATGGTTCTACTCCTTCCTTGGTGACTAAGCATTCAAATATATGAGCCTATGGGAGCCATTCTTATTCAAACCACCATACCTACTTTGAGAAACCCACCCTAAAAAAACCTGTAATGAATAATATATAGACATAAACTGAAACTACTACTTAACTTTCTATTGACCATGTCTGGTGGCATCTAACAACATCAGACTGAGGTTGATTAAAGTGGAGCACATTAGATAAGATGAGGTGTGGTACAGGGACTGGCTACACTGGGAGACACCTGAGGCTGAGTTCATAAGGCTGGTCTGGACCCACCATTCTTTTTCACCAGTGAACCTGGAGCTAGAGAGAGACATGTACTTCTGGTGGAGAATAACTTGCTTATTTGTGGCATTTCAAGAAATCACTGAGCCCCAAGAAGAGTTCTGATAAAATTAGCCCACAGCTGATGCCATCAACAGCACACAGCTGAGTTTCCACTGTTCTGTGAGCAAAGACTGAAAACCAGACTTTCTGCTACATTCTCCACACTCAGTCTGGGAACATGTGCTCTACCACATTTTCATATAACTTTTCAAATCATGCAAATCTGGAATGATCTTCTAAAAAGGTTTTATTTACACTGAACTGATTCATTAGCTTCTCACAGGCAGAGTTCAGGGAGTAGGGCCAAAAGCAACGGTTTAACAGTGTGCAGGCGTTCTATTTGTTTATTATTGCAGGCACTTGTACCTGCAATCGCTGAGTTACACGGAAGGCAACTCTGGAGGGGCAGCCAGAAGTCTTTATTTTGAGGAGAATAGCAAGTTGTGTTGAATCTGGCCAGGATTCTTGGGTTGTTTTTAGCCAGTTCACTGGTGCATGGAAAGAATGCATAAAGCCGACATCTCTTAAGATCCTCAAGCTTATTGCTACAGGTTTAGAAAGACAAAGAACTGGGAGCTATGAAGTCAAAATGGCCAGAATGCAACTTCACTGTTACACTGAAAAAAACCCTGTCAATAGTCTTGCAGATCCCTGAATATTTCTTGTTTAAATGCCCAGAAACACATAAAAGGAACCGTTAGAGTGAGAGGTAATTATCAAAGTATTTGTATACCTTCGTTCTGAATATCAAGTATTAGGGCTCATGCCCATTATCTCTTCTTGTAGTAGCATACATGGTAACTCTTTACAGACTGCGTGTTGCGTTGAACTCTGGAGGTCAAGGGTTTGGGTGGACTTCAGGCTGTCCAGGACTGAGTCAACTCTGCGAAGGGTCAATTCAGATATCTCTAAGTCTTATCCTGGTTCTGGGCACATTTCAGTTCTGCTCCAAGTCCACTTTGTTCCAATTCAGCGATGACAGACATATATTTGAACTCATTTGGTCTGAAGTTAAAGGTTTCTACTATCCCAAAGATCTCCTTCCGATCAGTGGCATAGAAGAGTTGAACCTGATTGGCGATGCACTGTGCCTCAGCAACATTCTGCAAGGCAATGAGAGGAGTGAGGCACCTTCCCACAGAGGACCAAAGCCCTGTGCCTGAGTTCGTGGTGGAGGCGCTGTTCTTAGCTTCTCTGACTCCCTGACTTCTCAAGTCTCGGCTAGACGTTCCTTCCTCATGTAAGCAAGGCATTTTGTACACCTGTCATCCCTTTTTCTTACTTGTCACTTTTGGTCTGTACTCTCTAATTTAAATTCCTCAAAGATACAGACATCGAGGCTTGTTTGTATTTTCCTGTACATAGTGACATGATGTTTGCTAGGTAAGTTAGTTCATATGTTCACAGTTTCTCTTTTTATTTAGTTCTTAAATAGCTATTACATCCATCTGAGGAAGAGGGGAAAAAGCTACCCAGCTCAAAGAATCAATTTGTAAGTACTAAGTTTCTGGCTAATTAGATACCCTTGAATAAAACCTATTATTGATGGTACCCCAGTCAGGAACACAGTATCAAAGCCAGTTGTGATAGTTATAAAATGTCCACATTTTGAGAGGTGTGGTACAGGGACCAGCAATAATACTGAGGGACACCGATGGCTTTGAGTTCATAAGGCTTGTATGGCCACCATTCTTTTTCACCAATGAACTTGAGCTACAGAGTCATACACATACTTGTGTATGTATCACTTTGGTACATATACCTCCTTTGGCGAGTCCAACCTCCATTCTGAGTGTGAGGCTGTACTTAACGAGTTGCTTCTAACAACTGAATCATTAAAGAATATGTCTTGAATCACTTGTCTGGGGAAAGTTATCGTATTAAAAAGACATTCAAGTAGGCCTGCGGAAAAGCCAATGTGTTCAGGAAAAAAATGGACCCTTAAGCTCAGTCAATCTTCAGATGACTACATTCCTACCAACATCCCGACAGCAACCTCATTAGACTGAGCAGGATCACCCAGCTAAGCTGCTTCTGAGTTCTTGTCCCATAGAAACTGTGGGACTCTTTGTTATACAACCATTAATAACCAGTTCCAAGGTACAGAAATTGCACTATCAGGAAATGGGGAACATATTACATGACAGGTGAATATACAGGAGAATGCATGGGCAACATCCTTGGAACCTCATGGAAGAACTGGTTGAGGGCTGGAAAAGGGCCTTGCCTCGGACCTGAGCTTGATCCCTGGAGCCCAAATAAAGATGGAGGGAAGAAACTGACTCCACAGAGCTGTCCTCCGATCTCCACACACGTGATGTGGTTGTAACCTCTCTCCATCATACATGTGTATACACGTGCAATAATAAGTCTGCCCTCTGATCTCCACACAGGTGGTGTAGTTGTAACCTCTCTCCATCATACATGTATATACACGTGCAATAATAAGTCTGTCCTCTGATCTCCACACAGGTGGTGTAGTTGTAACCTCTCCATCATACATGTGTATACACGTGCAATAATAAGTCTGCCCTCTGATCTCCACACAGGTGGTGTAGTTGTAACCTCTCTCCATCATACATGTGTATACAGTGCAATAATAAGTCTGTCCTCTGATCTCCACACACATGTGACGTGGTTGTAACCTCTATCACATACGTGTATACACGTATAATAACAGTAAATAAAATGAAAGGAAAACAAAGAACTGAAATAACTATTGTTTTCTACATATTCTGTAGATCTAGCTGGCCAGAAATATTTATCTATTATTACTCAAACGTGGAAAAAATCACTTGAAAAATGACTGCCTAAAGTATGCTATGTGAATGTGAACTTAACTCAGTGGTAGGACACTTGCCTTAACAAATGCAAGGTCTAAGTTCAACTCTTAGCACTGGAAGAAGAAAAGTATGCTATGCCTAGCTATAGAATGATGTGCTATGGGATAATGCTATTATTGAGACCTTTAACAGACTCTTGTGGGTTCACATAACAACGATGCAGATGAATTTATAAACACCAGAGGCTGTGCTTCTTGTCTCTGTATGCTGCACTTCTTCCTATAAAGCTTTCAGCTAAACCTCTATTTTTTAAATTGGGGCTGGTGAGGTGGCTTGGTGGCTAAGAGCATGTATTACTTTTGCAGAGGACTTGAGTTCAATTTCTAGTATCCATGCTGAGTGGATAACTCTAGCTCTAAGGATATCCAATGAGGGCACTTGCACATACTCATACTCAAACCCACATATATACACATAATTAAAAATAATAAGGTATATCTTTGAAAATTGCATTTTATTATGTGTATATATTAGTAGGTATGCCATGGTTTATCCAGTGAAGGTCAGGAACAAGTTCCAAGAGTTAGTTCTTCTCTTCTACCACGTGGGTCCTGGGGGACTGAACTCAGGCCATTAGGCTTGGTGATGGGTGCCTTTATCTGCTGAGCCAAGTGCACAGGGATCTCACAGTCAATGTGGTTTATACAAGGCAAATGAATATTGTCTGATATGTTGTCAAATGTTATAAAGCCAGAAAAAAAAAGCTAAAAAAGAAAACTCCCAACCTCCAAAATCTTAATGATGCTAAAACTGCATCAGTTTGAGCCTACCAGAGTGAACCAAGAAAATGTTTCTTTCCTCTGACCTCTAGAGTTCACTGAAACATGGTTAGACACCGTGTTTTGCTAAAGACCAAAAAATATAGAACAGTCTGTATGTCCTATTTCTGTTTCTTTGCCATCAACAATGATAACCTCCCTAAATCTCAGTCTGAAACATTTGCACTGTCTATTATTTTTACCTTCCTAGTTCACTGCAAACTCTAACAGCCTGCAGCTGAACTCCACAATTCTTAGTGTGTCTGTCTTCTCACTTCTCCTTTATCCAGCCTTATTCTCTGGCCAACGAGTGTAAGCAAGCGTCTTTTTGTATTCATTCTAAGCTTCTTTGCCCCTCATTACACCACATGGCTGACCAGTTAAATCCGACATCCTCTCTGTGCATGTATTTACACACATTCTCTTTTCCATCTCCCTAGACTATGGTTTATAAACACTTTCTGTAAACATTTTAGGCTCTAGGGGCCATAAAGTCAAACTACTCAACTCTGTTACAGAAATAAAGCAATATTTTTTTTTTATGTATACGATATTCTGTCTGCATGTATGCGTGCAGGCCAGAAGAGGGCACCAGACCTCATTCCAGATGGTTGTGAGCCACCATGTGGTTGCTGGGAATTGAACTCAGGACCTTTGGAAGAGTAGGCAGTGCTCTTAACCGCTGAGCCATCTCTCCAGCCCCAACTAAAGCAATCTTAAGTGATATGTAAGTAAAGCTTCCTTTTTCTTTTTGGCTTGAGACAGGGATTCTTTATGTAGTTCTCAGCTGTCCTGGATCTTGATATTTAGACCCACCTGTCTCTGCCTCCCAAGTGCTGGGATTAAAGGTGTGTATCACCATGGCTGGCATACTATTTCTTTTTGACTCAAATATCTAACTCTATTCTTACATGTTTACTTCAAGCTGATGGCCTTTCTATATATATATATACAATAATGTATCTAATACACAAGCTGCCACTAACCATTCATCTAACTTTCTATACCTATGTCCTCATAACCTAACTTCTTTCAGTTACTATACTCCAGGCAAAGATTAAACCCTCATTTCCAGACTTGTCTATCCAGAATATTACTCCTTTTCCTATATGACCAATATTTTTCCCTACCATATTTTTCCATATATTTACTGGATATTTAAAATAAAATACATCCTTGTTCCCACTTCTTTCCTCCATCTAACACTATTCTTTCCCCTGAAAGCGTTAATGCATACCCTTCCTAATTTTTCTTCCCATCATTCTTAAATTTAATTATGTTTATTTATAGTGTTACCATTCCTCTGAAACTGTTCCTATAAAGGTCACTAAATAGTTTCATGTTTATAAAATCTAGTGCACTTTCAGTCTTTATTTCATTTGCCCTATAAGCAAGTTAGAGTGACCAACTAAACACCCCCTTTTGCTTTTAGAATACTTTATTTTTATTTCCAGGCATTCTACCATCTTAATCTCACTCATATCACAACTGTTTTTTGTTTTGCTTTTTTAAAAAATTTTCTGATGTTTCTTCATCTGTCAAGGACTTAGTTCTTATATATTTTCTCTTCTACATCCTCATTTATTTTCTTGGTATTTCATTCAATCCACAGCTTTAAATACAACCCACATACTAGACCTGGGTCACTTTTTTGAACACCAGGCTCAGGTATCTAACTGTCTACACTACAAAGATAACTAATGGGCATCTCAGACTTAACAGTCTAAAAGTGAGGTCTTCTCAAAACTATTTTTTTCTGCAGCCTTACCTCAATTAATGGTAAATATATATTTATAAATAAGATTCTGGATCAGTGACTTCCGGTTGAGTATGATACAAAAACAGTTTAGGAGGAAGGAAAATGGGAGAAATAAAACTGAGTAGTTTAGGAATAACAGTCAGGGAGGCAGAGTCCCCACTGTGTTCCAGGTTTGGAGTCTACTGTTACTACAAGACAGTAGCTGGCTGAAATCACTTCTGTCTCACTATGTATCTGATAAAGATGAAGAAAAAATATAAGTGGGTGTTGGAATGGAGGAAGAGGCTTTGAAATGCCCAGTCCTCTGAGGGCATTCTAAACAGTCTCTGTCAGACAAATGTCTCTGGTACCTAGATGCACAGGGAAACACAATGGGCATCATTAGTTATGGGTATGTGGTTGATAGTCTCCCTAGCAACACAACTGGGAATGGAAAAGGAGAAAAGGAAATCCAATGGTGAATGTTCCCATGAACAAGGTAGAGGAAGAAAAAGACACAACTATTACTCTAGATTTTGAACTCATCTTACATTTCAGAAGTCAGCTATATGCCCATAACCTTGTTTGAAATCTCCAGGGCCAGATGTGTCTTGGTTTTGGCATTACTGGATTTAAAAAAGCCATAGGTGAAGATAATATGTAACTACATTATGCCCCATAATCAAACACATTCATATTTCCTTAATAAAATATATAGTATTCTGTATTACATGATAATAATGACTATAAATGACCTCACATCAGTTTAAATGAAAATTTAGCTTCAAAAAAATTTAACACAGGGAAAATTTGTGATCAAATGAGGATGTGAAACTATTTTCACCATCAGCCTCTAGCCCAGCTGTTGTAATAAGCTGCGGGGCTGTGTCCAGCCACCCGGCTAACTTTACCTGAAATAATTACACGGAAACTGTATTCTTTTAATCACTGCCTGGCCTATTAGTTTCAGCCTTTTATTGACTAGCTCTTACATATTGATCTAACCCATTTCTAATAATCTGTGTAGCCCACGAGGTGGCTTACCAGGGAAGATCTTAACCTGTTTCTGTCTGGAGCGGGAGAATCATGGTGACTCCTGACTTGGCTTCTTTCTCCTAGAATTCTGTTCTGTTTACTCCACCCACCTAAGGCTTGGCCTATCAAATGGGCCAAGCAGTTTCTTTATTAATTAACCAATGAAAGCAACAGATTAGAAAGAAGTCACTCCCACATCACCCAGCACTCAGCAGGTCTCTGATTCTAAGGCCAGCCTCATCTGCTTAGTGAGATCCAGGACAGCCAGGGCTACATAGTGAGTCCCTGTCTCAAATAAAATAAAACAACCTATTTCTAGGGCCAGTGAGGTAGTTCAGTGGGTTAAGGTGCTTGCTGCAAGTTTGATGACCTGAGTTTGACCCCTGGAACCTGGATGGTGGAAGGAGTAAACGGGCTTCCAGAAATTATTTTTTGACTTTCATACATGCACTTGGCATTTGCCCCATACCCACAATTTATGCGTGCACACACACACACTTAAAAAGTAAAATGAAACAAACTAGCACCAACAAAGGAAACCATCCATTTATCTGTAGCTAACTGTACTTCAACTTAAATGTATACAAGCAAGACAAAATTATTTTCAACCATGAGAAACAAAATACACAAAGGTATCTTTCTCTAATCTAGACCTGAGGCATTGACAAGAGTTAACACCTGCAGAACTACGAGGTAAACCCAAAGAGACAAATGTAGATTCTTACCAGAAATGTGGAATCCATTTCAGCTGTCATCAGCACTATACCCTTTTCTTCCTTAAGTTCAGGATAGTGATATAAAATCAGCTGGCTGGCTGCTGCATCCCCTCGGGTCTACACGGAGAAACACTTATCAAAGCTCAATAAGGTACCACCACAACAAACTGCAGTTTCAAAGCAACAGAGTCTGGAGGAAATTCTAGCTCTTAATAGCCCTCTGGGTAGCTAGTGAATTAGAGGACTGGTATGTATGGGCAAGGTCAGGCCTGCAAAGGCATGGTGAACTGACAGTTTTCACGGTGTTATTTGTGTCTTCAATTGGAAAAGATCTGGCTTTTTTCCCAGAGAATGTTTACGAAGGCAGTGAATCCTTCATTGTGGTCATACATTTAAAAACAAAATGGTACAGGCAGCTACCAAGTCAAGTTCTAAAGAAAGCGATGTGCCTGTGTAATTGCCACTTCTATGGACTAGTGCATTTCATCTACTCCCTGTGGTGGCTCTGAAAACGGAGCTCTTTTACGCTATGGCAAAGCACTGTAGAGTCTGTGAGCCAGATTTTTGCTGTTTTGCTTCGAAATATTATCTGGTTGTGGCAGGAAGGAGACAAAAAAAAAAATAGGAATTGTATAACTTCATGAAGAATGATCAGTGAGGTCACCAGATTTTAAGTCTAGTCTAGGAAGAGAAGCTGAATTTAAAGCCAATGCCTTCATGTAGAATGACAGAAAACAGCTCCCAGGGCTTCATCTCTGAAGCTTCAGCAAGCATCCTTTAATTATTGTACCTAACTATTGCTAAGGCAATCTTAACAGTTCATCCTCTTCTAATATACTAATAATTCTACTTATAAGATAGTAGGATACTATACAACATGCTAATATACAATATACAATAGTATACTATACAATATACTAATAGTTTATTATGAAATACACATGATAATATCATAGACAGACATACACTTCTCAATCCATGTAAGAAAGAAAGCATTAGAGACTGGTAGTTTAAATGAAAATGTCTCCTCAAGGCTTGCTCTGCAGTTGGTGGCACTATTTGGGGAAAGTTATGGAACCTTGAAGAGGTAGAGCCTTGCTGGAGGAAGAACATCTTGGAGGCAGAGGGAGGCCGTGAGAGTTTATAGCTTCACCTATTTCCAGTTTGCTCTGCACTTTATTTCTGTGGATGAAGAGTGATCTCTCAGCTTTTGGCTCTTACCACTTGCTATCATACCTCCCCATCCACTGTGGAGTCTCCCTCTGGAACTGTAAGCCTAAATAAACCCTCTCTTCCATGAGTTGTTTCTAGAATGGTATTTTATCACAGCAACAGAAAGCAAACAAGGACAGAGATACAATTAGAGGATCCTTCTGTATCCCTTTCCAATCCCATTTTAGAGTTAACATCTACTCTGTATTTGGTATATATTTCTCTATAAACTCCTCCCTCCCTCTTCCCTCCCTTCCTTTTTTCACAGATCTATAGGACCTAGCAGAGTTTTCAAGACAATGGTAAATATTTAAGTTTATAGACTTTGGAGTCAGACAACCTGCACTCAACATAGCTTATTAACTTCCCTAAGTTCACTCTCTTCTTTATAAATAAAAATAATAACAGTAATCGATTCATTTGAGGATATTAAATGACAAGTAAAATGTTGGATGTACGTAGGCTTGGGAGAGAAGAAAAAGCATATAGACAGTTATAAAAAGAAGTAAATGGTTTTTAAAAAGGGTAAAGTCTTTAAAGAGAAAGAGTACAGACAGTCACAGATTAAAGGAGTAAAGTAAATATAATAAAATAAATACGAAAAAGTAATAGATTTAAAACAAATAAGCCACGTAAAGATGGAGAATATGCAGAGAGTCTGGATTATGTATATTATTGTGTTTTCTTTGAAGTTTTTGACTGTGAAGACGCTAAGTAACCAACATATATACTTTAAAGGTATCTTGTCTTCAAAATTTGGGTCTAAGGATATGTTGCTTTAGAAAAGAGGTTCTTCTTTTGTTTACACAGAAGATGAGAACCTGTGGATTGCTTCTAGTCTAATATGGTTTGATGGACCAAGACACCCTGAAAAGTTTCCGTGAACACCCCCCAAAAATTACTTTGCCCAACTGCTGACTGAGATGAAACTAGCACACAGGACATACCATGAAAGACCTGATTAACAGTGCCCCCATTCAGCAGGAAGTAGTCTAGAGAACTACGCCCAAATTCTCAAATATTGTTTATAAATAAACAATATTTGCTATATGTTTAATATGCAATAAAGATTTGCATTGGTATGGATCTTGGTTTACTGATACAAATTTAAGATCAATTTTGTTATACTGTGTATTGATGTGGGAGTGTCATATATCAATCTGTTGATTTCATTGGTTAAGCAATAAAGAAAACTGCTTGGCCCTGATAGGTTAAAACATAGGTGGGAGGAGTAAACAGAACAGAATGCTGGGAGGAAGAGGAACTGAGCTCAGACTCAACAGCTCTGCTCTCTGGAGCAGAGACGCCATGCTCCCCTCTCCCGGGTAGACGTGATAGCTCTGCTCTCTGAGGCACACGCGATGAAGCTCCAACCCAGGATGGACGTAGGCTAGAATCTTCCTGGTAAGCGCACCTAGCGGTGCTACACAGATGATTAGAAATGGGCTAAATTAATATGTGAGAATTAAGAGGCTAGATAGAAATGAATACAGTTTGTGTGTTGTTATTTCGGGCATAAGCTAGCAGGAGGCTGGGGTGCTGGGGACGCAGCCCCGCCGCTCCTATTACTACAGTGTATATATATTATATATATGTATATATACATATTTCTGCTCTTGATTAAGGTATTATGTTTGTACAGCTCATTAAAAAATGTAATGTATAATTAAGAAATATAGGTTAATAGTCAGTCATCTATAATAGTCAAGCTTGTAGTCATGCTAGTTAGATTTTCTAGATGTACAGAGATGTATTGCAGATGGATAAGCATTCTTCAAACCTTTCAAAGATTAGAGAATATGGCACTTAAAATGTTTAAGAATTTAGGACTTTTCATGACAATAAGACACATCTGCTCCTGGTAACACCAATCTTCATCAAGAGGAAGATAGGCATCGAAGAGGCTTCTTATAGAGTTGGTTAGCCATTTGGGCAAGAAACTGCTCTTGCCTGGACTGCTTTATGAACTGGACATGCAGGACCTGCAGAGAAATGACTGTTGAACTTGCCTAAAGGTGATACCATCCTTCAGGGTTCCTGCTTCTTGAAAGAGTCTGCTACATATTCTGTAGGACACAGAAAAATGTGACTGACAAACTACCAATATAGGCAGAACTGTCTTTGAAATTTCCTGCTTTGTGGAAAAGTCTGCTGGATACTATGAGCCTGTAGACTGAAGATGGATGCCCCAATGGTACAGAAGAACTTTGGGTGACTGTCCAGGCAGTGAGATGTCTCTGTCATTTCTAGAGTTTTGGAAGTTGCTTACAATGCATGTCCTGTTTACTTAGGTAATATTATATCCTTCTGTGGTCTTTGATGAAGTTGAAGAATTGATAGTTATAATTTTTCTTAGTTATGATAAAAGATGAGTAGAAATAAATATTGTAACTTTATTTATTATGTATACAATATTCTTTGTATGTATGTGCCTGCAGGCCAGAAGAGGGCACCAGACCTCATTGCAGATGGTTGTGAGCCACCATGTGGTTGCTGGGAGTTGAACTCAGGACTTTGGAGGAGCAGGCAATGCTCTTAACCACTGAGCCATCTCTCCAGCCCTGTAACTGTAATTCTTGCTTGATACCTGTTGTTATATGTAATTTTACTATGTTAAAGTTAAAACCTTCCTTTTTCATTTAAACAGAAAAGGGGAGGTGATATGGGATTCTCCTCTGTATGCTGTGAATACCATCAGTGAAAAAAGAAACTGTTGATAGAGCAGAACTAAGGTAGGCAGGGAAAACTAAACTGAATGCTGGGAGAAAAGAGTCAGAGTCAGAGAGAAGCTATGTACCCCATTGGATACAGATGCTGGAACTTTACCTGGTAAGCCCCAGCCTCATGGCAATACACAGATGAATAGAAATGGGTTAAATTGATATGTAAGAGTTAGCCAATGAGAAGCTAGAGCTAATGGGCCAAGCAGTGATTTAATTAATACAGTTTCCGTGTAATTATTTCGGGTCTGAGCTGTGAGCAGCCGGGAAACGAACAAGCAGCCTCTTCCAACACATTGTATAATATCTATCAAATGTTAACACAGTATATACTCAACAATTTATCAGACAAAAATATAAAAATTTCTCCTTATTCTATTCTGTGTCATCTGCCTTAACACTAAAGTCAAAACAATATATGATTTTTTTTATCAGCTGTGAACTCCAAATATAGAATGTCAATCCTAGTTACTGTGAACGAAAATACTGACTTCTTTTTGAAAGAGCTTTAAGTATATTTTGAGCTTATTTTTTTTTTACTATAATAAGCAATTTGGGAATAAAACAAAGAAAAGAAAGCAAATAAACTAATATTTATGAAATGAAAGCTATTCACCTAACAGTGTGGTTAATAAAACACAGGTAAGACATGGAGCCTTCCTCAAAGGGTGTACATCTGGGTTAAGAAGATAACATTTTAACTCATCCATGTCTATTCAGTATGCAAATGCAAGAGATGCCATAGAGTTCTAGGGAGAAGACAAAAGACAACAGTGAAGTGGGAGAAAAGTATACGGACTTCAAATTTCTGGTATTAAGTGAGGCCTAGAAAACTAGCCTAACTTGTCAACATATGACAGCTCATCAGTGCACAGCAAGTACTGCTGAAGTCAGAAGATACTGTACTCCAGCCCTGGGAAGGCTTCTAGTGCCTCCTGTGTTGTGTAGGGCATACATGACCTACCTGAATATTTATAAGAGCAGTGAAGTGGAGTTCAGTACCCGTCCACTGTCCTACAAAGAACTCATAACCATCTCTTCTTGGTAGTGCACAAAGGAACTGTGGGAAACAGAAAAACAAGCAGACAGATGGACAAATGAAGTCATTTTCAATGTCTAATCACTTGTACCACTCTATTTCTTCAATGTCTGGCTTTTTAATTTTTCCTACCTTCCTTTTTTCCCTTCCTTCCTTCCTTCCTTCCTTCCTTCCTTCCTTCCTTCCTTCCTTCCTTCCTTCCTTCCTTCCTTCCTTCCTTTATCCCTTCTCCTCCTCCTTCATTCCTTCTTTTCTCTGCCTTTTTTTTTTTTTTTTTTTGTAAAAGCCAATGTTTCAAATATCCCAGGCTGGCCTCAAACTTCCATACAGCCAAGCAAGACCTGATTCCTAATTCTCCTGCCTCTATCTCTCAAGTACTTAGATTAAGCATGTGCTATCACACCCAGTCTATAGGGTGCTGGGGATTGAAGCTGGGGTTCTGTGCATGCTAGGTGAAGAAACCTGCCAACTGACTTATATCCCCATCCCATAATGCTTGGCTTTAAGAACATTTTTTAAATTATGAAATTAATTATGTGATAGTATAACAAACATACACATTTCTCATTCTACCTTTCTCAAACCTATCTAAGAAGAAAAGCATTAGAGATGAAATTTGAGGAGAGCTGACATTAAGTGATATTGCTGTCCAACACGCAAAAATTATAATATACATATACATATATACATACATACATACATATATATATATATATATATATCCAGTTTACTTGGGTATTTTTTTTTCTGCAAGTAATGTTTGGAAAAAACCCTAGCAACCATTGCTGACAAGTTGGCTGTCACATCAGCTATCCATTCCCTTTCCCTGGAGCCTTCTGGTGGTTCACTACTTCAGCAACAAATAATCATTTGGTTTTGGCACATACTATCAGAATAGCATGGGCAAAACTGTAAAGAGAAATTCTAATACAGGAACCTGAAGGAGGCAGCAAAGATTAAAGTCTAGTATCATTCATTTTTGTTGTTGTTTTGTTTTTCAAGATAAGGTTTCTCTGTAGCTTTGCTGCCTGTCCTGGAACTCATTCTGTAAACCAGGCTGGCCTCAAACTTAGAGAGATCTGCTTGCCTCTGCCTCCCGAGTGCTGGGATTAAAGGTGTGCACCACCCTTGCCTGGCTCATTCATTCATTTATTGAGGCAGGGTCTCTCTATATCCCTAGCAGGCCTGGAATTTGCTATATAGACCAGGCTGAATGGAATTAAAGGCACTGGGCTCTTAGGTGCCTTTTCCTATGGACGTACACTGAGAGATTAAGATCCAAATCAGAAAGGCCTAATGTGGTAGAGAGCTAAAACGCCATTTATAAGGATGAAAATATCACTTATCAAACAAATGACATGTGAGGACCTCTGTTCATAGAGCATTATATCATGAGGACTGGTTTGAAGCCAACTATTTGGCAGCATTTATAAACAATTCTACATGGTTACCACAGACTTACTGTTGGGCAGGACTGAGCCCGGTTCCAGATCAAATCAAACTTCTCTTTCTGGAAATTAGAAAAGAATAAAATTAACTCACAAATAGGAAAACATGAAAAGTCATGATCAACTGAGTTTTCCAAGGCTGAATTCTAGAACTCTATTATGGCTGAAACAGGCTTTTAAGTTCTATCATTTACAAATCATCCTATGACAAAAAGCAGGAAAAACCAGATGCATGCTTTGCTGCTCATTGCTACAAATTCCATGTGAAGATGAAGTGCTTCATGCTTCAAAGTCTCCACGGAACCGGCTGAATCCAAGAGAGACTTGTGAAAGCCTGTTCAAACAATGAGTTGGAACGAAAGATCTAAAACATAACGACAAGTACAGACTTTAGACTATGGAGTTCATGAAGGCAAGAGTATATAAGCGTAGGAAGTTAAAAAACAAAGGATAGGGATTTCTTCATAACCAAAAGGTCTGGCTTTTCCTTCTGTGTGCATTTTCCTCCTTATCTTACACATAAGCAAGTTGAAAATATAACTGTTCTTCAGTGTACTTTAAGGCTAGCCTCGAACTCACAGAGACCTATCTCTCAAGCACTGGGATTAAAGGTATGCACCACCATGCCTGGTGTAGAGTAAGATTTAATTTTAACTGGAGAAGATAGCTGTATCCTTTCTTAGTCATAGACCTTAAGGGTAAGGCAATGGCCAGTGATCATCTCTAAAGACAATTTCAACAAGGTAAAACCAAGAAAATGCCACTTGCTAAGGGGAAAACTGGAGAAAGGCCAGGAGGGAGCTCCAGGTCAGCTCAGGCATCTGCCGTTTCCAGACAAGAATGCTGGAGGCAGTGTCTTGAATACCAGCAGTTTGGTTGGAAAATGAGAAGGAAATAAAATGTATCTGGAAACCACTCAGAAACATGTACTTACACTAGCCTCCCTGGTCAGAGACTTGGAAACATTTCTGAACCAGAAGGAGGGAAAGCAAAAGTCATAAATATACCACATGGAACATCCAATCTCTGGTGCTCAGGGCATAATAAAAACTCTTAGAGCTGTAAAGTGTAAGTTCTCAAGATGTCATAAACACAGGAAAAGTACAGGCAACTGCCCGAGAGGGCTAGAGCGCTGACCTTCATGCTGTAATACTTCTACTTCCCCTTCAATTTACTTACAGGAATAACTGCGTAGACCGTGTCTTTTGCTGAAAAATACTGCTGCCAAATCTGTAATAAATAAATAAATACATAACTAATCTGTGACATATGGGTAATCTTTCCTTGTATGCCAAGGAATAGTGATAGCTTTCACTGGTCGAGGATTATTCTATCTGATAACAGGGAGGAAAACACACTGTAATGTTTTTACAACTAGTACATGATTATAACAAATTTAATAACACATGCTCTTCTGAATGATTAAACTGTTACTCTTTAAAAATACCTAAGATTCAGTTTTTAAAAACGTATATGTTTGTGTATACAGCACTATTTAGAAGCCCTTGGGTTCCCTGAAGCTGGAGTTAAAGGCAGTTGTGAGCCAGCTGATGTGGGTGCTGGAAGCTGAACTCAGGTCTCTGGAAGAGCAGAAAGTGCTCTTCACTTGTGAGTTATCTTTCCAAGCCCCAAACTGTACCTCTTAATAACTCTGGGGGCTGGAGAGATGGCCCAGTTAACAGCATCTACTGTTCTTGAAGAGAACCTGAGTTTGGTTCTTAGCATCCATCAGGCAACTTATGACTACCTGTAATTCCAGTGTCAGGAGACCAATGGGATCCCAACCCTCTGGCCTCTGCAGGCTCCTGCACTCATGTGTACATACCCCCAGACAAGCAGACAACTGAAAACAATAAAAAGGCCTGGAAAGATGGCTCAGCAGTTAAGAGCACTGGTTGTTCTTGCAGAAAACCTGGGTTCAATTCCTACTGCTTTTATGGCAGCTAACAACCATCTGTAACCTCAGTTCCAGGGGATCTGACACTCTTTTGGCCTCCACAGGTACTGCATGCAGATGGTGCACAGATCTACATGCAGGCAAAACACCTATTCACATAAAAAATAGTAATAAGATTAAAAAAATAACAAACTCTTGTCAAAGAAATTGCCTCTAGATTTCTGAAGTAATCGTTCTCAGGATAGATCTTGTTGGTGATAGGTTTTTAGTAGGTTCTTTATCCCTTCCCAAACCCACACCTCCCGAGTCAACTGTGGGCCTTCTCAGGGAGCAAGGATATGACCCTTTCAGAGTTTAGGGTCTATAGTCAACGGCCTGGGAGGCAAATGGTAGCCCTGATAATTTACTAGCTATTCTACCTTGGGTAAATCACTGAAACTTCTTAAATAATATCAATAAAACAGCAGTGATGCCAACCTCTCAGGGTTGTTATGAAGACTGACTGAACCAATAGAACCCCGAGACTGGCAGAATAGACACTAAAAATCACACCAGCTTTTATTGCTATATTTAGGCAGCTCTTAAAATTTTGCTTCCAGAAAGTGCTACATATCAGGAAGAGATAAAAGTCTGCTGGGTCTGACTAGACTACAGAGCGGCCACAAGTCCTACCCTTCCTCCTGGCATCAAAGAAGGCAGTGGGTATAGCTGACTTTCATGATGCAAATACCTAAAAGTAGTGAATAGGTTTACATAGTGTAAAATTAGAGAACAGAGAAAAGGAAAAAAATAAATCCAGTTTTATAAACCTAGATGAGTTATTCTGGTGTCTAAGAAATACGTTTTTACGATGTATTATACAGACATCGTAGCCATGCACTATTCCCCTTCAGCACATCATACGCACGTTTGCCTGTACTTTTCACTCCTATTGACTTTATTATCCCCCATGCCTTTTCACATTACTGGTTTTCACTGGAAAGCTTTCATTTTCCCATCTCTCATTTTCTTCTCCACCAATTCTTCCTAACATTCAAGGCTAAGTTTATATGCTCCCTCCCCCGCCATGTAATATTCCTTCATTTCGTCAGTCAGAAGTTTTCTTATGAAATGTTTGCACCTCATATCTCTCTAATGATTGTGCTGGCTAGTTCTGTGTCAACTTGACAGAAGAAAGTCATTTGGAAGAGAGAGCCTCAGTTGAGAAAATGCTCCCACCAGACTGGCTTGTGGACAAAGCTATGGTGCATTTATGTATATGACTCTTGTGCCTGCATATATGTATGTCACTGTATTTGTGCTAGGTTCCTAAGAAGTCAGAAGATTGTTGGATCCTCTGGAACTGGAGTTATAGATGGTTGTGAGACACCATGTGGATGCTGGAAATCAAACCTGGGTCTTCTACAAGAGCAGTAAGTGCTCTTAACTGCTGAGCCAACCCCCCAACATTTTCTTAATTTTCTTCGTGATTGATATGGAAGGATCCAGCCTATTGTGGATCTTGCCATCTGTCAGTAAAAAAAAAAAAAAAAAAACAACAAAAAACAAAACAAAAAAACCAACCAAAACCAAAACAAACCAAAACAAAATAAAAACAAACAACCAACAAAAAAAACCAGGCTGAGCGAGGAAGTAAGCAACCCAACAGTATTAGATGATTGTGATGCTGGGGTATAGCATGGGAGCAGAGAACTTGGTTAGCATGCATGAGGTCTTGGTTCAATTCCCAGAACTGCTGGAGGATTGAAGCAGGGCTTGCAAGGGGAGGGAATTTGATTTATACTTTTCCGCTTGTTACTTCCTTTTTGACTGAGAAATTTGAATATAGGTATATATAATAGAAAATAGGCATATAAATCAAACATTTACTGATAATAAATCATAAAGAAACATTCAAAATAATTCTCACATACGTATAATTGTATACTATTGAGAGGGGTATGCTTATTTTTAAACAAATAACTGAATCTTGGCTGGAATTTGATATTATAGGATATAAAGAATCTTCAGTATGCTTCTGGTTATATTTTAAATTTAAAATTGCCAATGTTGAGAACACTGCTTTGCATAAATATTCATTTTTTAACCCCATGTCTTTAAATTGAGAATAACAGCACGTATTTCCTAGGGTGGACATTTAACGAAGAAATACCAGTGAAGCAATAAGCATATGACTGCCTATTTATTATTCTTTTAGTACTATGCTGTTAATCAGCACATACACTTAAAATATGACTCTTGGAAGTATAAAGAATGCTCAAATAGTTTCATACAGGCTAGAGAGAAAAAAACCTATAGGTATAAAAAAAAAATGTAACAAACACCAGGCAGTGGTGGTACATGCCTTTAATCCCAGCATTTGGGAGGCAGAGGCAGGTGGATCTCTAAGTTTGAGGCCAGCCTGATCTACAGAGTGAGTTCCAGGACAGCCAGGGTTACACAGTGAAACCTGTCTCAAGAAGAAAAAAAACCCCAACAAACAAACAAACAACAACAACAAAACAAGCCATGCAAATCAAGGTACACAGAATGACGAAGAGGCAGGAGAGATCATGAGTGCTTCCAGGGTGAAGGTTCAGGAAGCTTCTAGAGAAGGTCCTTAGGACACAATGCTAAGGAAGTGAACACAGGGTTAGGGGAGTGGTTGTCACTGGACACCTGCAAACAAGCTCCCAACATAGTAATTTTTCATTTATTTTAAAACATAGCTATAGCACTTACTCTGTGCCAGGATTTGTTCTGAGTGCTTCACAAAAGTTAACTCTTAATTTTCAAATGGCTCAAGAAGTAGGTGTCCAGTAGTTATCACTTTATAGTGGGGAAACCGAGGCCCCCCAAAATTAACTTGTCTAGTCAAATAAGTGACAAAGCTAGGACTTAAAATGGCAGCTCATTTGGAAAGTCTCCGCTTTCACCAGCACACTATCTTCTCTGCAAGGCAAGCAGAACCTTAAGCACACTCAGCTACGAGAAGGTAAAGTGGGCGCAGGGAAGGTGACTTGCAGGGCAGCTCTGCTCACCACTATCCATCAGCACCGCCCCAGGGAGCCTGTTTGGAAAGGCAGTGCAGTGATCCAGGTATAGAGTTCTGATGATTTAAATAGTACATCGGCAACAGGAAGAAAAAACAAAGGGCAAGCCTAAGTTGACTAGACATGAAAGCATCTGGGATAGAAAATGGTGTCAGAAAAACGTGTGACCTTTTCTGTTCTCAGACTTGCTCAGAGCACATACTTCCAGGGAGTATACCTACTCATTTTCATTCATTACCTGTTTTATTTCCTCTGCAGTTTTGTCTTTCACCATATCAATGTTAAAGATTGAACTGAGAGTCTTGAAAGAAAAAAATAGCAATTAATATTTACAATTAACAACAACCCCAGCTTAATTCTGTCTAAAGCCTTGTAGAAAAGAATGTCAGCAGTGAAGTAGATTTTAGTAGGTACAGAATAAGCATCTGACACTCACATGCTCCGAGAATGTGAATCTCTGCTCCCACACAGACCTTCACAGTTCTATTCCTGGGGAGTAGCTATTAGGTCATCAAGTGCTCCCCAAATGCTTGTCTCACCAGTGAGTCCTGCAGCACTTTGCAGCTGGTGAGAAAGAAGAAACCCTGGCTGTTCTACCAGGAAGCTCCTTATCTGCTCGATAAAGGGCAGGCTACAAATAGTGTTTTGATTTTGAAAGTTCCTTTCTATAGAAAGGAGAGCACTCATTTCTTTCCATTTCTGGTAGCCTCCTTGGACTCACACTGAAGCTAGGGGTCATGTCAAGGACACAAAAATCTAGAAGTATTTCTCATCTCTACTGTTGGAAAAAAAAATCACCTTATACAAAAAAATCACTGAGCACAATAAATATGTTCAAATTTGCAGTCTCTTATTATAGATGTCCCATATGACTTCAGACTTGGATTTCGGTATTTAATTAGAAACCTACCTTGTCCTTAGTGAATCCTTTGCTCACAGGCTGTTTCCCTGAGGCATCTGTCTGAAATACATGATGAGACAGGCTATTAAACTATCTTTCATCATAAAAAAGGAAAAAAAAAGAAAACCAAGTCACAGAAGTACTCAATCTCATTAAGTAATTCTGTACCTAAGAATTCACTTCTATCCACTCTTTATAACACCGTACATACTATTCTAAGAGTTATTGTTTATAGATAATTTTCCTTCCACTAAGATCCTGAGATGCAAAGATGAGAAAGGGGTTGTTAGTAATCACTGAATCCCAGTACGAAAGTTCATTCTAATCCATGGGTTCCTTCCCATTTCTTTTTGGGCTTTCTATGCTTGGCCCTCTGACCTATTCCACACCAGCCATAGATCAGGTGGGAAATAGAGAGATGTATTTTCTAAAACTAATTATTTCTGATAGCATTTCTTGTGGTAGGTGTCGTCAACATTCTAGAGTTCTGCTGAGTTCTCACTCTCTCTATTAATTCAGCTTCTGGTGATGGCTAATAGTCCCTGTTACACTGACTGGACTGAAAGGTGCCCAGGGACTTGCAGAGCACACCCCTGGTCAGTGTGATGGCATTTCCTGAGATGATGAGGTCATGAGGACTCTGACCTGATGAATGGATTAATCTTCTGTCGGATTCATTGTATTATGAAATTGGGAAGTGATGAAGGATGGCTAACCTGAGGAAGTATGTCACTAGGGGCATGTCCTTAGAGGCCCTACCTTATCCTGGTCTCTTCTCATAGTCCCCTCTCTCTGATTCCTGAGCCCACATCTAGTTGACACGATGTGCTGACATGTTTGAAACCATGTCCTCATTAATTCACCCATCATTCTGTCACAGAAACTTGGTAACAACTAACACAGCCGGAAACGACTGAAAGTGGCCCAACCTGGCTGAAGTCGCTCCTGAATTTGTTCCATGCATCTCCCAGCTTGGAAGTTTTCAAATTATAGGTTGTAAAATCAATTCGGTGGATTGTCATCAGAATTATTCAGAAAATGAAACTAAGAATGGGCTCCCCAGGCATGATGGCTCACACCTGCAACACCTGCGATCTGAGCACATGGGAGGCCGAGGTGGGGAGGGCCCAGGTGAGACTGGTCTACAGGGTGAGAGCCAGCCTAAAAATAGAATAGGAATGTATTACATATCACAAGAGTGCTGTCCCATAAAAAATGTGTATGTTATACATGTGTATTCTAAGTAGCAGTGTAAATGTATTTCCTGGTGTGGGTTATGGTCAAAGAGTTTGGAAAGCCTTGTCCTGGGTAATTATAGACACAGCATTCCATGTGCTTTCTCCAGCGTTGACCGCTCAAGGGTCCCAATGGCTAATAATACATTAAGTTCTGATGATACTAGTTCACTCGATCTTTAGCATGATTTTGTGAGACAGGTGTTAATGATAGTATTTCTAATTCACAAATAGGCAGAACCGAGGCAGAGAGAAGTCACACAATCTGTCTATAATTACCGAGCTGGTAGCTAAAGGCTGTGATTGAGCCCCTGGCATTTGCTACCAGACCTGTCTTCTCAGCAGGGAAGTCATCTACCTCACTTCTTATACTCAATTGCCTCTGCAGTCATGTGTACATATTCACATGCACACACACCTACATACAGAAAAAAAAAACAAAACAAAACCAAAAAACAAAAAAAAAACTTGCTGGGTGTGGTGGTGTACGACTTTATTCCCAGCTACCAGAAAGCAGACACAAGAGAATCTATGAGTTCAAAGTCAGCCTTGTCTACATGGCAAGTTCCAGGCCAGATTGACAGTGAGACCCTGTCTTTAAACTCCGGACCTCTACTGTAAACACTTCCCTGCTCCCTATAGCCCAGTGCCATGTGTACCTTGATTTGATCACTAGACTGCATTCCTTGTGAGCAGAGGCCATCCTTTCATTCCTCTACATTCCATCATGACTACAGGATCTTGCCCAGAAAGAACAGAACATGCATTTATTGATGAAGATCAGATGTTCAGGTTACTACCATCTCACCCATCAATGAGATCACTTCAAGGGTAAGGGCTGAGAGGAATGCTAGTAAACTTATAACACACAAAAGGACCAGGCAGGCCTTACCTTCTGCTCCACACGTCTGATAAACTCACTTTGTTTGGAGTGCCCCACTGGTTGCTTTCGAAACTCACTGCGCTTCTCCAGGCGGGACTCAAAGGCAGCTGGGTCGGACCTGCCCAAAAGGAAATCAAAGGATTTTGAAATAACAAAGCATCATAGATCACATCCACAAAGACAGGACACAGGCATTATGAAGGTTTGCTTTCAGTTGTTAAGAACTGGGCATAAACCTGGAAGTCAAGAAAATGGAAAGCAAAGCCAGCTCATCAACCATTAAGCCTCAACATTTTTTATCTCTTGCAGATTATTCCCAGGTGATGCATGGGTTAGTTTCAGATACTTAAACATTGTAGATACTTATACTACTCAAGATAGAAAGAATACACCTTCACAGTCAAGACATATAGGGTACCCTCTCTTCCATTTGGATGTGACACCAAATGTCACTCTTTTCATTACTATGTAGATGGGCTGACCTTTTTCTTTCTGTCTGGAAGGACTAGGTAAGTGTGGCTAGCAGTCACAGATGTACCTGAGCTTGCCACAGTGGGGCACCCTGGGCAGAAGAACTCTTCCTAGGCTCCAGGGAAATATAGAAAATAACTAAGACACTGTCCTTACTTGAAACTTACTATCTAGTTGCAGAGACGTAAATATGTACATGAGCACTACTGATCATTAAAACAAAAAAGTGCACAAACAGCCCTAAATGACCGAGGTGGTTTCATGACTGTACTTTCGACTGTGTTGTTCTCCTATTTGGAGCACATCCCACCCTGCCCCTCCCTCCATTATCTGTGAGCTAGACCTAGACCATACTATTCGAAGTCTTGGTACTACATCAGGCGAGAGAGACTAGCAGGAGCTAGGGTGTGAAAGCTTTATGTGAACACTAAGCTGTTTGGACACAGCACAGAATTCAATGGGCCATGTTCTGGAGTATCAGTAGGTATAATTGTTGATGGGAATGACCTAGAGAAAGGAAAGAAATCATTATGGGCTCTTGAGTAAGTGTGAATGGAACCGCTAAGTATTCAGAGTGCGTGCAGACATCTCTTTGAAGATGCTGGTGGGTAAAAGATCAGAGAGAAACGGGTGGGGAGAACTGTGGGTCAAAAAACTATTTGAAAATAACAAATATTTGAAAATATCTAATGTTTGAAGGACAGTAAAAGTACCCATTCATTTGTTTCATCATTGCTTCAAAATGTGTGACAGATCATGATGTTCATGTAAAGGGGACGGGAGGAGGGTTCCAAGACTAGAAGGGGTGAACGCTAGTTAGTTAGAGGATGATGTTGTACACGTGAAGAAGAAGAAATTAAGGGAGTGGGACTAAAATGAGACAAAATGCAGAGAGTTTACAGTCCTTTCAAATTGCCTTCTGACACCACCAAACTCTCTCTCAAAGCCCCTTTCCATTTCGACCTTCAACTCATCCACCCGGAACTAGGCACCCACTATACCTATCTTAACAGCCATGACCCTACCCCATTTTTCCCCCTCAGTGCTGGGGATGCAATTCAAGGCCCTGTGCATCCTAAGCAAGTGCTCTTCCGCTCTAGGTTTTACCTTCTGGAAGCTGAAGCATTAGGAACCCTGGTTTGCGTCAGGCAAACCATAAGCAACTGTGTGACCTCCAGCAAGCCTTCACTTCTCTCCAGACCCTCTACATTTCCTTAGTGAACGGGTTCAATGGGCGATCCAAAAACTAGTCTTTGCAGCACTTTTCCCACTCCCAGTCTCCTCTCCGCTCAGCCAGGGACATCAGCTTGGAGCCTGGGAATCTGATCTCTTGGCCAGGTGTCTGCTCTGATTCAACATGTGACCTTGAGCAAACCAAGAGCCTTTTCTGAGGGCTTCATTTTCACATTTCTACAGAGGGGACAACTCTCTCGGAGCTGTCTTCCTCAAAGGGCTTTAATTAGAGTTCACGGGAGCGTTCTGAGAACCAAGCACAAGGACAACTGTGGGAAGATCCAAAGGCGCTGCAGAGACCAGCGATGTGACCTTAGGCAAGGGACCTGGCCTCTCTGAACTAGGAAACAAACTATTGGTATAGTGGGGACATTACAAGCCCACCAAGGAGGGTAGTTTAGTAGTAGATGACGGAAGCTCTCTGCCCGCGCGCCGCGAGTGCCCACCCCCAACGCCCCGCCGGTCAGTACCGCACCTGCGCAGCTGCTGGATCTTGTCCCGGTAGCGGTCGTAGAAGGGGTTAGCTTCCAACTCGCTGACCCCGCTGCCGTCTGCTCCCCCAGAGGGCAGGCCGGAGCCCCGGCGTACCGGGAACACGCGCAGCTGCGCTGGTGACACGAGCCCCAACCCCAGGGCGCGGCTGCGAACTGCACACAGACCCCGGTAGAGGCCGGCCACCTGCAGGACTGCGGGGCACGCTCCACCCGCAGCAGACACCACGGCCGCCATGGCCGCCCGCGCCTCCCCCTCCTCCTCCTCTGGGGCGTCAGCCTCGGCCCCCGGCCCGCGCGCCTGCTCCATCGCCTTCAAGGTCCGTGACGCCCGTGTTCCGCCACCGAGGTTCCGCGAGCGCAAGGTTCCGGGTGCCGGAGTGGAGAAGGGACAGCGACGCTAGGGGCTGGTGGTTCTCCTCTCTGCCCACCAGCTCTGTGGGTGTAGTGGTGCGTCTCCTCCTAGGAGTCTGCCGGGATTCACGTCCTTCCTCCCAGGACCAGCAGCCTCTGCGCCAAGCTTCTAGAAAACTGGCTTGGATCTTCGGGTTCTCTCTGGATTTGTCCCTTTTCTAAATTTACTTGGCTCTAGCTGTTAATAGTTCCTTTAGCAGCAGAGGATGTTTGAACATCACAGCTGAAGCTTCTCTTTTTTGGTTTCTATTTGCAGAAGGTCCCATTGGCCTCATACCCTATGAAGTAGGCACTACCCTCATTTTACAGACGGGGATGCTAAATTGGCTGTAACTCATTAAAGCATGAATTCCACCTAAGAGCTGAACTCTTTTTAAAACGCAGTGTCTCTGAAGTCTGGTTCCTTCTGTTTCTGGCATGTAATTAAACTACTCTCAGAGACGCTAGGCATTGTCCTTGACAAATCTTTATTCAGGCTCTGTTTTCATCCTTAGAATGTGTTGGTTCTCCCACTTCCACCCAACTAAAATGTCGCCATAGTCTTCTCCTGTTGAACAAGATGTGAGCTTGGGGACAATGACCTCATCTCCGTTTCACCTGCTGCCATCACGAGTGTACCCTATGTGAGGGCAGTCACATGGAAGTCCTTATCTGGGCCTCGGTTGATAGGAACTCTTCCTGTGGCAGGAGCAGAGCCTCCAAACTTCAATGCAGCCTGCTGTTAGACATGAGACGCCCAGTGCTGGGACATCGCAGTGTGATTATGAAAGTCTCGCTTTGCTGCTCTGCATCTGGCTCTGGATTCCTGGCTCAAATAAGGCAACCACTGCCTTCCTCCTCATCTAGAACTCCGTTCACATCTCAGCACCTCAGAGAGACTTCTCTTGATGAACCTCTCCACCACTGAAAAAAGTATGTGCGTCGGGGTTGGGGAGACAATTGTGTGGCAGGTAGAAGACAATTTTGAGGACAGTTTTCTCTCCTTCCTCCTTTCCATGGTTTCCAGGGATCCAGCACAGGTCACCAGGCTCACATGGCAAGTGCATTTAACTGTTGAGCCATATCACTCCCATTTCCCTTTAGAGTATTTTTACTTGACTTCACCCTGTTACCGCCCTCTCCTTTTTATAGAAGTTATCGCTAAAACTTTAGACCTATGGTGGTCTGAGGGAGGACTACCCCATAGACTCAGGTTTCTGAACACTTGTTCCCCTGTTGGGGAGGCTGTGAACCTTTAGGAGGCAGAGCCTTGCTGGTGGAAGTGTATCACAGCGGGCAGGCTTTGAGAGTTTGTAGGTTTGCCCCAATTCCAGTTACTGCATTCTGCTTCCTGCATTTGGATAAGGATGTGATCTTTCAGCTTCTTGCCCCATCCTCCTGCTGCCATGCTGCCTCTGGCATTACAGACCCTCTTTCTGGAACTCTAAGCCAAAAAGATCCTTGTTCTATAAATTGCCTCAGTCATGGTATCTTTTTTTATTTTTGTTTTTAATTTCTCCTATGGGCTTGATGTTAACACTAAAATAGATTCTGATTTTGACTCTTAATACAGTACATTGTTACACACATTTACATAATATTTGCAGAATCTCTCTTTACTAATTTTTTCATGCTGGCTGTGACCTGAAGGAAATTTCTTTTTAATTTTTTTATTAAAAAAGAAAACAAACTATCTTCTTTCATTTTGCATACAAATCCCAGTTCCCACTCCCTCCCTTCCTCCCATTCCCTTCACCCTCTTCCCCACCCTCACCCCCACCTCATCCACTCCTCAGAGAGGGTAATTTTTTTATTAGAGCAACAGAAAAGTAACTAATGCAAGCACGATGCTTACATAAATCCATGGAGTTTACGTTTTAGTGGGGGAAGGATAAGTGACAATGCTCGTATGTAGAAAAAACAAAGGGCGAGGAGAGACAACAAGGGGATTGCCCAAGCACAAGATCTGAGTGAGTGAGGAGACAGAGGCAGAGATGAGGCCCATGGGTGGCTTTGGAGGCTGTGGCTAACTGGCATTTATCCGAGCGAGATGGGAAATTGCCATAGGCTTTGAGCAGAGGAGTAACATGGCCTCCTTTCAAAGGGTCATCCTGATGGTGGAATTTGCTCCAGTATGTGGAGCAAATATGGAAACTTCTAAGGGTGAGTAATTTTCCTACTCTAAAACCAAGAGTAAGTATAACTCAATTGAAAGGTAAGGAAGGACGGCAACCAGGCTGTTGGGGATGTGACTCTAAAGTTCCAAGGTGTGTTCCAGGCTGGAGGTATGAAGTTGTGAATTATCGTGGTGTTTGTGTTCTTTAATGTTAGAAATGCGGATACGTTCCCTGAGGAGGGAATGTAGGTAGAATGCTAAGGGTTGAGCCCTGGAGCATGCTAACACTTAGAGACCAAGAGAAAAGGAAAGCACCAACAAGGAGGCGGAAAAGTGGGGGCAATAGGTAGAACAGAACTCTGTAAACAGTGCTGCTCTGGTTTGAATCTGAAATGACCTCAACGAGCTCAAAATACCACCTGGTGGCACTATTTTGGGAGGGAGGCTGTGGAAACTGTGAAGAGGTTGGCCAGAAGGTCGCAAAGGGCAGGACTTTGAAGGTTATGGCTCAGACCTGGGCTCTGGCCCTGCACTGAGCTTGCCGTTTGCTGTGATGTGAGCGCCATATGAGCAGCGGTCTTCTATCACACGTTCCCCTGTGGCTGTGTCTTCTGCCACATGTTCCTCTGTGGCTGTGTCTTCTATCACACGTTCCTCTGTGGCTGTGTCTTCTATCACACGTTCCCCTGTGGCTGTGTCTTCTGCCACACGTTCCTCTGTGGCTGTGTCTTCTGCCACATGTTCCTCTGCGGCTGTGTCTTCTACCACACATTCCTCTGCGGCTGTGTCTTCTGCCACACGTTCCTCTGCGGCTGTGTCTTCTACCACATGTTCCTCTGTGGCTGTGTCTTCTACCACATGTTCCTCTGTGGCTGTGTCTTCTGCCACACGTTCCTCTGTGGCTGTGTCTTCTGCCACACGTTCCTCTGCGGCTGTGTCTTCTACCACATGTTCCTCTGTGGCTGTGTCTTCTACCACACGTTCCCCTGTGGCTGTGTCTTCTGCCACACGTTCCTCTACGGCTGTGTCTTCTGCCACACGTTCCTCTACGGCTGTGTCTTCTGCCACATGTTCCTCTGCGGCTGTGTCTTCTGCCACACGTTCCTCTGTGGCTGTGTCTTCTGCCACACGTTCCTTCACGCTCCCCTGTGGCTGCATCTTCTACCACACGTTCCTCTGGAGTTGGGTCTTCTACCACATGTTCCTCCGAGGTGGGGATGTTCTGCCCATCCACATGGGATCAGGCAACTATGGACTGAACCCTCTGAACCAGGAGCTAAATGAAACCCTTCCTCTTTACATGGTTTCTGTCTGGTATTTAGGTCAGGGAAATACAAAAGCAACCAAGAGTGTCTCAAGGCACAATGGGGGCTATAATGAGAAAAACTAAATGGTAAGAATTCAAGTTAGGACAGGTTGGTATATCCTTCTGTAGGTTGATTTAGGCTTAACTCGCAAGGGCTTTCTAACTGAGCTGCCCATAAATAGATCAAGCTACCTTACAAAGTGATAAGCAAGGCCCTGGCTTCAATAAATTCTGGGAGATTGGTTGCTGGGTAGGTGAGCCTTGGCCTCCTCAGGGCTCAGGCAACCTGAAGGGAGTTGGACTAGACAACTCTAATGCTCTTCTGGGAAGAGAAGCTACTTATTATACTGCAGAGGATTAGGGGGGTACTCAGTGGGAAAATGAGAAGCATGAGCAAGACTCCCAAGGTGGTGTGTGTGTGTGTGTGTGTGTGTGTGTGTGTGTAGGGGAGGGGCTCTGTTGGGCTGGCCAGAAGGGAATGGAGTGTGAAGGACAAGGAGGGAGGTTAGGCTGGAGAAGGATGGAGGAGATTCCTGCAGGGCCCAAGACACTTGCCAGCACTTGTTGAAGAAATGAAACATAAATAAAAGAGACTGTAGGAGCCAAAGGAGGTGCTGACTACTTGGTTCCCTTGAGCCAGTTTTCTTCTGACAACTTCGCCCAAGATTTGTTGAGGGCAGGCATGCCCAGTGTTCTGTGTGCTCTCTGTCACAATCGGCATTGGGGAAGGTATCCAGAGATGTTTCCTTAATCACCAACCACGTGGTTAGCTCCTTGAGAGTGCCAGGGCCCTTTCCTGGGGGCTAGTTCTACTGGTTCACTGCAAGGGTGAGGGCAGACAACTCTCCTGGTGGCTCGGTCTTTGGTAGAAGCAGTAGGTAATGTTTATGAGATGCCACTGGATGGGTTCCTCCCGTCCATTAACAGGACTACTCCACAAACATGGCCCCTGGAATGCTCGGTGGACAGAACCCGGTGACCTTTCCTTTAGAGAACAATGAGGCCTGGGCCTTCTGAGGACTCCTATTGGTGGAGAGAATTTCTTCTCCCCAGAGCGATAGGCTGGACGCTAAGGCTGACCTTCATGGATTCCTAAAAGGAGGACCTGAGCTTCCCTGGCAGTAAGTAAGAGACCTCTAGTCCCTGCCCCTCACTTTGTGCCCTTAACATGGGGGACAAATAGGGAAAATATTTTGCATGGACAAAGGAGTAGTGGCTGCTTGGGGTGCTAAGCAATTAGATGGTAATCTTTCCTAGAAACATAGGACTCCTGAGATGCCGACTTAGCTCTTACGATTTCTAGACCTAGTGTTTCTTATCTGTAAATAGCTAAAATGGTCCTTTAAGTAACTTGGAAGTCTAGCAAGAGAATGAGGAGGGAGGGAAGGAGTTGAGAGAGTAATGGTGATGAGGGCAAGAGAGGCATGAGGCCTTACTTGAGCACATTGGATTTCTTTCTCACTGCCTTAGTGTGGATCTCCTTGTGCGTTGGATTCCTGGGGCTGTGTTCCTCGCTAGTAGGCAGCTGCATACTCTTTCTGCATTGGAAGAAGAACTTGCAGAGAGAAGAACACGCCCAGCAGTGGGTGGAAGTGATGAGAGCTGCCATGTTCACCTACAGCCCACTGTTGTACTGGATAAACAAGCGGCGTCACCATGGCATGAACACAGCCATTAATACTGGCCCTCCCTTTGCTGGCACCAAGACCGAGACCGAAGTTCAGAATTCAGATTCTTTATGGGAGCTGGAGATCTCTGAAGGTGGGAACTGTATTGTGCAAGACAGTAGTCCTAGAGGTGAAGCCGCTGGTCCCTTGCAACATGCTTTGGTGGTTCCAAAGCAGCCCCAGCCTTCAACAATGCCACAGCCTCGGACTGACTCCCCAATCCCATTACCCATTTTTCAAGAGGTGCCCTTTGCCCTGCCCCTCCGCAACCTGCCTCCCATGCTGAACCACTCTGTCTCCTACCCTTTGACCAACTACCCTGAGAAGAAAGTTCATTTCTGTTCCCTCCCCATACTGGCCCATGGAACAAACTGTTTTAATGCCAAGCCCTTTGCTTCAGAACTGTAGTCTCTTCTCATTGAGGCTCCTTTTTGGTAGAAAGCAGAAATAACCTCAAGGAGTTGGTATTGGCAAAGAGGTTAGAGCCATCTGGACATCACATCAATAAATTCTTTTTTTTAAAAGTCTAAGTCTCTCCCCTGTCTCATTAGTTCCTAGAAGGACAATGTCTTTAGCATGTGACTATAGCACTTTGCAAATCAATCTGGTCACGAGTTTCATTGTTGCATGTTCCGGGAACTGAATGAAGGTTAGCATTTGGGAGACATGCTGAACCAATACTTGTGGCTGGACTCAATATCCCTCCAGCCAGTATTCAAGCCCAAACGAGTGCTAGGCTCTGACCTAGGCAGGCCTCCAGACACTACTGCTCAGCAGGGTGGGAAGCACAGGGGCTATAAGAGGACATTGTTGGAGGCTGTGGTGACCCATGCTGGCTACGTCATAGGCCTAACAAATGCCATGACAGTATAGCTGGACTGTTATTTGCCATGTATTGATTCTTAGCTGGCTGTCTTTGTCCTGTATTTCTAATATCCCCAAGCACGGTGCCAACCAGCTGCTATTCAGATCCTCCTGTCAGGAGATGCAGACTCGGGTTCTCCGTGCATATGCCTTCACTGTTGCATGGCTAGCTCTCCAGTTCACATTTTTCTGGCATCTAACTTCCTAGTAATTCTACCAACCATACCCCACGGTGTATTTGCTTAGCCATGTCTTGTTAGAACACTGATTAAAAGCATTAGTGTGTGGAGGTTGTCATTAATTGACAGACTGGTTGGTCAGCACATCTTCTAGAATTACACCTAGTTTGTATCTTATCCTTTCTTTCCTCCTCTTCTCCCATCTTCTTTTTTTGAGATGGGGGTTCACTATATTCCAGGCTGGCTTGCGTAGGTAGGCTACCCTTAAACTCCTGCTCCTCCTGCCTCAGTTTTCTGAGTGCTGGATTTCAGGTTTGCATCCTCATACTTGGCTTAATTGCTTATATCTTTCTTTAAATTTTTCTTTAATTTTATGTGTATGGATGTTTTGTCTTCATGTATGTCTATGCGCATGGAAGCTAGAAGAGGACATTAGATCTCCTAGAACTGGAGTTACAGACAATTGTGGACCTCTATGTGGGCGCTGGGAATTGAATCTGGGTCCTCTGGAAAACCAACCAGTGCTCTTAACCACTAAGCCACTTCTATAGCACCATTTATATCTTTCCTAAAGATAAACATGGCTCCTCAGAAGTTAAGATCCGTTACATGGGAATGTTATACTATCTTCTGCAAACAACCCTTAAAAGACTGATGATTAACACTACCTATAACACTACCAGTTCTAGGATTAGGAGTGGCTCAGCCACAGAACAGGAATTTCTCCTTTTCATCCCCTGCTCCCCCCGACCCCAGCACTGGGGATTAAACATGGATTTGTGGATGCCTGGCAAGAGCTCTATCACTGAACTATGTATTCCCAGACACCCTTCCACTAGGGAAATGAGCCAAAGCCATGTTTGTGAACGGTGAGTGGAAGGTCTTCAGATTTTGTGTGTGTATGGTAAGGGAGAGAAGAGGCTTCCCAGAACTTGGTAAACATGTACTTACTTTTTTTGTGTGTATATAAAAGTCCCAGTCCTGTCAACACAAACTCTCTAGCAATGGGTTTTAGGCCCTTATCTTTCTTTTTTACTTCCTCCAATCCAATGGAACTTTTTTTTTTTAAACCACGTTCTTTGAATAGAATCTGAAAACATAAACAGGTCCACGTGGAGCTTCGGTTGGACACCAGTGCAGCCTCAGTCCTTGCCCCACCTTGCGCTCCCTCTCATCCTGAATCTGCCCAAAGCCTGAGCTCTGCAGCCTTCACTACTCAGGTCAAACACTGTAATCCTTTCACGTCTTCTTTGAAAAACAAAAAAGGCAAAGAAAAACCCAACAATGAATTTCATTAGGGTTGCTTACCAGTGGCTACACTAATTACTTAACAAAAATAAATGTCCCATCCAGGACAACCATGAACTGCATTTAAGTCCTCAGGGAGGGGTGGGGCCTCATGAGCTCCTTTCCTGACCTATGACCGGATGTTGGCAGGTCCAGTCTTGTGTAGGTGATCATAACTACAGTGGGTCTGAGAGCACAAAGCCACATCAAGTTCAATGTTAGTATTCTATCCCCTGCCCTACTTATTCCAGCTCGTGTATTCCGTCTACCCCTTCTACAATGGGCCCTGAGCCTGGAGAGGACATATGTCTCAATTATGGATGGACATTCAACCCTCACTTTGGGTGGTTCCCAGCCAGAGGCTTTTAGTTGGGCTTACGATACTAGTCCTGAATTCCCTGTTGTCACGTGGGCACATCTTGCCTGGCGGTCGGTAGCACGGTACACAGGATCCACAGCTGACTGCTGATGGCTTTTCTCTCCTGCAGCCTGGAGAGACCTCCATGCATTAGGAGGGCTACCTATCCATCAGGAAGGAAGCTTCCTGTCCAATTCCAACTTGATTTCTGTCCCGTGAACAGAGTATGTGGTGTCTTCAGCAAAGGAGTATTGCAGGCGGGTCCCACAAAGGGGTCTGGCAGATAGCCAACAGCAGAGACAATTCTTGCAGGGTTTTTTTTTTTTTTTTTTTTTTGCCTCAGGAACCTTCTTGACAAAACATGGTAATTCCTAAGGCAGAGTCTTGAATACTGTCTTGTGATACTAATAGCTTTTGATTTTAAGCGGAGGCAGAAAGCAGTTCACAAAAATTGGGATTAGGAAAGCAGGGAAGATTTTAGTCAGACACAGTGAGAGAAAGGAAATGTTTTATTTAAATTAAAATGGCTATACTGATAGGAAGTCAGTAAAGCTCAAATGAAGTCATGGAAACCTTGAATCCACTCCCTAAACAGAACCAAAATTGCTTATACATTGCCAAAATAGCTCCATTAATATAAAGTAGATTTACATTTCTTAATATGAGAAAACAACAAGGTAGGTTAGGTTCATATAACAAACAATACATGCTCTCTCCAGTCTCAGGAATACCCAAATGTATTCTGGCTTGACTATGAGAGAAGGGACCACATCTCGATGGCTGGTAAGCAAGCCAATGAGGTGTGCAGCAAACAAAAGCTGTCACTAGAAACAACTCAACAGGCCATTATGAGTGTGAGCCTATCACAGTCAAAATCTTCAACTGTGACCGCGGGCACCAGAGAGGGAGGCTGATAGGGCTGTGTCTAGAAACGACAAAAGAGAAGGCTACGCAGGAAGGGGAAAGAGCCGGCAGTGAAATGCGACTGTCCACTCCTCAGCTCTTTCGCATCAGACTCATTCTCAAGTGCCAAGCATTGTTCTGCTCCTTAAATGCCACTGCAGTCATCTCTAAGCTAGGTCCTTTTTTTGAGACAAGATCTCACTGTGTAACCCAGACTGGACTAGAACTCATTATTTTTCTGCCTCAGCCTCCCAAGGGCTGGAGTTATAGGCATGTACTACCATGAATAGCTTGAGGAAGATTATTCAGCAAATATAATGCTGGATGGTACACAGCAATGGAGCGAAGGGCCAGGGAGCAATGCTTGAAGAAACTAAGGTGGTAAGCACTCAAGAGCTGCTGATTGGCAAGGCCACAGGATTTAAACCCAAAGCCAAACTCACCGCCACCATCCGGTTCTTCTCCTAGAGGTGATCTGTGGCTGGTGAAGCCTGACTAACACAAGGCACCGATGCACAAGTTAACAGTATACAAATGAAAACCCCAGTCTGCACTGAGTGATAGGTGTCTGGGGCTCCTAAGCCAGTGAGCCTCTCCAATTTTTAGCAAAGGAGGATAAGATGCCTACCTCCACCTAGGAGATCTGGTAATGCCTCAGGCAGGATGAGTTATCATAGGCCAGAGGACAGTTATGGATACCTCTGGCCAACTTGGTAGGGTAGGGGAGGAGATAATGCATGGCTCAGGGGTAATGCTGGCAGACAAGCTTGAAGGAAGAAGAATAGAAGAAAGACCAAGAAACAAACCCTGCTTCCCCCCTGAAAGCATATACCACAAAGAGTTAAGGTGTCTTGAAAGTATCTGCCTACAAATAAAAACTTAAAACTAAAAAGGACAAGCTACATTACCCTCAGTATATATCATATAAATCAGTTCTCAAAAAAAAAAATACCTTCCAGGTACAGACATACTATTTATGTTACAATATATACAAATATAGCAGAATAATTCAATTTATTGCTAGAACTTTATTTGGTTATTACAAAATCTGTAAGGGTATATACCTATATATTAAAAAGAGGGGAGTACAGAAGGCAGCCAGAAGAGCAAGAGTTACCTTCGAGTTACTAAAGTGCCAGGTTAATGTTGAAGTGTATTTTCAACCTTTCCAAGAAAGTGACAGCATAGATGGGCAAGGCAAACGTTAAGGCAAAAACTTTAAAGAGGAAGAAACGTGCGATAAGAAGACAAATGCACAGGAAAACTTTATCTTGCCTTCACTGAGTTTTAATATGTCTAGGGAAAAGAAGCCAACACCAAGATGAATAGTATGTAAAGGAAATAAAATACAAAACCAAACCAAACCAAACTCAAACATCTTTAAAGGTTTAAGGGTACTAGACTATCCACAGCTGACAGGGCAACTGGAACACAATTACACAGGAATGATCAGTACTAAAGAGGCCTGCAGCACCGCAGCTTCTCCAGTGTTTCCCTGACTGGCTGCGGTGAAGCGAGGTTCTGTGTGGTCTTCCTCTCATGGTGCCGAGAGGCACCTAAGAACAACACCGGAAGTGCTCTCAACATATAGTGACATTGGTGACCTTCTAGTCAGACCTGTTGTGACTTGCCCACAAAGTATGCAAAGGAGGAAGCATTGTACTTGTTTTTTAGATCTGGAAAAACTGCCAACATCACCAGGAGGCCCCTGCTCCAAGCCTGCTTGGCACTGAGGCATCCTCTGGACAGAAAACCTACAGCTGCTTCTGAGTGGACAACCGTGAGCAGAGCATGGGATTTCACATTTCATTGGACTGCATTTGCCTTTCAGTGTCCTGCCAAGAAATAAAGCAAGTTCTTGGGTAGCTCAGAGGTAAAATTCCAGAGGGTGTTGTTTCCCGAGTCAAAACTCAGAGCTGTTCTCTAATGCTCTGGATAACTAATTTGATATAGTGACCAAGGACATGAGCCTTTGCCTTCCAGACTGGAGATGGTGCCACAGGTAGGCAGTTAGAACTTTAAGGTAGTCTTGAGTGTGTTGGTAGAGAAGACAAAATCTAGTTTGCTTGAGGGGAAAACATAATTCCCCACCGAATAACCTTTATGCTCATAAACCTTGAGAGATAATTAAAAATGAGGAAATCTCAACAAGACTTCTCTGGTGTTTATGTTAGGAATAGGAGCAATGACCTAGAATCTGATTTTCCTGCACCTGAAGCTGGCACCCTCTGCACAGCTTCCACTCAGTGAACTGATGCCCCAGCTCCCTGACCAAACAAACCCGATGGTGGCACCAAGGCCTTTGAGGGTTACCTGAAAGAGATGTGAACAGTTTCAGCCACCACCCAGAGCAGACTGTCAATCACACACAAATCATTTGTTCATCCGGTTCAAAGCCCTTCTTCCGACTCCCTATACAATATGCACAATCTTTCATTTTGTGTATTTATAAACAGAAAAGACTCATCTTTCAAAGAAAAGACATATTCTGAGGCTCCATAAAGTGCAGCTAATTTAAGGCAGATTCATATGAAATATAAACAGTGACTTATTATCTCTATATATACACTTTCCAACTTTAAAAGATAAAGTCTCTTCCCCTCAAAAACAGGAAAGAGATAGAGGGCTTTATTATTTTTCTCCTGGCAACTTTTAAGTTACAAGATATTTCTGGCTTCAGGAAATCATAGATTTCCAAACATCATAAGTAAATTTTTTTAAAAAAATAACTTTTTTAAATAGCATTTTCAAACAAGTTAAAAGGTGGCAATGTGTCTGCTACAATAGTGTGAAGGGCTGGAAGGCTGATGGATAAGTCAAGAGGTTTTTTCTTTTAGGTAAGTAGATTTTAGGTAGTCCAGGGTACACATCCATTTCAAAATATGCCTGTCAGTACTAGATACCTAAAGCTGCTCTTAGCTCTTGGAAGGAGTATCTCCCATCTCCACTGGAATCAAAGGCTCTCAAGCTCTCTGGTCTTGGCATGCCAGAACCTAGGGAACTCCAGATTTCTTGATAGGTCAGCATCCCATCCACCGTATCTTGACCAGCCTTGTGGAATAAATCCTGAAGGTCTGTTAAACAGGAATTAAAAAGCAGACATTAGATGTTTGTGCACACAGTTAAAAGTAGCTTCAGCTATCTCCAAAGCATTAAAAGAAAAGCTACTTTGCCAGGTGTGGTGTCAAATACATTTAATGGTAGCATTTGGGAGTGGGTGGGTAGAGGCAGGCAGATCTCTTTGGACTTGAGAATAGCCTACATAGTAAGTCAGGCCAGCCAAAGCTACATGGTGAGATCTTATCACCGTACAAACCTTTCCCCTACAAAACAAAATAGTTCTCCCAACTTTGCTTCAAAAAATGTTCTTTGGGGCTGGAGAGATGGATCAGAGTCAAGTTTCCCATTAGGTCCAGGGGAGCAAATGTCCTCTTTTAGCCTCCAGGTGCACCCCCTCCAATAACTAACAGTCAGTTTCCGTCCTCTTCTCCCCCTCATACATACACACCAGAACCAGTTGCAGATTTTGACTACAAAAGATAAGATTTTAAATCAGAATGACCAGGAGGGAAGATGACTCAGTGGTTAAAGTGCTTGGCATCATGCAAGAAGACCAGAGTTTGGATACCCAGAATAGAGGCAAGTGCTATGAGGGCATGATGGACTTTCTGTATTCCAGCCTCGAAAAATGGTCACAGGATCCCCAGAGCAAGCTGGTTATGGAGACTGGCACTACCGACCAGCTCTGGGTTTGGCAACAATAAATGATTTTTAAACATTTAGTGACCAAATGTTAAATAAGAGTCATATGCTTAATAAGTCTGAGGTGTTTTGGGGAGTGTTAGTCTGCAGGACACAATTGTACTGACACATAACATGCACACTTTGTGTGGATGTGCTGTGTTAGTCTGCAGGACACAATTGTACTGACACATAACATGTACACTTTGTGTGGATGTGCTGTGTTAGTCTGCAGGACACAATTGTACTGACACATAACATGTACACTTTGTGTGGATGTGCTGTGTTAGTCTGCAGGACACAATTGTACTGACACATAACGTGCACACTTTGTGTGGATGTGCTGTGTTAGTCTGCAGGACACAATTGACACATAACGTGTACACTTTGTGTGGATGTGCTGTGTTAGTCTGCAGGACACAATTGACACATAACGTGTACACTTTGTGTGGATGTGCTGTGTTAGTCTGCAGGACACAATTGTACTGACACATAACATGCACACTTTGTGTGGATGTGCTGTGTTAGTCTGCAGGACACAATTGACACATAACATGCACACTTTGTGTGGATGTGCTGTGTTAGTCTGCAGGACACAATTGACACATAACATGCACACTTTGTGTGGATGTGCTGTGTTAGTCTGCAGGACACAATTGACACATAACATGCACACTTTGTGTGGATGTGCTGTGTTAGTCTGCAGGACACAATTGACACATAACATGCACACTTTGTGTGGATGTGCTGTGTTAGTCTGCAGGACACAATTGACACATAACATGCACACTTTGCAGTGCATGTGTCCTTGTGCCACACACCACCAAATGCTGCACTTTGCTTTGGATTTGAGACTATTGTATGCTGTGAACTGCAGTGTTTTTATTGTATATAACCAAGTTTTCTCTTCTTATAGAAACATAATGGTTTGTAGAAAACAAAGGCTTTTAATGTTTTCTTGCCGTTATTCTTTAGCATGTATCAAATCAGTACATCTTTTGATTGTGTTGTGTTAGAATGTTTGATTTTTAAAATTGCTATTTGAGTTGCTGACTTGAGTTTCCAATTTCTGAAATGGTCCTAAAGATACTTTTGCTATATTGTACTACATATTTATGTGAGCTGCATTCTCAGTACTGCTGATTATAAAATACAAAGATCAACCAACTTTGAAAAACACTGAAGTGTATCAAATATGGTTGGGCACAAATTTTCATATTACCTAGTAGGGTTCTTTCTACTATGTAGCATTGTCTTTCTGGATCCAGAAATTGAGTAGCTCAAGAATCAGGGACTTGAGAGGGAAATAAACACAGGAGGGAGGAGGGTAAAATTGGTAAAGATATCTGAAAAAGTCAAAAGGAATCATACATACTATTAACTACTTACCTAAACAAACCCTATAATATACATATGTCTTGTGTAAATATACATATATAGTTTGAATGAAATTTTCTCATCTGGGCTGATAATGCTCTCTCCAAAAGCCAAAGACCACCCAGAAAAACCTCAACATCAGGCATAAGAAGTTCTCTTTTGGTTGGTCGAGTTAGAGAGCTGATGGTTACTGCCAAGGTATCCATGCCACTACTGCGCTCTTGAGGTTCTTGTGCCGTGCTGGTCATCATTGTGTTTCGTAGGCATCATAGCAGGGTAGCACTCTTGGTTGCTTCCTTCCCAAAACATATGGGCTACTGCCACTGCCCTTGGTTGCCCTCCCCCACCAGAGGTGGATGGTGGTAGTCCACATTGCTGAAAACATTGTGCACTTCAGGTGCAGACTTCAGAGGCCCTTGAGGTGGAACTGACCCAAAAGCCTCCTTCCTAAGGATTAGCTTTTTTGGTACCAGAGGTACCGATTAAGCTTCCAAAGGAAGGAAGCAACCAAGAGTGCTACCCTGCTATGATGCCTACGAAACACAATGATGACCAGCACGGCACAAGAACCTCAAGAGCGCAGTAGTGGCATGGATACCTTGGCAGTAACCATCAGCTCTCTAACTCGACTTAATAATACCTGCTTAAGTTAGGAGGGAAATTATGCCTAGTATTGGAAACTTAGTCAACTACCTAGACCTAGTAAAGTCACGGACTTTGGAGGAGAAACTCTAACCAGCATAATTCCTAACAATACTCTAAAAATGTTTGTCCTTATATCTACAGGTAAGGGTAGTAGAAATTTCCTTTATCAAGGATAGTTCTCTTGGCAACAAGCAGAAAACATTAGTGAAAACTGCAACCAATAAAAATGCAGAGTTGTGGAGCCCAGTCCCAGTGGGTACAAAACAACTCCCATATCTAAGGCTCAGGGAACACTGCAGAAGACACACCCATAAAGCCTTTTTTTTTCTTCTGGTTTTTCGAGACAGGGTTTCTCTGTAGCTTTGGAACCTTGGAACCTGTCCTGGAACTAGCTGTTGTAAACCAGGCTGGCCTCGAACTCACAGAGATCCGCCTGCCTCTGCCTCTTGAGTTCTGGGATTAAAGGTGTGAACCACCGCCCGGCTTTATAAAGTGTTACCAATAGACATGCTTAAATATGAACTGAACAGGATAACAACAATAGACATGCCAAAGTGGATGGGGAAAGCCCACGAAGCTTCAACCATACAAAAGAACTCCAGGCAACCAGGGAGTGCAAAGAGTAGGAGAAATAAACTTTCCAGGGACGAGCATACCAATTGGTTATTTTAGACCAAATGGTCACTCCTGAAAACACATACATATGAGTAACATTATACAGACTGAACAGGTTATATTTAGAAACACACACACACACACACACACATGCATGCAACAATTAATGAAAAAAAGAGGCCATAAAGTTGAAAGAGAGCAAGGAGGGAAATATGGGAGGTTTTGGAGGAAGGAAAGAAAGGGAGGAGTTGATGTAATTATAATCCAAAAATAAAAGAAATTAAAAAAAGGAGGGACTCAGGATCACAAACTGCTTTATGACCACTAGCACAGTCACCATCAAGAAACGTAGGGAAAGTGGATTGATTCATTATACATGGCTACTGGTAGACACATTTTCAACAATGGTTTGGCAGTTCAAGAATTATGTGACCTAGATGCTGAAAAAGCCTTTGACAAAATACAACAATCCTTCATGATAAAAGACTTGGAGAGAGCAGAGATATAAGGGACACACCTAAACATAATAATGACGATATACAGCAAGCCAACAGCCAATATCAAACTAAGTGGAGAGAAACTCCCAGCGATCCCAATGAAATCAGGAACAAGACATAGTTTATTCACTCTCTCCAAATCTATTCAATATAGTACTTGAAGTTCTAGCTAGAGTAATAAAAAAACAAAAGGAGATCAAGGGGATACAAATTGGAAAAGAAGAAGTCAAACTCTCACTATTTGCTGATAATATGATAGTTTACATAAGCGACCCCAAAAATTCTATCAAGGAACTTCTACAACTCATAAACACCTTCAGTAATGTAGCAGGATACAAGATTAACTAAAAAAAAAATCAGTAGCCCTCCTGTACACAGATGATAAATGGGCTGAGAAAGAAATCAGAGAAACATCACCCTTCACAATAGCTACTAATAGCATAAAATATCTTGGAGTAACTCTAACTAAACAAGTGGAAGACCTGTATGATGAGAACTTTAAATCTTTAAAGAAAGAAATTGAAGAAGATACCACAAAGTGGAAAGATCTCCCATGCTCTTGGGTAGGTAGAATTAACATAGTAAAAATGACAATCTTACAAAAAGCAATCTATAGATTCAATGCAATCCCAGAGAACCTAGACAACAAAGAGAACCCTAAGAGAGACATACACAGATCTAAACTACATGGGACGTAGAAAAAGACAAGATCTCCTGAATAAATTGGGACCATGGGGACCATGGGAGAGGGAAGAAAGGGAGGGGAGAAGTAGGGAGGAGAGTAGAGAAAAATATATAGCTCAATAAAAACAATAAAAACTAAAACAAACAAAAAACCAGAATGGTTAATTAGGACAAGTCAACATTTAAACAATCATTCTGGCTGATACATTATTCTATAGAACACATTTTCTATAGAAAACAGTAATTTCCTTCTTTTTTTTAATTTTTTAATTTTTTTAAGAGATGGGGTCTCGCTATGTTGGCCAGGCTGGAGTGCAGGTCCCAGGTGCGACCCCACTACTGATCAGCACGGGAGTTTTGACCTGAAAACAGTCATTTCTTGACTCAAAATGAAGAGGTTTGCTTTTGAATGTGATTGCTGTGTAAAGGCAATGATAAGTCACTGTGTTCCTCACAGACACCTGAGGACAGACAACTCATCAGAGCAGCTGAGCAGGTGACTGTGGGAATGATCAGGAGGCAGACTGTCTATACCTTGTTCATATAGAACTTACTTCGTTTAATGAATTCCCTGCTTTTCTCTTAGATTATTCTTTAAGACATCTGTTTTCTACTGGCCACTCTTATGAGTAAGTCCAAACTCTAGGAGTCACTGGTGTTTAAACATTTGTAGCATGCTGGAGGACATTATATCATATACATTTGTACTTAAAAGTATTATTTATGATGAAAATGTTAAATATGTGTTTTAATTGACAAATTGTATGATAAAATTTAAAATTATACCTATGAATAAAACATCAATTTAATTAAAACAAAATAAAGAATTATATGACCTAGCAATTTTATTCCTAGGCACTGAGTCAGGAGAAAAACATGTTTCTATAAAACTTATGCACTCATGTTCACAGCAGCATCAGTAATTGCACAAAAGTGGAAACAGCTCAACTATCTGGACGGATGAACCACACGTGAATACACCATAATGGACTATTACTCAGTCATAGGAAGTACTGCTTCATGCCACAACATGAAAAGAGCGCTCTGATGAAAGGGGCATACACGAGGCCATATATTGTATGATTCCACGTCTACGAATGAAACAACCCAAATACATAAATCCAAAGAGACAGTGCTTGCTAGGAACCAGAAGGTGGTAACTGGAGAACAATTTAAATATTTCTCTTACTTATTGATTTTCTATTTGTATGTGTGTATATGTATACGTATACACGGCAAAGCACACACGGAGAGCAGAGGACAACCCGTGGAAGTGGGTTTTCTTTTCCCCACCATGCGGATCCAACTTAAATGGCCAGAATTGATGCCAAGTATTGAAGCATCTGGCAGGTCTCGGGAGGAAGAGCTGAGTGTGAGGCTTCATTCTGGGGTGATGGAAACGCTATGGTATTCGACAGCGGTGACGGCTAAATAGCCTCGAGAATTACTAAGGCCCACAGATGATACAGTTTAAAAAAGAACCACAGGACTCTCTGTCTGCCTCTGTATTTATTTTTTGTTGGTTGATGCCACTAGTCAATTTGTGTTTAAAAAAATAACTAAGGTATCAGTTTCCAACAAAAGCCTTTAACATTTACAAAGGATCTGAGCCAGGTGTGATAGTGTATGCTGTAACCCAGAGTTCAAGACCAACCTTAGGTATATAGAGTGTTGAGGTCAACCTGGGCTACATGAGACTCTGTCCCAAAACAGACAGACAAAACCAAAAATAAACAAACAAACAAACAAACAAATAAAGTAAACCAACAAAAAATCCAAAAGGGGTTTAGAGGGATTGCTCAGTGGTCGGGAGTGTACTACTCTTCCAGAGGACCAGAGTTCAGTTTGCAGCATCCTTGTTGGGTGGCTCACAAATGCCTGCAGCTCCAGCGCCAGGAAGATCTTATGCCTCTGGACTTGGAGAGAGTACACACCATTAGGAATTGTGTAAAAATAAATAATGGAAAAATTTAGAAGTAAAAAAGAAAAAGGACTCGATTGAGTTCTTATGCTTACTTCATAATACTGAAGAAGTGAAGGTTTCTGGGCTGTGTTTCTTTAAAAGCCTTCCTGAATATTTTCCTTTAGTTATTCAAGATCACACTTGGACCCCACAGGCCTCTTGCCATTTGGTACTGGGGAGGAATGAAAATGTGCCAAAGGGAGGAGGAGCAGTTTCTGTGCAAGACCTGCTCCACCGAGGATTTCCTACAAACTTCCGACTGGCCCTCTCACTGCTGCCATAGGCCGGCAGTGCAGCTGGTGAGGCCTCAGAGGCTCCTGATCTACAGAGTGAGTTCCAGGATAGCAAGGGCTATTACACAGAGAATCTCACAAAACACAGAACAAAAAATGACTTATTTAACTTTATTGTATGTGCACTGGTGTGAAGGTGTAAGATCCTCTGGAACTGGAGTTACAGACAGTTGTGAGCTACCATGTGGGTGCTGGGAATTGAACCCTCGTCTTCCAGAAGAGCAGCCAGTGCTCTTAACCACTGAGCCATCTCTCAGCCCCAGAAATTCTTTTTGTTTTGTTTTGTTTTTTTTTTTTTTGTTTTTTCGAGACAGGGTTTCTCTGTGGTTTTGGAGCCTGTCCTGGAACTAGCTCTTGTAGACCAGGCTGGTCTCGAACTCACAGAGATCCGCCTGCCTCTGCCTCCCGAGTGCTGGGATTAAAGGCGTGCGCCACCACCGCCCGGCCCCAGAAATTCTTTTTAAAAGAGAGTAAATACAATGACTGCCCTTACTCGCCAGAAGACAAAGGAAAACCACCAGAGGCAGGGGAAAAGAAGAGCATTTAAGCGTTAATGAATTGCAGCACGTAAGCAACTCATTCATTCAGTCACACAATCATGTCTACCAGGCTCTGAGCTGCAGGTTAGGGAGTGAAGAGGACAGATACTTTACTCATGGAAGCTAAATTTTGTTTCTTCCCAGGGAATTTCCATAGAGTAGCATATGCAAAGTAGGAACAAACAAAACAAACCATAATGTATAGGAAGTGCCTACTCCAGACCTGGGACACAATGCACAGGGCACCTAAGGCAAAGTGAAGAGCCAGTGGAAGTATGTGACCAGAACTGGGTGATTTCCAGCCGGCCCAAGAACCGCAGGAGGCCTCAACCTTACAACGAAGAGTAGAAGGCCTTACTGGAAAGAAGCAAACGTCATCCTGTGAAACTCAGCATTTTATGGGTATTTATTTTGCTCATTGCCCTCCTAGAGGGTCATGAAAACAGTCAACTCTGACTTGTTTTGCTAATCTCACAGAATTGTTTTGGCTTTTTTCTGTTCTCTGCATTAGACAACATATCCACGAGCAAAGAAAAGACTTTCTTTGGAGACACACTCTTACTATATATAGCACAGGCTGGCCTCAATTTCTTTATCTTTGTGCCTCAGACCCCTGAGTGCTGGGATTAGAGGTGTGTGCCACTGTGTCTGGTTCAGACTGTATCTTACAGTGTATCCCCATTCTTTGACGGAACGCCTTAAAACACACTGAAAGACACTATGGAGGCTTTGGAGACAGCCTCAGTTTGAATTCTGTCTCAAGCAATCATCTACTGATCAGATTTCTGTAGCTGGCCCAATAATGTTGGCTGTAAAATGTGTGTAATATGTTCCTGTGTCCCATGTCACGTGTGAAGATCAGAGGACAACTCCGGAGTCATCTCTCTGCTCCACCTTAGTTGGTGCTGGGGCTTGCACTTAGGTCACCAGGCTACAAATGCTGTTACCCACTGAGCCATCTCTCTGATCCCTGTTCACCATTTTTGTTTTTGAGAAAGTATTTCTCACTAGCTTGGAACTCAACAAGTAGGTTAGGCTGGCCGGACACTGAGCCCCTAGGATCCGCTGTCTCCACATCCCCAGTGCTGGAATCAGAAGAGTGTGTGCCACCACACCTGTTTGTTGTTTTTTTTACACGAGTTCTGGGGACTGAACTCAGTCTTTACCACTCTCTGAGCCATCTCTCCAGTCCATTAGATAGGCTTTTGTTTTTAAACAAGAAACCATTAAAAAGCTATAACAGTTACAGTGTTGAACATTTCCATCATTAATGTTACCTTTGATACTAGAAATCCCTGGTAGGGAGATAGGTTTTAGCTGGGTCTCAATTTGATCTCCAAGAACGTGTGAAAATTTTGGCAGCGTTGATGGATCTGATGTGAAGTTGTGTACTTGCTCTGCAACAAACATACACACTTTTATTACAATCAATTCTAACACCAAATTAAACTAGTATTGAAGACCACCTTTTAGGACAACAGTACACATATCCAACTTCAGAGTAGCTGAGAGTTAAAGGCGTGGACTGAGGGACGTTTGTGGACAAGTCAGGAGGAATCAGTATTACATTAAGGTCTGAATCAGAACCCGTGCACCAGGTTGCATAGCCCTAATCTGAAATGCCCTCAAATTCAAAGCTTTCAGAGTACAGACACAGGCGGGAAATTCCACACGACTTCATGTGATGGTCACAGTCAATTAAAGGTGACCTAAAAATACAAATAAAATTAACACCAGGCCACATGTATATGGATAATGCATATATGAAATATGAATGATTTTTTTCAAGATGGTTTTTCTGGGTAGCCTTGGCTGTCCTGGAACTCACTCTATAGACCAGAACTAACAGAGATCTGCTTGCCTCTGTCTCTCGAGTACTGGGAATAAAGGCGTGCACCACCACTGTCGAGCATCAAAGATTTGTGTATTTAGACTTGAATACTAACTCAAAGAAAACCTGCTAATACCCTCCAAAAAGGAAAGAACCCCAAATTGATAATACTTTAGGCCTCATAAGTAATAATAAGGATATTATTGGAGCCGGGCGGTGGTGGCGCACGCCTTTAATCCCAGCACTCGGGAGGCAGAGGCAGGCGGATCTCTGTGAGTTCAAGACCAGCCCGGTCTACAAGAGCTAGTTCCAGGACAGGCTCCAAAACTACAGAGAAACCCTGTCTCGAAAAACCAAAAAAAAAAAAAAAAAGGTATTATTGGATAAGGAATACTCAAGCTATAGTACAGCTGCCATCATTTAAGCTAGATGCTAAGACTTTAGTTGGATAAGTCTTTTGACTTCTTGGGAAACAGGCTGTTAAGTCTGATATAGGGGCCTGAGCCATGTTACCATAAGATAATGTTAGGGGAAGGCCTTCAATGTACTTCTGTTTCTCACAGGAGAGAATCCGAGGGAATCTATCCTACGTCTCCAAAGCTGAAGAATGCTTGAGGCAGGGAGTTTAAAGCCAATACTGTCTAATACCGTGTTCTATCCTCACAGGGCCTAAATCAGTAGATGGTTAATTAATGCATCTGATAATATTGATTGTGTCCTTACCTACAGCCAAGTGGCCTATAAATGGAATAATTCCATCATTACATGTTAATGACTTTCAGGAGGACTAATATTTATTTTTAAGTAAATTTTAATGCACTCACAATAACAGAAACATAACATTTAGGGCTGGTTTAATATAAGCTATGACAGTAACATTTTTGCCTATAATTGGATGCAGACAGCATGGAGAAGTCTATTTCCAGCTAAACATTACCCGTTCTCCCCTTAATAGACTGGAGTACAAATCAAGTACAAAATGGGCTTTTGCTAAATGAAAGTGAAGTGCATCAGCCTCATCTCTGTGCGCTCAGGCATCACTCACTCGCTTTCATCAGTGCTGGCGGACACCGTCCCTACTCCCTGTGTGGGAGGCAGGCAGGCTGCCCAAGCCTGCGTGAAATATTCAGAAGCCAGCTGGCTGCTCACCTTCCTCTGCAGTCTCTGGAGGCCTGTTGCTTCCAGGTTTGTTTGTGAGAGCACTGATCAGCTGCAGTTTTTCTCGCAGCTTGGACACCTGAGAATTTGAATTATCTTCTTTCTGCCCAAAACAAAGATCAGAGAGGTTTAAGGTAGAAGTGACTCCTACCTGGAGACTCCGCTGTATTCCCAGAACACATTTTGCATGGAGAGTCTGGCCTTTACCAGGGTCCCTCTAAAGTCAATAATGGACGGGCAACTACTGGGCTGTCTTTGGGGCAGCACTGATGAGTGTGTAGCTGGATTTATGCTAGACCATTAAGGACACATTATGTTCTCCACGATCTGTTTCACCATGAACATCCCATTGATAGGGGAAGGCATGCACGTGTCAGCAGAAAAGAAAGATTTTCTTCTTTCAGTAAAGAAAATGTGCCCTTTCTCAGGTGCCCATGCTGCACCTGCTTCCTAGATGATGGGGACACTGTTTCCTGGAGCTATTTTACACTAACTAAAAAATGGCCTCAGATATCACCTTATGACCATGCCATCTGAAGCAAAACTTTAAAAAAAAGGCAGAGGAACTCAGTCAAACCACAAGCTTTTACAGGATCCAGCCAATGCCCCTACTGTAAAGATCCAGCTGGTGGCAGGAACTGTCAGAGACAAGAAAAAGAGTTGGGATAGTTCTAATTTAACTGTTACCAGAGTTTGCCTTCTTCCCAGCTATTTCTAGAATGGCATATAAAAAAACAGATTAATCGCAAAGAGAGAAGCCTGCTTTTCCTGTGGCTAGTGTCTGCTTACTGCATGAAAAGGCCTGGTCCTCTGTTTAGGAGTACCACTGCATCCCATTTCTCACACATCCCTTTCCTATCTTTACTCCTACCCTACTAGCTACTGTGCAGTGGATACTTAGCTTATTTAGGGAGATACAATAGGGACATATGAATGAAACTAGATGCTAAATGCTTACTGCCAGGAGAAAATGAGTCTGGCTAGGATGCTTTGATGAACTAACAATGAAGAAACTGATCAAGTGGCATAAGACGCAAAGGATCTAAAAGTAAAGCGGAGAGATTTAGGCAGAAATGCAGCGTGTCCTGACCTGACTGTTAAAGTGTGACTTACTATGGAAATCATGATGTGGGATGTCCTTCTGTACACTGTGTCCTGACCTGACTGTTAAAGTGTGACTTACTATGGAAATCATGATGTGAGATGTCCTTCTGTACATGTGTTGCTTTTATTGGTTGATGAATAAAGCTGTTTTGACCAATGGCTAAGCAGGGTAAAGTCAGGTGGGAAATCCGAACAAAGATATAGAAAGTAGGCGGAGCCAAAGAGACGCCATGTAGCTGCTGAAGGAGACAGACACTGCATCCTTACCAGTAAGCCACAACCTAATGCTGATGATATACAGATTAGTAAAAATGGGTTAATTTAAGAAGTAAGAGTTATTTAATAAGAAGCCTAAGCTAATAGGCCAAGCAGTGTTGTAATTAATATACTTTCTGTGTTACTATTGGGAAACAAGTGAGTAGTCTCTGCCTACAAATTGCATGCCAACTGTGAGGCAACTACATCCACATAAAAGCTGAGAGAGCTTGGGATGGAAATTCTAGACACAAAAGAACAGAATTAAGCACAGCTTCTTTGTAGCCGCAATTTTTTCAGATAGGCTCTGTTTGCTGGCAGCAAGCAGAGGCGCAGCTCCTCTAAGAGAAGGCTTCCTGACTCAGCATTAGCAATAAAAACTGCACGGCTTCCCACTCTTAGCATGAACTCTGTCTCCTTAATGAGGTCCTGCATTTAAATGGGGTTTGTAAGCATCATGCTACAACCTGCTTAATGATAACATAGACGTGCTGCGTCCCTGGAGCTGGGGCAATGAGCACAGCTTGCAGGAAGAGGCAGTGAACGTACTTCCACCATATTAAAAGGCCAAGAGAGGCAGAACCAGCATCCAGGACTGCCGTGATCACACTGCTTACCATTTTAAAATGTTACTTGTCAGAAAAGGATTTCAGATACATAACAGGACAAATTCAGACATAAAAGACCTCTAAATGAGACACAGTGTGTTTAAAAAATGTACATAGGTTTGAGAGAGAGAGGAAAAAGTATATTATATAGACAGTTATAAAAAGAAGTAAATAGTTTTAAAAAATGAAACAAAGTCTTTACAGTGACAGCAAAAGTAATATAAAAAGATTAAAGGAATAAAAAAATAAGCCACATTAAGATGGAATATATAGTCTGGATTATGCATATTATTGTATTTTCTTTGAATTTTTGGCTGCAGAAAGTTATATGATTGTGGGGGCTGCTAAATTAAACCAACACATATATTTTAAAAGTATCTTGACTTGGAAATTTGAGTCTGAAGAATATGTTGCTTTGGAAAAGAGGCTCTGCTTTTGTTTCTACAAAGGATGGGAACCTGTGGATTCCATCCAAACTAATGTGGTTTGATGGAACAAGACCCTCCTGACAGGTCTCCATGAACCCTAAAAATACTTCTCCCAACAAAGAACAGGAAGCAGTTTGGAGAGAACAACTCCCAAATTCCCAAAATTACTGTTTATAAATGTTTGTTTTCATTTAAAGGGGGTTGATTATAAGTGATTAATGTTCAGAGTCAATTTCTAAAAAAAAAGTGGGGAGATATAGAGATGAATACTTTGCATTGGTATGGATCTTGTCTATTGATACAAATTTAAGGTTGATTTGTTACACTGTGTTTATGTATTTTTGCTCTTGTTTAAGGTATTCTGTTTATGTAGCTCATTTAAAATGTATATTTAAAAATACAGAATAATAGATAGTTATCTGTAATAATCAAAATGGTAGTCATGTTAGTCAGGTTTTCTGGATGTACAGAGACATATTTCAAATGGATAGGCATTCTTCATATCTTTCAAATACCTATATAATATGGCATTTAAAATGTTTTAAGAATTTAGACTTTTTTTCAACAGTGAGACATGTCTGCTTCTGGCAGCACCAATTACTTCAGAGCGGTTGATAGGCATTGAAAAAACTCATTATGGAATTTGTCTTCAATGTGACAAGGCTAGCCATTTGGGTAAGAAACTGCTCTTGCCTGGACTTATTTATGGCATGCTGTATGAACTGGACATGCAGGACTCAAAGAAAAGTGACTGCTAAACATTACAAAAGATGGGATGGTCCTTCAGGGTTCCAGACTCACAGAAGAAACTGCTAGACACTCTTCTGCAGAATACAGAAGAAAGTGACTGATGAACTGCCAAGATAGGCGAAACAGCCTTTCAAATTTCCTGCTTCATGAAAAAAGTTTGCCAAGTACTATGGGCCTGTAGGTTGAAAAAATTGAGTGACCACCCAGGCAGCAAGATGTCCCTGCCAATTCTAGAACTTTGGAAGTTGCTTACAATGCACTTCCTGTTTACTTGGGTAATATTATACCCTTCTAGGGTCTTTGATGGAGTTGAAAAATAGACAGTTATAATTATAGTTTTCCTTAGTTATGATAAAAGATAAATTAGATATGAAACTTTAGACTCACAAAGATAGGATATTATTTTCCTTAATTTGACAAATGTATATGGACTAAATATTATAACTGTAATTCATGCTTGATACCTGTTTTGTTATATGTAATTTTACTATGTTAAAGTTAAAACCTTCCTTTTTATTTAGATAGAAAAGGGGAGACGATGTGGGATGTCCTTCTGTATGTGTTGCTTTTATTAGTTGATGAATAAAGCTGTTTTGGCCAATGGTTTAGTAGAGCAAGATAGGCAGGAAATCTGAACAGAAATACATATACAAAGAGTAGGAGGAGTCATGGAGATGCCACATAGCTGCTGAAGGAGACAGATGCTAGAACCTTACTGGTAGGCTACAGCCTCGGGGTGATACATAGATTAATAAATGGGTTGATTTAAGATGTAAGAGTTAATTAATAAGAAGCCCAGGCTAATAGGCCAAGTAGTGTTGTAATTAACATAGTTTCTGTGTGATTATTTGGATCTGAGCAGTCAGGAAATGAGCTAGCAGTCTCCATCTACACCTTAAGTTTACACATCCCTATCTTTACTCCTACCCTACTAACTACTATGCAGTGGATACTTAGCTTATTTAGGGAGATACAATAGGGACATATGAATGAAACTAGATGCTAAATGCTTTGATGAACTAATATGAAGAGACTGACCAAATAGCATGAAGTTATCAGACGCAAAGGATCTAAAAGTAAAGCAGAGAGATTTAGGCAGAAATGCAGTACTGTGTTCTGACCTGACTGTTAAAGTGTGACTTACTATGGAAATCACTACTAATTTCTAATAGTAACCATCTGTTATTTTGTGTGTGTGTTTAACCTTTAAATATGGCTCTTACAATCTTCTTGTCATTCTCTAAGTGAGGTTTGAAAAATGCATGGAAACAGTTTAAAAACTTAACAAAAGCCCAGCTTATAATGCATCAAAATCTTAAATATACACAACTTTATCTAGATAATTGCCAAGGATAAAACCGCTAGCTAAAATCACTAAGGATGAAAAAGTAGATAGAAAGCTTTCCATCAAAAGCTTCCATAAGATGACCAGCCAAGTTCATCTCCTCTGAACTCACACACTGTGTGCACCTCAGATGACGCTGTAGTCACTCACTCTTCCTGCTTTCCCTTCACCTCAGCAGGTCTTAAAAGGCCCACGAAAGTGTTGAGAATACAATCTAAATGTGAAATGAGTTTTAAGCTGGACACCATTTTTAGATTATCTATGCCTCTGTCCCTTACCATTGGTTTAGATAACTGTGCTAATTAATTTTTGTCAAGTAGATAGAAACTAGAGTTTCCTGGGAAGAGGGAACCTCAGCTGAGGAACTGCCTCCGTTAGACTGGCCTGTGAACAGTATACAGGGCATTTTCTTAATTGCTAATTGAGGAAGGAGAGCCCAACCCATTGAAGGTGGTGAAATCCCTAGGCAGGTGGGCCTGAACTGTATAGAAAAGGAGCTGAGCAAGCCAGAGGAAACAAGCCAGGAAGTGGTGTTCCTCTGCAGTTTCTGCTTCAAGCTCTTGCTTTGGCTTCCCTTGATAATGGACTGTAATCCATATGATGTAATACACCTTCCTCCTGTGTTGTTTTCAATCATGGTCACAGTAATAAAGCAGACTAGGATAATGACTGTCTTAGCTTAAAAGCTGTTTCCTTAGGAAAGCCCACCTGATCCCTACGCTTTCCCATGCTGCAGTACTTACTTGACTTGTGATTAAGAATCTGTTCAGTTCTGTGGGCTGTCCCACAAAAGGGGCCACATATCTGCCTTACTCACTGTGGCCATCCCAGCTCCCAGTAAAGTGCTGAGCACAAGGTAGGTGCCTGATGTCCTATTCATTCACTCACTAATATCCCAATGTACTAACCGCTCTGCCCTGGAATTTATCACAGGAGAAACGCTCCTCTTAGAGGGAACAGCTTACAGATTCTGATGCATTTGTTTTACTTTATGGGAGCTTCCTGTTTACTGTTATACTCTGGGCCTTTACAGACTCAATTCTGTTGCTCACAAAAGACTCCCTTTTCAGAGTGGCAGCCCTATTACTCATCTTAGAGGGTAACGAAAAGAGAAGAAAAGGTTAAGGAGAAACATTAAAACTTGAATGACATAAAATACTTTTGTGTGTTTGTATGGTGTATATATGTGTTCATATGAGTATGTGCATGCACACGTGTGTGTGCATAGGCAGAGGCTGATAATCATCAGTCACTGAACCTAGAGCTTGCCATTTTGAGTAGGGTAGCTGGCCAATGAGCTCCAGGAATCTGTCTGTCTCTGTTCCCCCCAGAACTAATGGGTTTCAGATTCATGCCACTGTGCCAGCTTTTATGTGGGTGCTGGGGGTCTGAACTCAGGCCTTCATGCTTGTATGGCAGGCACTTTATCAACTGAGCCATCTCTCCAACCCTGACACTTAACACTTCTTAAACAAATTGGTCAAGTTTATTGAAAGGATCGGAACCACTTTAAACGTAGACGGCAAAGGAGTAGGAGAACAGAAGAGAATGAAGACGGGCACAAGAAGACAGAGCGGAAATAGAGGCTTCCAAACATTTTAGTCACAAACTTTAAAACTGAAGTATAAAGGCAACAGAACTTCTGCCCAGATCCAGGCTTGGTCTGTTGCTATTGGAAGAAATAGCAGGACAGATGGCTACTGTTACCAACTATCTTTGCTGGATTAAAAATAAGAAGGGGGTTGGGGTGGTAAGTTTTCACAGTAAGCCTTGAAAACCCTGCAAGGCACATTATTCATCAAATCATTCAAAGTTCTCAGCTCCTACTTAGCTTAGCTGAGTTCAAAAGGGCTTTAAGAACTAGGACTCCTTTAATCTTCACAGCTTTGTAGTAAATTACACACTCTTGTAAAGCAGGCTGGCCAGGCGGAGGGGGACAGGTCTCCCTACCCCACCTTTCAAAGCCATACTCGGGCAGCTTGCCAAAGCTCGCTGTGGCAGAGCCAGCTCAAGCATTCCTTACCCTGTGCCAGGGCTCGACTTTACATGTGGGTTAGCTTCCAGCTTTGGCGGTTACTTGAATTTACACTATAGTTTCCTGGATTTGGTTTCCATCAAAAAAAAGTATCATGTCTTTGCTCTATTGTACTTTTAAAAGTGAGACCTATCACTGTTAACGAAACGATCCACATGAATCACATACAGATGAAAAACAAACACACTCTTTTCATGAGTATGAAAAGCAGTGACCCTCAGAGCCAGCAAGTGGGCACCACCACCACCTGGCCTGACTTCACCTCTTAAAAAATGTTTTAATTAGCAAATATTAGTTCTACATCATGATGGGTTTCATTCTATTTTTACCCATATACATAATATATTTATCAGCATCACCTCCATCCACTCCCCCATTAGCCCTTCTGTGTTCCTCCCACGCCTGCTAATCTCCTCCTCCCATCTAATTCCCCTTTCCTCTCATGTTTTTCCTGTGTGACCCAATTGGTTTCATTAGGGTTTGTTTATAGAAGCAAATTCATCTGTTTTAAATGATTTTCCTAATATTATATGCAAAAGGCTTCCTCTAATATGCAGACAGGAGCAGGATGAATCTGAAAGCCAAGTTCAAGGTTAAAAAAAATGGCACAAGATTGTTATATCTACCACTTTTACTACTTCTAACACCTGAAGAGAAGAGAAAAGAAAGGAAAGGGAAGGAAGGAAAAAGACTTCCTTTGGAAAAACATCAAGTTTCCCTACCTGATGGGCCATTGGCAACATTGTAAAAGACTTCATTCCTGCCAACAAGTTGTAGTAAGTTGAATGATTACACTGGCCCTCGATCTCACCCCTTTCAGACACACATGTCCTGTGCACTTCAGAGAGCTATTATACGGATTTAAGCAGACATAAGCACAAAACAAATGTATAGCCTCTTAAGTATGCCAGACACTGCTCACACAAGGAGGGGGGATATCATCTATGTACAGACAATGCACACCAACACAGAGCATGCCAAGCAGATCTGAAAAGGCTTACCATGCTGGAGGTCAGGTTTGCTCTTTTTTCTGCCTTGCTCAGTGCAACCACATCACTTTCTACCAGGCTGAGTCTCTGTGTCAGGCTACTGAGTGTCTCGTTCATCCCCTCGAATTTAAGGTCACTCTGTCTCTGGTATCCCACTACAGTACTGTTGATCTCTTCTAAGGAGTTTTGAAGGTACAGGATATCCTAGGGTGGAAATAAACAAATTTGGGATCCCAAATACTGCAGCTAGACAAGCAGGACAGGAGCAATGCAGCAACCGTTATTTGCATCAAGGAGTAAGGAACTTTTCCTGGCTGCGGAACTGCCTGAAACTGCTTTGCTCTTTCTTCTATCAACAGTTATGCCCTCTCTTGCACTGCTTGGCCTCAGCTAGGCAGGAAGGGGAAGAAGAGAAGTGACTGCAAACTCCCAGTCCAATCCCTCAAAGCGGTGAGTTTGGGAATTAATTTCCTGATGTTTACCTCACTTGCTGGCAGGAGAGCATATTGGGTTATTAACTGAAGTCCCATTAACTTAATTGGTCAGAACAAAACTACCTTAGGAACAATACCAATTACTGAATTGGCTCATGTAACAAAAGCACAGCAAGTAGTGCATTATTTAGTACAAGATTCAATTATTTTTATTGACATCGTCTAGTACTGATTGCTACTTAAAAAGGAATGATGACTATAGGTTTTGAAGGACATTAAACTCAGGACAGAAATTCTTCTTAGAGAAGCTTTCCTTTATTTTCTTTAATGTGATTCTGAACCCAGTATCCCTGCCTCTTCCTCTCCAGCCTTTTCTCTTTAGACTTCAGAAAACACCAGTTTCAAGGATATGTTTCTCAACATTCTTACCAGAGTTTTCTATGGCTCAAACCAGCCATCATTTTGGATTTTGCCTAGATTGCTATTTGCATATGTCTTTTCTGCTCAGTTCTCAGACAGGAGGGTGATGTATGAGGCACTGTATGCTAAGCCCACATTCCTCAGACTGCCTCTATAGCCCACCCAAGCAAAAGTACCTGTTTTGAACTTTCACTGTGGGTTTTATTGTCAAGTTCTGATGTAGCTGAAGATGATGGCATGATTTGGTTGCTTCCATTGGTCTCCTTTAAGAAATGTTAATACATATGAAAGTTAGTACATAGACAACAATTAACTACTAGGTTACTTAACCATCTTAGATGGTCCCCGAACAGTCTTGCCTCCCTAGGATGTAGCCATGGATTAATCTACAGTAGTTCCCCAAAGCTTATATTATGAGCCATATGAAAGGAGTCATGGCTATCATGGACTTTTGAGAGTGTTCAGCCTGAAGCAGAGGCTGGATAGCAGCACCCAGATTACTCCAGGAACCTGAGCTCCTCCTATTATGCCTCTCAGTTTCCTACTGGGATGAATTCTTTTGAAACTCCTCTCTCCTCTCCCCATTACCTGTAGCACAGCCAGTGAATGTGCACACGACTGCTTTCCTTTAACACACGCTGATGTCTGTGTCAGAGGTTGACTTGTCCCTCTCCTCCCCGCTGCTCTCGTCTCTCTTTGCAGACACTTAAGTATAACATGCTTAGATATATTTTCACCCTTTACTGGGGAAAAACTATAAAGCTGATTCTTTTGCAGCCCACAACTATGGTTTAGTACAGTGTGCTAGTAGGAAGATCACTATTGGCAGTCATGGGAAGTTAAAAGATGCTGATCCAATTACAATGATGTAATTGGCAAAACAGTGTTCCTTAAAATCTGAACTCCTAGGTATTTATTAACCTTGCTTTCATACAAATTGAAGGTAAAATTAAAAAGAAAAAGATGTAACATCCATGGTTCTAGGAAGCAGAAGGTATACAATTAGGAAAAAGTATTTTACGAAATGGGTCATTACTTGAGAGCACGTGCAAGATAAAGGAAATGGTGAGTTATGTCTTTATTACCATGGGTCACAGAGGTCCTCAGTTACCATATTTACCAAAGACCTAGTTTTCAATCCTATTTACCTTCACGGTTTGACGTACAGATGGCAGACCAATGAGTACACATTGCTTGTTGGAGAGTTTTTGTTTTGTTTTGTTTTTGTTTTTTTAAAGCAGGCAGAATAGGATCTGCTTAGTTCATTGGGATCATGACTCTGACACAGGAAACGGTGAGCAGGTGCATGGTGCCTTTCTCTCATGTTAACAGATCTTACCATACTGCTCTGCAGTGATTCCAAGGTTTTCTTGTGTTCATCCACAGTTTTCTGTATCGCCTCCACAGCCAGATGGACACTGTTTAAAGTATTGCCAATGGAAGCTACGCTCTGAATAGAAAAAGAAATGTAGGAATATCAGTTTTCCCTTTTAAGAGCTTTACTAGTAAGTATAACAGACATGCAATACATTCACATATTCAAAATGCATAATAAATCTGTGAAACTATTTCCATAATAGAAGCAATAGACATTACCCAACCTCAATTTCTTCATGCCTCTATGTAACTTCCCAAGACAACCATTTATATTCACTTTCTGTTATTATATATCAGTTTGTATTTTCTAGAACTTTACATAAATAAATACATACTTTAAAAAGCTTTTTTTTAGTTTGTCTTCTTTTACTAAGTGCAACTGAGATTCATTTATGTCTAAGCTGCTCAGCATGTTACATGCCATTGTATGGTTTTTATCAACTTGTTTATTAACCAATTAATGGATGTTTAGCTATTTTCAGGATTCAACTATTACAAATAAAGCTGTGATAAACATTCATGTGGAAGTCTACATGCAGACTTGTGCCCTCATCTCCTTTTATACTTTCTCGTTGTCACAATACACAGATCCACAGCTGTGCAGATCTGTCTTAACTTACAAACTATCTTTTAAAATGGTTGTGTCATTTTACAGTCTCATTAGTGGTTTAAAAGGGTTCCCACTGCTCCATACATCCACAAATACAGGTGATGTTAATTTAAAAAATTTTTCATTCTAATGGCAGTGTAGTGGTATGCTATGATTTTAGTTTACACTAAAGCACTAATTAAATATAAATCAGTATTTTAATTCTTCCAACTATAGTCAAACTATGAATTCCATGTAATTTATACTGAAACAATTAGCAAAGACAGACACATTTGTTCTTTCTATGAATAGTTTCCCATATATAAAAATCAAGCCATTTTCTCAATTAAGAAAATCCACAGTCTTCCCTAAATAAAATACATTTTCCTAAAAAAGTATTTATAACAGTCAAATACTGGAAAAGGAACACTAAAAGAATAATCTGGGACTCACAGACAATATGCCTACCCCTAAACTATGTATGATAAACACCCTGCAGGCAAGCAGATAACCAGTCAAGGTTGTTGACTGTCAACAGTCACAAGCATTAAGCGACGACTTTTGAGCAAAATTGGGTGGTATGATTTTTTTGGCTCTAGGAAACCTACCTGGCAGTAGAATTCTGTCAGCAATGACTGTAGTTAGGCAACTACTTAGTGTTAAGAATATTTCTTAAGACGAGCCTCTCTGTCGACGCAAATAATTCCAATCAGACCAAATAAAAGATGCCCATGTTTAATGCAGCGCTCCCGGGTGGCACCAGGAAAGCATGGCAGAGGAAGAGAGAGAAGGGCAGACCACACAAAACCCGGAGACCACGTGTTCATCTCTGGGGGGCAGTTTAAGTAGCCTGCGGGAGTGGTCTTGACCTTCCCTGGGGAGGAGTCACCCTTTGGCAGGCTTTCTTGGAGGTGGAGTTTGGACTAAAGGCAACTCTCAGGGGAGGGGCTTGAAATGGAGTTCTTGCCCAGTATTCCAAAGATGGGTGCCAGGGGCTGGGATAAGGTTTCCAACTATAATATTCCAGGCTCTGTATAAAGGGGTGTTAGGAAGCTGGGGTGATGCTTTTGACCAAACACTTATTTTGCTCATATTAGTCCTAAAGAACCCAAGTATGCAGAGGGCATGGTTCAGAAGTCATCTTTAAAATAAATTAAGAAATTATGCACATTTGTATGAGTATATGTGTGGGTATGTGCATGTGAACGCAAGTGCCCATGGAGGTCAAAAGATGTTATTGCATCCTCTGGAGCTAGAGGTACAGGAACCAAACTCTGGGCCTTGGCAAGAGCGGTATGTGCTCTTAACCGATGATCTATCTCTTCAGTTGCCATGAGTTACTTTTTAAAAAAATCCAAAAGAATGTTATTATTTGGTTATTTGGTGGGTTTTATCCTTTTATTAAGACATACTGACGATTTACAATGTGACAACAGTACTTTTAACCAAAGTTATTGTATTGTTTTGAGGTGGTCTCATATAGCCCATGCTTGCCATATAGCAAAGGATGACTTTGAAGGACGATCTTCCTGCCTCTACCTTCCACATGCTGGGATTATAGGCCTGTATCACCACAACTGGTTTTATGAGGTGCTGAGGATCAAATCTAGGGCTTTGTGCATGCTAGGCAAGCACTCACCCAACAGAGCTGCATCCCCAGCCTCCAAGGTAACAATTTTTTTTGTTTTTGTTTTTTGAGACAGGGTTTCTCTGTGGTTTTGGAGCCTGTCCTGGAACTAGCTCTTGGAGACCAGGCTGGTCTCGAACTCACAGAGATCCGCCTGCCTCTGCCTCCCGAGTGCTGGGATTAAAGGAGTGTGCCAACACCGCCGGGCCCAAAGTAACATTTTAAAATTACACTGAAACAAGAATTCAAGGAAACAGGAGTTGGTAACATTTTCAATATTTAAAAAAATCACATAGCATAAATGAAAGCTAGCTAGGTTTTTGTTGTTATTGTTTTGTTGTTTCGTTTTTTGCTAGCTAGGTTTTGGAGATAAACTATAATTTCGAAACTGAAATATAGTTTAAAATAAAAGCAGAACCCAGCAGGATTTGCAAAGAGATAACGTTTGGGGTAGTCTCTAAGTTACTATGCTACATAAACACTGTTGTTGCAAAAAGCTGCCAGACACTCAAAGACACCTACTGTTAGAGAATCCTCACTGGCTGGCTGGGCCTGTCAGGACACAGGAAGATAGTGAGCTCTTGTTCGGGGGTTGTTTTTTAGGAAAGCAGCTGACAGATCACGTAAATCCTAGAATGAAACTCTGAAACTAGTATTCCTACCAACTGCAAAGTGCCTGGTACACACTGGAGAAAGCTCCACAAGTGTTTATTGAATTATCAAGAGCAAGAACAAGCCAGTTTCCTTTTCTGATGTAAGTCTGCCAAGTTGCTTCTGTAAGACTACAGAGGCCTGCTTTTTCCTTCTCGGTCCTTGGGAACGATGGCAAGAATCTGCTTCATTAAAGTTGCCTCAATCTTTTTAATTTAAATGTTGAGAACAGATGGCCATACTAATGAGTAGCAAATTATAGGGACTGAGCACACAGTGCTGCGGCTGCAAAACATCAAGTCTTATTTCTGTTTGTGGTTTAGCAATTTTTCACTTTGTGTAACAATCTAGGTATTTATGGACCGAGTCTGGCATATGATTGAATCAAACATCACAGGCTACTTTTTAAAAAGCCAAGGACCCTAGATTTAAAAGAGTCCACAGCTCAAGGGCTCTTATTTCTAAAACCCTTCTTTCATTTTTTGTTATGGCGGGACGCTCTTGTGTTCAATTGGAAACCATGTTCTCCCTTCCAACCTCTCTCCACTCTTCGCACTCAGCTCCAGGCATTCCTGAGTCTCATCCTCTGGATCCCACTTGTCTGCTGTTAACTGCACACCAGGGCTCATAAACAAACAGAGATTATCAACTGCTATGTGCACAGGCACTGAGGTCTATGGTGTACATACAAGTGACTGTTTAGGATGTCTACAAACACCTTTAGAAAATAATACCAAACTGTTTCCAAAGTATTTTTTTTCTCAAATTATCCCCACCAGTGTTTAAAAGTGCCCTTTGTCACATAACTGCTCCTTAATTTCTAACTTCTGCAGTTCATCCTAGATCATCTTTAAACAGCAAAACAAAACAAACAACTCAACTCCTTCCCAATCACGGAAAAGTTGGTGTTTAGAGCAACTCTCATCCGTGACTGGTCGGGGCTCCTGAAGACAGTGTAACGACAAACTGAAAAGCAAACTGCTACCTGCTAACATGGTGGTCCCAGCAGAGCAACTCGAGAACACACACAGACAAAGGGTGATAAACTGTAGAAACCATAAAGTAACCTGTTGAAAATTAAAGTCCCAACTAGCAAAGCTGATTTGAGCCCCACAGGACACAATGGCATACTTCACACTGCTCTTTTGGAGCAGCTGATGTCAAATGCCAGGTTTTCAAAGTGAACTCCTAATTCCAGCATTAGGTAGTGTCCAAACATAGCACTTACCTTCTGAAGTCCCTCTACAGTGCTAGGCAGGCTAAGTAAGTCTGCAGCCGACTTGACATTGGCTTTCAGGTGGTTTACCGCAGAACTCAACAGAGAAATCTGAAAAGGATTAATAAACAAAGAAAACAGAATTTGTAGAGTATGCGCTTCCTTCACAAGCTCTATGCTCACAATGTCAAGGTCCCTGTCAGCTCTCGGGAGCAGAGGAACTATGGTGCTTTGGGAAGAGCTGAAAATCAGGAAGCAGGAGGCAGAGCCATGTGCCATTCTTTACCTTGGTCCTAGCAGCTACAGGGCCCAAACTCTTAAATAACTCAAAAGAGGCGGTGATTACCATACAATCCTTCAAGAGTTGAACAGGAAAAAACTGATGATCAAGGACCACTTCAAAACTTCACTTTGGTAAAAGAGAACACCTATTTAACTGAACTTTTGTTCCTGTCCGAGTGGGAACATATATTATAAAGTAAAAGCCCATCATCACAAAATATAGTCCACAGGAACTGTATCCTGACAACTTGAATAGCACTTTCAACTACTCAGGGACTTGGTTTTGGTTTAATAATGTGATTAATATTTCAAACTCAATAGCTCAACCAAAGCATTACTTTGCACCCTGAAGGAGCTCAATAAATACCCACTGACTCACTGAAAGATGCAATGAATGTATTAAAACAGGAATTGAATCAAAATAAAATGTGGCTTCCTTTCTACTGGTAGGATTTAAGTATCTGGACTCCTATCTGAATGGGGTCTGGGGGAACCTGTGAAACATGCAATTTCAGGCTCTGAGTTCACATTCTAGTAAGTCCTGCAGTGTGACTCAAAACACTCTTCAAAGAGTCTTGGTGCCAGACTGCTTTCTTATTCTAAATTTTAGGATGAGAATAAAGGTCTACCAATAATTGTAACAAAGAGTAGCTTCATAAACACCCAACTTTCTGGGTTCTTGTGACAGGCCAAGCAGTGGTGGCACCAGAGGATGTCACAGCAGGGCCAGATTCCTTTTCATTCCTTCAACAAGTTCTTGGCATTTGCTTTGTGCTGACACCTTAGCTGCAACCCTAGGGATTCAGCCAGAACATTCTGCTAAGCTGCTTCACAATTCCTGACACACAGAGACTGAGATAATGAAGGGTTACTGTGTTAGGCCACTAAGTTTGAGGATTAAATGTAACCCAGCAACAGATGATCAATATAGGTCACAAGAGTTAAATGACATGTGACTAGCGCTCGGTACAGCTACCTGACACAAATGATCAAGCCAGCGGCATTTCTTTAGGAGGGAAATTGAGTGCTTACCCATGTCATCCTCCCTAAGAGTTCTCAAACACACGGATCACTCACTAATGTGCTAACTCTATCCATTCCAAAACAAAAAGGTGAGACACCTCAGCCCACATGAGAAATACTTTTAGAAAGCTATAAACCTCATAGAGTGGCAATTGCATCAGGAAGGATTTTTTTGTTGTGTTTTTGCCATTCCTTTAAGAAGCTATGGACAATACTGAGTCGTCAGAGAACACAAGCAAACAGGCATTCTCGTGCATCGTACATGGGAATGTGAACCGGAAAGGGATTGTTCTGAAGGAATAGCCCTCAAAACCTGAAATGTTTACATATTTTGTTCAGTGCCTTCATTTATAGAAACCCATTCTGAAGATTACTTGTGCACAAGTCTTTATTTGAACCAGCGGATGTGTAGATATATTCATGAACAAAGAATGCCGTAGTACAGCACATGCCGCATCTCTCCTTATTCACATGCAGACTTGATATATAACCCATAAGCTGATTCATATTCAAAGCTATGATCATTTTACAAGTACATATGAGGTGCAGACACTACTACCGACACGAGACAACTATGTATAAATGTGAAGGGAAGGGACTACTCTCCTAGGTATGTTTTACAATTATTCTACATGCCCTATTATGTAATATCTTTCAGACACTAGTGAAGAAACTCCTTTCACTGACAACTGGCCAGATCCCAAAGGGATAACACACTGCGCTCTAGGTGATCTGGGCAGAAACTATTCTGTCCAACATCTTGAAGCTACGGCAGAGCTAGTCACAAGTATCCTAGGAACATAATGGTCTCAGAGAAGGCAGTGTGGCTGCTGGAAGCTGCCATTTCACTTAACACTAGAGAACTAATGAAAGCCAACCCAGGAGGACTAGGTTAGGTCGTCGTCTCTCTGCGTCACAAACACTGTAGGTCTAGGCTCTGGAGCGCCCGCTGCATCCCTGAGGGAGTGTGCTCTGGAGAGCTTACTGCCAACTCTGCAGTTGCTAGTCACATAAACAGTGTTTTTCTCATTTAAAGAACTGGATCACCGGCTCAGTTATACACCCCAGAACCCCCCTCTACAGCAGAGACAAACTGTGTGGGAAACTACAGTAAACGTACATGTACAATGGGACTGGAGAGACAAGGGGTACTCTCCCATTGTCTCTGACCTCAAACAGATACATTAGAGACTGTGAGATTGGATTCAAGCATTACAGAACAAACATCACATTTTACAATCTGAAGACCTAAAAACTGAGTTACAGGAAAAAAAAATCACATTCTAACCAAAAAATGAGTTATGACTTCTATGCATATTATATGATTTTTTAAATCAGCAAAAATAAAAATAGCCATCGTAGACTATTTGCTTAACATAAATTTTATGCTCCAAAAGCAGAAATGCTATTTTTTCTTTAGGGTTAAACTTAATGTTCTTTAAATAGAGAGAAAAAAGTTGAGAAAACAGATTACAAATGATAAAATGATTATGAGTAAGAACTCCCTACAGTGAGTTCTGTCCTAGAATTCACTGTGTAGTCTAGGTTGGCCTTAAACTCAAGAGATCCTCTTGCCTCTGTCTCCAAATCGCTGCAATTGAAGATGTGCCCCTGGCCCTACTAATTCCCATAAAAATGGGAGGAAAACACATTTCCAAGAGTTAAGTATTTCAGTGCTAGACTGCTACACAGCTGTGACCTTGGGTAAGCTCTTTTACCTCTTTTGAATCTCAATTTTTGTTTTCTTTCCACTAACCTCCACCCTGAGACAGGGTCTCTCTGTGAAACAGCCCTGGCTGTCCTGGAACTCACTCTGTAGACCAGGCTGACCTCAAACTCAGAGATGTGCCTACCTCTGCTTCCCGAGTTCTGGGATCAAAGGCATGAATCACGAGCATCCAGCAAGTTTCAATTTTCTTATTTGCAAACTGGGGTTAACACTTTTTACATCATGTGACTTAGGACATAGAGAAAGGAGCTCATACATGCAGTACAGCCAACAGAGTGGCCTGCACAAAGAAAACATTTAATGTATAACAGTTATTACCATCAGCACCCAAATTTTCATCACTATGCCTGAGGCTGACTACAGAGTACAATTTCTTTTTTTTTTTTTTATTTTATTGAGCTCTACGTTTTTCTCTGTTCCCCTCCCTGCCTCTCCCCTCCCTTTCAACCCTCTCTCAAGGTCCCCATGCTCCAAATTTACTCAGGATATCTTGTCTTTTTCTACTTCCCATGTAGATTAGATCTATGTATGTCTCTCTTAGGGTCCTCATTGTTGTCTAAGTTCTCTGGGATTGTGATTTGTGGACTGCTTTTCTTTGCTTTGTTTAAAAACCACTTATGAGTGAGTACATGTGATAATTGTCTTTCTGGGTCTGAGTTACCTCACAGAGTACAATTCCTAATGCAATTAGATGCATATGCAGTCGACCAGCACACAAGTGCTTAAAAGAGAGCAGCAGGAGCTAAGAAGGGCACCTAAGGTCCTCGACAGTGCTTGTTGATTTACGTTATCTCTGGCTTCTTTCTGTGCCCAACTAGGGCTATAAGGAAGGACTAAAATTTCCTCCATACGCAGTCTTTTCACTTATCTATCCTTTTATAAATGCAGCCCATTCTTGTTAGTGGGTACTTATCTTCTGAAAAGCTACAGCCAATGCTGAGTTAGTGAATGCTAAGCCACTGTTTCTAGGTGTGGGGGCTTGGTTCCTGTGAGCTCCTCGGTCACGTTTTTAGTAACTTATCAATATAATACATAACCTTGTTTAACACGTGTTCCTGTTTAAACATCTTAATGATACTGCTGACTTATTAACACTGAACACACAGCTAACAGCACTGAAAGCGATGCCTAAAAGAAGCCTACCTAACGGTGAAATCAACAACAAAGGCCACAAAAATGTGAAAAGTGACAAGAAATATACCACAGAACCCAACCTGCTTACAGCACGAGAACAGAACAATAAGGCAGGGCGCTGCCTTGCTCCCCTCCGGCTGTCAGTGTCTGGGGGTGGCTCAAAGTTGTTGCTGCTGTGCATACATCAGTGGATGACCAAAAAAGCCTCATACTTAGAGATTTTGAGGTTACAAATAGATTTTAACATGTAGATAAAATGATAAAGATCAGCTGTTCTGTCCTACTGAGTGGAGCTGCCTCTTTCTCCACCTGGTCCACTGTTCCCTTCAGGGCTTAGCCTAGTGTTTCTGGGAAAGCTGATCCCAGTCTGGGTTGGACATTCATGTAAGTATGCCCTCAGCATTTGAAGCATATGCTTCGTGTCAAACTGTTTACTTTCCTATCTTCTAATTGTCTGTACGATCACTGGGGTAAGGAATTGTATCTTTTTTGATTCTAAACCTATTATAGTCTGAATGTTGTTGCTCTCTTAATAGTTTCATGTTTAAAATCTCCAAGGTGGGGGCAGTAAGAGGTGGGGCCCTCCAGGTACAATAGGGGAGGGCTCTACCCTCACGAAGAACCCAGTGATGCTTCTTTGCCCTTCTGCATGAAGCAGATAATGAGCCTTCACCAGAGACCAAATCTGCTGACATCCTGATCCTGGACTCTTGGACCTCCTATTGTTCCTATTGTTTATAAGTTACCTAGTCTAAAGCATTTCGCTAGAGCAGTCTGAGAAGACTAAGACGGAGCCAAAGGTCCGACTCCATAAAAGCAGCTCTGTGAACATTTGTTCTCCACAGTATGGGAGGCCCTTATACTGCCAGGAGGAGTGGGCATGATATCAGAGGCTTCATGAATCAAACAGAAGTATAAATGAAGTTTCACGTACTAGCTTAAAAACTTTCAAGGTAAAGTTGGATTTTAACTTTCCCAACCAGATGGCCTTCTTTCCCCAGCCCAAATTAACCTCAACTTACTTGGTGTTAGGAATAGTTCTTGTTAAGCGAAAGAATAGATTTTCTTGTTGTTTAAGTAACTTTCAATTGTTTAAAAATGCCACTAGAAGCACCTGAATTGACAATTACCATTAGCTATAGAAACACGACTGACTATTACTTTTACTTTTATTCCTACTTTGCCGCAGGACAAATGCTGCTGATTTGACTAGAGCACAGGACGGGCAGCGGTGACTTTAGAAAAGCCCTCAGTCTGCTGGGCTAAACAACCTTCAGCTCTGCTCCACCCGCATCCATCCTCTGGGTCTAGGCTAGCAGAGGACTCCTCTGCACTAGGTTGCTTTTATAAATCAACCCAGCATCTTGCAAAGCTTGGGGCTACCCATCTGCAAAGCATTTCAGTCTGACCTTCCCCAGTTCCACACACAAAGCCCTAACGCTTCTTACACCAGCCAAGCATGGGTTTTCTCCCTGAGCAGTCCTAGAACGCCAGTGTGTGTGGAGGGGATGGGAAATAGACAGCTGATGTTGGTCTCGTCATGCAAAGCAATCTCACGTGGAACCCACAGAGTGCCCAGGAGAAATGTTCATTCTCTCAGAGCCTCAGTGCTTCTCTCACCTGACGTCATCTCTGCCCATACTGCGAAGGTGCTGTGTGAGTGCAGGGCCACAGCTGACTCTAGTCTTTGTGTATGAAAGGAACGAATATCTGCTTTTCTTAACTGCTGAGAATAAATGATAACTAGTAAATAGCAGTTGTTACCACCCATCGATTATTTCCTGTGTGATTAAAAATAAGATAAAATAGAGGCAGAGGTAGTGGCTCATATAATCTTAGCACTCAGGCCAGCACGGTGTACACAATGAAACTCTGTCTCAAAACCAAAACCAAAATAAAACCCCCAAATAGGAATGAGCAGCAAGTACAATGCCATAAGGCACTGAACATTTTCCAGGTGAGCCACTGCTTTCAGAACATTTCATTTTAGCTACTAATGGTGCTTTAGTCTACTTCCTGTGGCCACTGTTAAATACCACAGAGTGGGCGACTTACAAATGGGCTTGTGTAGCTCAATGAAGAACACATGACTGCATCTGATGAGGGTGTTTTTGCTTCACCACAGCACAGTGGAGAGCTTCACGTGCATGCGATAAGAACAAACACGTGTGATAGCACGGGCTTCTCTTTTTCTTCTAGGACCATTCTGTGGTAACTGCTAATTACTCACGAAAGGCTAAACTTCCATATACACTTGACACGTGAACTGGAAGACACATTCAAACCCCAGCATCTTGTCATGCATGTTTACTGGGCAAGGTAGACATTCTTACTGTGGGTTCCAGGCAGAAGCCACTTTCCTAGACAGAGTTTCAGTCTTCAACACTAACTATCCTTCTCCCAAAATGTGGCTGAAAGATGTAACTTGATAAATATTTACAGGTCCTTTTATTCTAACAGGGCTTCCTACTGGCTCATTCTAGTACTCTGTGGACTCCATCCTCAAAAGAATGTTCTCTCAATCCCAACAAAGATGACAAACCTAATTTTAGGTATGTTGCATGTATATCACTCATTTGGTACTTGAGTTTTCTTCTCAGTGACCATATTTTTTCCCAACTAAACTAAAAACAATAACAATAAGCCAAATTAAAACAGCAACAGACAAGTCAACCCAAAACCCAGACCTGAGAATGGGGCTAAGATCCCAGCGGAGTAACTCTAACTGTGAGAATCGTGGTCAGCATCCTTAGACTAAACAATGATCCTCTGGTAGAATCCTTCTTTTGGAACAGTGCCTACCGAGCTATGCACAACTTTGAGGAAAGTTTGTCTAGACTTGCTTGTCTGGCCAAAGCATTTACCCGACTCTATGGCTGTTTCTAAGCTAGTCTAGCTGACTGTGAGCTGTTGTAGATCTGACTTCCCGCCTACAACGTTACAAGCCAGTGCTAAACCTCTAAGTGTGTAAGCTCTCTGAAACAAAATGCATCTACTAACAGTACGTGATCCCCTTTCCCTGGTAATTAGATGGTACTTCTTATTTGATACCTACGCTACTCTGTAGAAGAAACTGGCTCAAGTACTTATAACTCCCTCGGTAATGCTCTACCTCTGTAGAACTCCGTGCATGTGTAAGAAGAATTAACATTTAAATACTTGGTAAATGCATTTTAAATTTTGGTAAATAATTACTATTTTAACATGTTCTGCTTACAGCAGGCAAACTTGAATTTAAGAAGACAAAACCTGAATTTATAAATATATACTAAATGCCAATAACAGCTTACACAGGAATAAAGTCACACTTTTGCTACCTGTTTGTTCATTTCTGTGATGTTGATCCAGACTCTGCTCAAGCCCAGCTCCCCAGATTCAATCTTCTCAAGTTGTTTTTGTTTGCTGAGAAGTTCCTCATTAAGTTTGGGGATTTCCTGGAATGAGCTTTTCTGATTAGATTCCACTGAAAGAAAAATAAGAACAATTTTAAATAAATATCACATTCCCTCTGGTCCCAAGATGACAGAGAGAAAAGGATCAGAGGGCGGGAAGAAGAGACATTAGTGAGATCACAAAATGCAAATTCTGAGATGATAATGACTTAACTCAGTTACCTAACTACAATGGAAAAAGAAAAGGGAGGCCAGAGATATGCTGTTATTTACATACATGTGTGTGTGTGTGTGTGTGTTTAATTTTATTTATTTATTTGGTTTTTTGAGACAAGGTTTCTCTGTAGCTTTGGCGCCTGTCCTGGAACTTGCTCTGTAGACCAGGCTGGCCGCGAGCTCATAGAGATCCGCCTGCCTCTGCCTCCTGAGTGCAGGGATTAAAGGCGTGTGCCACCACCGCCTGGCATAAATGTGTATTTTTAACACTTGTAATACTAAACCTTAAGTTATGTTACTTGGCTCAATGACAGAACTCTTGTTTGGCATGTGCGAGGCACTGGGTTCTATCTCCTGGACCACAAAACAACAAGGACAACGAAGACAGGTGTCCAAAAACTATAACAAAAACCATGAGCAGAAAGGGTTAGATGATTTCAACTCTACAACTTATTATTATTTTGAGTAAAATACTCAATTTCTTTTAAGCTTAATTATCTGGAGTAGTGTATAAGATCCCCTTTCCAAGAGTGTTAGAAGGACGTGAGAATGGCTGGAAAGCATTAACACAACTGGACAGGCATACAGTAGGTGATAAATGAATGTTAAGTCTGACCAGTTTCCAGATTAGTCATTTACGACTTACAACTCCTACCCGTGGATGCTCAAGGTCATTAGAAACTACATCTCTAAATGTTTATTTTCTTCTACTTTCAGCTGGCGACTGTCAGGTGGTATTCAGATACCGATATGAGAGCTAAGGTTTTTATTTTTTTCATAAATAGCAGTGTTTTCATAAACGAACCCAAAAGCTCCAGAAGAAAGGAAGACAAACACGTTAGATGACGCGGAGGGGGACATTAGGGCTTGTGAAACAGCAACTCCTGTGTGGTTAAGGGATTCGAAGCCTGAGGCAGAGGCAAAAGTGCGTTCTCGTCTTTCTTTAAAAAGCATTTTTCCTCTTAATGGAAAATAAAATATTGATAATGGCTGTTCCTCCAGAATAAAACCTATATCATTTTTCTTCAGGTCACAGACTTCTTGATTAGTTACAATATATATATTTTAAAACCAAACACTGGATACAGGGCCAATATAAAATCATTCATTAAAACGAGAGCTCCATGCCTTGTGAAGTCTGTTCTGTATGTGCATTCAGAATATCATCTTAGGCACTCAGGAAGCACCTGTTACCTAAATTAGCCTGGTCTTTGCTGGCCTCCCAACCACATTTCTCAGTTCTCTACCCCCCTGTTCAGTCCAACAAAGAAAACTCACAAAGTAAAACACCAAGACAGCAAGCATACTTAACAGCAACACAACCCCACGGAAACTGAGGACAGTGGTCACATCCCTTCCCTTTAAGCAAGCCCCCTGTGGAACAACTCAGAATAATGAAATTAGGTATTTTCATTTATTTTTTAGAAGTAGCTGCCAAAGGACTGCATTCTAAATAACAGACTTCCCTAAGTGCTTTTAGTGCGGCATTTGATTTACACGTTTGCAGAACATATCCATCTTGGGCGGTAAGAATGTTTCATTGCTCATTCTAACTAATGCAGCTCTGTGTCACTGAATTGCTTATCCGGTTTCCGCTGGGTTGTAAAGAAGAGCCCATCCCACAAATGCCTTCCATGCTCAGGAGGGAGAGTCTCTCTTTCCTAAAGTCTCTATGCAATAAATAGAATTTAGAGGTGGAAGAAGTAAGGCAAAGACATAAATAATCCGAGTTACAACTATCAGCTAATGAACACATAAAGCTGCCAAGACCGAGTCTTGGATCCTGAGGAGTCTATGAGCCAAGAGGGGCTCATAATCATTATCTGATGTGGGCTTTTTAGGAGAGACAGGCCAAGTTAGGCACTTCTGTTACGTAAATGGAAGCATGGCAAACAAACAACTCGTGATTACTTATTCATGTTCTTTCACCATGGAAAGCAACTCATTTAAAATTTAATATGTGGAATCTCAAAAGAATTCACCTAGTTCTTATTTTTTCATTTTTTTATGATTAGGAAATGGAAATTTCTACATATACTCTTCAAACACAACATAGACAATGTCAATAGTAATGTTTTGTATTCATACAATACCCTTATAATTTGCAATAAATTTTTGTTAATTATCATCAAATGACATGTTACTGAGCCTTTACTGTGTGCCAGCTCTGTACTCGACACTATCTAATACAAAAGACTTTAAAGTTCTCAGTCTAGAGGTGAAGGGAGGATTACTATAAATGTTGACAGATACGATCACAGAGTAATGACCAAAGTGCTCTGGTGGCAGAAATACATCTGTGTGTCACAGGTAAGAAAATATAGGCTCAGATAGACAGTGATTTAATTTAATTTACAGTGTTGTAATTTTACGGTGAGTAACGAGAAGCAGTCAAACCACGCGCTCACAGGACCAATCCTCTTCTGGTATGCTCAAGATGTTGGGGGCACATCTTTGTGCCTGTAGTCACACAAAAGCATCTAACATGTTGTACAAAAGATCGAGTCACTACATTCCCTGCACGATCAAAAAAGAGGATGCCTGACATACAGGTACTTTCCTTCTCTTCCAAGTTCTTTTCCTTTTCTCTAATGTTTCATCACTGACAAAGAGGAAGCACTGGAGATAGAATTTTGCTTTGGATAACTGTGGAAGTCTTTTGAAATAACTCTTTCTGGAAAAAGGAATACTGAATTAAGTTTCAAGGCCAGGGGCTGGGGAGATAGTTTAGTGGTTAAAAGCACTGGCTGCTCTTCCAGAAGACCTGCATTCTGTTCAGTTACAAGCAAGCTCACAACAGCCTGTAACTCTGGCTCTGGGGGATCTGACAGTCTTCTGGCCTCTATGGCACTGCATGTGTGGTATGCAGACCATGCAGGTAAAATATTCACACATTAAAAATGCATGGCTCAAAGAAAAAAAGTGTTTCAAGGACTCCAGGATCAAGCTATTCCTTGACAGCAAAGAGAAGGTAAGCAAGCCATCTGCTTTGCTTTCTGTTCAGGTACTTTCTCAACATTCCTGCTCTTTGCAGCTTCCTTGGATAAAAAACAAGGGGCTCTGATTTCTCAAAAGGCAGTAAAGTTAAGCAAACAGTTGGTCTTATCTGAGTCAGTGAGCTCCACTGTTTTGTTGAATTAAGAAGAAAAAGAACTTACTGAGATGTGTTTAAAGTAGAAGCATACTTTTAAAAATATAATTATTCAATGTAGTAGAATTAGTCTATCTAGTTAAAATAACTGTACCTTCTTTAAAACAAACAAACAAACAAGCAAACAAACTAGTGAGCAGTTGGGCAGTGGTGGCGCAGACCTTTAATCCAGGCACTCAGAAGGCAGAGGCAGGTGCATCTCTGGAGTTCAAGGCAGCCTGGTCTACAGAGTGAGCTCCAGGACAGTGTGGGCTGTTATACAGAGAAAAACCTGTCTTGAAAAACCAAAACCAAAACCAAAATACAAAAACAAAAGAAATAAAACACAAGCACACATACACACCTAGCGAGGAATCAGCCCATAGCAGTCCAGCTTATGGCACGACTATGCCAGACCCCAGTCTTCCCTACTTCTGGAAGTCCTTGTTTATCTTCCCTTCTCGTTCTTGTGTGTGCTTGTGGTGGTGGTGTTCTTGCGTCATAGCATGCATGTGGAGGTAAGAGTGTACCTCACGAGAGTAGTTCTCTCCTTCCACCACCAGAGAATGAACTCAGGTCATCAGGCTTGGTGGTAAGCACCCTTACCCACTAAACAATCTCACTGACTACTGGCATTTCCACTGTGGCAAATCAAAGCCAACAAAACAACTGGATTGACAATTCCAGTTTTACTGCTTTACTCGGCTGGCTACTATATGCAGTTTGGGATCCAGGAAAATCTTCCTCAATGATAGGAAGCTGACCCCCAACAGTCCAGGCATATGGAGTCACATCACCTGAAAGCACTACTTTTAGGGGCTAGCACTAACAAATGCTTGGCAAATATTTAAGTGACTATCAGGTCTACTCTATGTCTCACATTTTACAAACAAAGAGATCCATGGCAAGCCCAGCTAAGGTATAAGTTACCTTGGTTTCCTGTAAATACAGAATAGCTGCAGAAAGGAATCTCCAGAGGGCAGAGCTGAGCAATGTATGAAATGTAAACACATAATCACTGTGTGATCAAAGCAAGGTGTGGCACAAGCCTAGGTCAACTAATCATTGAGAACTGATGGGGCAGAAAGGTGTGTCAGTGTCACGAACAGTTCAACACGGTTTCCAAGTTATGATTATTATTTACATACAAAGAAAATACAGGCTTAAAAATATCTGCGATATTGCAAAAACAATAAAACACACTGAGAAACTCTACAGAATGATTCAAAGTACATATATAGGTCAGGATGATTCTGGCAAAGGATTGTGGGCTTAGTCAATCGCATCCCTAAACCAGAAATTCAGAAGGAAATCACAGTGGATATTAAAACATTTAAAAAAGCATCATCATGAGAGACACCAACAACACTCCGAGGAGTAACTGTCCCTAGGTCAAGTTCAAAGCTCAAATGGCTGTCAGTCAAGAGAAGCCGAGTGAAGGAAAGCAGGAGGATGTGATTTCTAGGCTTAATATGGCTTTCCCAGGCTTAGGAGGCAAAGTAAGGGCTCAAATTCCGGTTCTGGAGCCAGAGTTCTTTGAGGAGCTTGTGGTCAGTTTCCTGGTGTGCCTATTGCTATTGAGGTCTGTGATTAAGCTGAAACTCGTTCCTTAGCTTAGAAAATCAACTCTTGAAATCTAGAACCAAAAATCAGACTGTTGTTAAAAGGAGAAAATTTGTTAAGTTAAACCTGGTTGAAACCACTCCGCAAACACAGAAAAAGCAGTTTGTATATATAAAACTGGACTTCATCATTAGAACATAGGACGTTTTCTAACTTGAAAAGTCTCTTAACCAAAAACCTCATTCATGAGACAAATACATGTCTCATTGATGAGTTGTGTTGTACTCAAGGTAAGGACCGTTAAGATTACTATACTTTTTTGTGAATGTGTAATGCACTTCAAAGGATCAAAAGAGTTTCCTAAAACTTTAAAATGGTGACATGCATGGTATCTGAGTTTTTTCCCTTTGCAACAGATGTCATAAACAAGCATCCTATGGGAAGAAGTCTACTGGCTAACTATTCGTTTTTGCTTTGTGCTTGAATACCACACACACACACACACACACAAATAATCAGCTTTTCCAACATCTACTGAACTTTTCATAGACTACTGATCCAAGCTGTACAGAAGGGATTTGTGGGCCCTTGTAGACATTCGTAAAGCTTTCATAGGCCCCGGAAGAATAATGTAGTAAGCAGGCTATACATATGGATTTGGGCATAAAGGGCAAGAGGACCTGGTAAACACTAAATTGCTAAACAAGCTACTTAATTGTTCTAAGCTTGTTTTTTTTTTTTTTGTTTGTTTTGTTTTCCAAGACAGGGTTTTTCTGTGTAGCCTTGGCTATCCTGGCTTCTTTAGTAGACTAGGCTGGCCTTGAATTCACAGTGATCTGCCTGCCTCTGCCTCCCAAGTGCTCTGGGATTAAAGGTGTACACCACCATGCCCAGTTCTTTTTTTTGTTTTTAACTTTTTATCGCATATTCATTCATTCATTCATTCACTTAGTGTGTGTATGTGGGTGGGAGGATGAGTACATGCCACAGTGTGTCTGCGGAAGTCAGAGGACAACTTGCAAGAGTCAGTGCTCTCCTTCCAGCACACTTGATCCCTGAGACTGAACTCAGGTGATTAGGTTCAGTAGCAAGTGCCTACACCTGTGGAGCCATCTTACCTACCTAGCTTCTATTTTTTTCTTTTTTCCTTTTAGAACACAAACAGTAATACTCATCTTTACCAGCATGTGTATGGAGATAGATAGATAGATAGATAGATGATAGATAGATAGATAGATAGAACGCAAAAACAATGCCCACATCAGAGGACTGTTTAGGGGGATGGTTCACTTGTGACTTGGCACAAGCAGACAGTCCACAAATGGTGGCTCTCACAGTGACTGCTGTCCAGTCCCATGTCCTTACAGTGTTTCGAAAGAGGAAGTCATCTGACAGATGCTTCCACATTTCAGTCAACAGGTCCTGTGAGGTAGAAGGAAACAGCTCAGTGTTTCATCAGCCGCACCATAATGGAAGCTCAGGCTATAGGTGGGGTCTAAACAAGGCTCTGGGCTCCTGGTCTACAGGTCTTCTTCCTCTTTGCACGGAGTTGACTACAATGTCGTAATTTCAGACTCTGGATGGCACATAGCATGGAATTTGTTCACAGATTGAAAAACAAAATAAGTGTTACTACAGTTGAGCTGACAGTTCAGGAAGTCTATAGAAGAAAATGGGTGATTGCCTCCCAAAATGGGCAAATTCCTCATTCAGCATGGACCAATTTTTGCTAAAACTTGAAAACCACTTGGCCACTTACTTGTTCTAAATTTTTCCTTGAGGGCATCCAGATCCTCCTTGAGAGCCACCTGCATCCACACCAAGCCGACACAGGCCACAACACAGGCCGCGAGGATGACAAAAGCACAGAGGGGATAGCAGATCTTGCAGCATCGTAAGTAGTCTCCCCTGTCACCAGAATACATTCAGCGTGAGCGAGAACGCCGTTGTGAGACCAGCTTTACTGGCGACAGTATGTGTTGCTGTGCGACTATCTTCTCTAACAAGTAACCAGGAGATTTACCAGGGGACACAGGATAATACATTCATATCTAATAGCAGGAGGTTGAAAATGACTGAATAATATGACCTATGGAAAGTCTTATTGGGTACAAAGGTTTCAAACCACACAGGGAACAAGGAGTTCCCATGGCTCATGGGAAGTATCTGCGGGCTCTGGATCACGGCTGTCAATTCTGGAGGGAGGTCTTTGGTATTGAACTCAGTTTGGAAAGTCTGAAAAGGCCTGGAAGGTTGAGGTAGAAGGATTGCAAGTTCTATGAGAGCTTGAGCAAGTTAGTAAAATCCTGCTTTGTAAAACTGTGGGGGGAGTTTGCTTGGTGGTAGAGAATGTACTTTTCTACTGCACATGAGAATCTAGCTCAGTCCTTAGTACTAAGGAAAAGAAAGATGCTGGGTGGTGGTGGTGCATGCTTTTAATCCCAGCACTTGGGAGGCAGAGGAAGGTGGATCTCTGAGTTCAAGGCCAGCCTGGTCCACGGAGCTAGTTCTAGGACAGCCAGAACTGTAGGGTTGTTACACGTATTACACAGAGAAACCCTGCCTTGAGAAAACAAAACAAAACAAAAAGAGAGGATGGAAAGAAGGGTAAAAATGAGTGTCTATGTAATTCTATCCTTGCACTGTAATTTGCCTATCTCTTTCTCAAACACGTGCGCATTTACTCCAGGACACCTTGTTTCATTTATTAAAACTTCATCAACTTTTGACCAAATTTTACAGCAAATGGAAGGAAGGAAACAAGACCTGTTGGGTTAAGTGGATACCTGATATTCTTTAGCCTGTTGCCTTAGGAAGACAGAAATAGAAACATGCTAGATTTCACACCAAACTTCTCCTAGCCTTCAGGCCTAAACTAACCCCGCAGGGTATCAGATGACCTTCACAACACAACACAAACCCAAAGGTCCTTAACTACTCTCTGACAAAGGTAAGGAAATCAAAGTCTTAACAAAAAGACACAGCGATTATGAAAAAAGACAGAGATTTGAACACACTAAAAGACCAGAACCTTTTGGCACCCAGGCCCTCTTCCTAACATTTGTTTCCATATCCCAACAGAACCCCCTTTTCTTTCAGTCTGGTCTCTGACAGGAGCCCAAACACTGGGGTTTCCTTTAGCTGGCTCACAAGTCCCAAATCCTCAAAGCTCATTTGTTTAGTGGTTGGTTTGGGGAAACACTGCCTTTTGTTTTTCTGGTACCCTCATCCTCCATACTTGTAAGGTTCACACTGTCTACAGTATGCCCCTCACCATATTCTCCCATCACCAATAAATATCAAACTCATTAAGAAAATACGAAATAATTATTGGTCTTAAGATCCCTTGACCTACTTTTTAAAAGTGCTTCACCTCCAGGGCCTCTCTTCCCTGTCCATTAGTAACCTTTTACTCCTTCTTGGGCTACAGGGCCCATTCCCCAAGTTCACACTTCCACCCTGGATTTGGAGATCTTGCGAGACATTAGATTTGAACTTGCCTTCTCCAACACCTTTTCTCCCTTACCGCTTTCCCAAGGACGCTCCTCTCCTCATCCATTTGCAAAGCTTAGTGTAGGAGACTTTTTGCCCATCTCAGCCTTCACCAACCACCCTTCCACTCACTTGACAAAACGCGAGCGATTTCCAATCGCTCCGAACTCCTCTTCTTCCTCCGAGCTGGTCTCTGACTCTGAGTCAGGGGGTTCAGTGCGAAGCAGGCGGTGGCTGCTTGGGCCTTTCTTGGGCTTCTTTCTCCGACTGTCGCCAGCCAGGCCGATCAGCGCATTGAGCTCTTTGCGTTTTTTCATCTTTTTGTGCGGGGTGAGTGGAGCGCCCACTCCTGAGCTGCCAGGTTCGTACCCGACGCCCAACTCTCTCGCTGCCTTGGAACTGCCTTCCAGGGTTGGAAATCTTGGGCCAGAGCCCCCTGATCACTCCCACCCAGAGGTGGGACTGACCAGATCTACTGGGGGCTGGTGAATGGAGCCCAGAAGAAACTGGACACAGATGAATTGGGGGGGGGGAGTTACATAGAGATGGCCAAGGAACTGGTGGTCAAACGGATAAATTCCTGACAAAAGGAAAATAAAACAAAACAACCCGCTGAGTCAAGAACAAGACTCTTAGCCCTGTAGGCAGCCAGTATTTCTAGGAGTACTCCAGAAGCTGAGAAAAGATACACAAAACTAAGGTACTCTGGCTCTCTGGGACAAGATTTCCAAGGCAGAGAGAAAATAAACTTGTTCTCGAATGGGAGGACAGAAGACTTTGCAGAGCAGGCAGTGGGTACCCGCTAATCCGTGGCTGGAGAGGTGGCGACAGGAGGACACTGACACTGCCTGGGCGCCTAAAAAACTCCCAGGCCAGGAAGCCGGCTGGGATTAGGGATGATCACCTTTCTGTGACTTCTGTCCTGAGTTTGAAAGACCGGCGAAAGAGGAGCCGGAGCCTGGGTAAACTCCAGCCCTGCTGCCGGGCCTTGAGGGGCGCGATGTTGAGGGGAGACCACCGCTCGGCCAGCCTGGAGTGCTCTGAGGGTGAGGTGTTCCCCCGCCGGCGACTTCCGCAACTCACACACGCCGCGGCCAGCCCAGCCGCACCTCCGGCCCCTGCTCCGGCCGCGGCTGCTCTGGACGCGCAGGCGGTGGCGGCGGCGGCGGCCGCAGGCTGCAGACCCGGGCCATCGCTCCAGCCCCAGCGCACTTCCCCTTTGGCAGCGGCCCCGGGCACAGCCTCCCAGTAAACCGCACCCCCATTGGGCGCTCCTGGTGACGTCAATCCGGAGGGCGAGAGCGGTGCTGGGGAGGTGGAGAGTTAAAGGGGCCGCGGCTCTGGCCTGGGTTGGGTCTGGTGTCAGGTCGGATAGATCCCGCCCCCTGGACCCGGGACCGCGGGAGTCCGCAGCTCCTTCAGCCGAGGCGAGGCGGAGTTTTGCCTGCCGAGGGGCAGGGACGGGGACTGACTCCCGACGCTCTGTCAGCTGAAAAGTTCTTCAGAGGCTCCACCCCTCTTAGGCTGTCTAGGCTTGCAGTTTTAATGGCCCAGCTGAATAATTCATTCATCCGTTCATGCATCTATCAATAAATGTTTATTGAGAGTGACATTTCAAGCCTGTTCTAGTTCTGGGGATGCTGCAATAGACAGAATAACCAACGTCTTTGTGTTCCTTGTATAAAATTGCCAGTTTTAGCAAATAAAACACAGACTACTAGTAAAGTTAGAATACCAGAATACCAGATAAACAGCTATTTTTTTTTTCGAGACAGGGTTTCTCTGTGGCTTTGGAGCCTGTCCTGGAACTCCCTTTGTAGACCAGGCTGGTCTCGAACTCACAGAGATCCGCCTGCCTCTGCCTCCCAAGTGCTGGGATTAAAGGCATACGCCACCATCGCCCGGCTGTTTTTGTTTTTGTGTGTGTGTGTTTTTTTTTGAGAGGCTTTCCACATAGTCCGGGCTGTTTTAGAACTAGCTGTATAGTCCAGGCCAGCCTTAAATTTGCCTTCGCCTCTTGAGTGCTGGCTGGGATTAAAGGTGTGCATTGCCGTGCCTGGATTAGCTATTTTTAAATTATAAGAGCCCTCCAATATCTATGACAACCTCAGTTTAAAAAATAATTGATCTGGGCGGTGGTGGCACACACACCCTTTAATCCCAGCACTTTAACTTTGACAAAGTTATGTAATTTATTTACTAATATCTCATTGAGAAAGACATAGAGCCTATGGTGCTGGCTTGAAACCAGTTTTAGGGGGTTCGAATCCTTCCTTTCTTATTTTACTTTAACGAAGGTTGGCTCTTCAAATGTATGATATGGTGGGGACAACCGTGAAGTCGTTCTAAATTTGTGGAAGCGTGTTCCACATTAAGTACTTCTCATTTAGAAGCAAAGGCTTCTCAAATTATGAAAATTATAATTAGAACTGCTGTTAGTGAGATAAAGGATCCTATAGATGAGACTGTATTTCATGTTGTGTAAGCATCTGGGTAGTCGGAATAACGTCGTGGTATGCCTGATAGACCAAGGAAATGTTGTGGGAAAAATGTCATGTTTACCCCTATGAATATAATGACGAAGTGGGTTTTAGCTCACATATCATCTAGTGTATACCCTGTAAATAGTGGGAATCAGTGTACAAATCCGGCCATAATAGCAAAGACAGCACCTATGGAAAGAACATAGTGGAAGTGAGCAACTACATAATATGTGTCGTGAAGGACAATGTCTAGGGAAGAGTTGGATAACACAATACCTGTCAGCCCTCCTACTGTAAATAGGAAAATAAATCCTAGCGCTCATAGTATTGCAGGGGATCATTTGGTATTACCCCCATGTAGGGTTGCTAATCAGCTAAAGACTTTTACTCCTGTTGGGATTGCAATAATTATTGTGGCCGATGTAAAGTAAGCTCATGTCTACGTCAAGTCCTACTGTGAACATATGGTGGGCTCAGACGATAAATCCTAGGAACCCAATAGATATCATAGCTCAGACCATACCCATGTATCCGAATGGTTCTTTTTTACCTGAGTAGTAGGTTACGATATGGGAGAGGATACCAAAGCCAGGGAGAATACGAATATATACCTCTGGGTGTCCAAAGAATCAGAACAGGTGTTGGTAGAGGATGGGGTCACCTCCTCCAGCTGGGTCGAAGAAAGTGGTATTCAGATTATGGTCTGTAAGAAGTATTGTAATTCCTGCGGCTAGGAAAAGGTAGGGAAAAGAGAAGGACAGCAGTGATTAGGACTGATCAGACAAATAAAGGGGTTTGATATTGTGTTATAGCTGGTGGTTTCATATTGATGATTGTAGTAATGAAGTTAATTGCCCCAAGGATTGAGGACACACCTGCTAAGTGTAATGAAAAAATGGTTAGGTCAACTGATGCCCCAGCATGTGCTAAATTGCCGGCTAATGGAGGGTAAACAGTTCAGCCTGTTCCTGCTCCGGCTTCTACTATTGATGATGCCAGTAAGAGGAGAAATGATGGGGGTAAAAGTCAGAAACTTATATTATTTATTCGGGGAAATGCTATATCTGGTGCTCCGATTATAAGTGGGACAAGTCAGTTGCCGAAGCCACCAATTATCATTGGCATAACTATGAAGAAGATTATTACGAACGCGTGGGCTGTGACGATTACGTTATAGATTTGGTCATCGCCTAATAGGGCGCCTGGTTGACCAAGTTCTGCTCGAATTAGGATGCTAAGGGCTGTCCCTACTATCCCTGCTCAGGCCCCAAATAGTAGGTATAGGGTCCCGATGTCTTTATGATTGGTAGGGAATAATCAGCGGTTAATGAACATAGGTAAAATGGCTGAGTAAAGCATTAGACTGTAAATCTAAGCACAGAGGACAAAGCCTCTTTTTACCAAGCCTTAAGGTGATGATCACATCGAATTGCAAATTCGAAGGTGTAAAGAACTGAATCTACTAAGGCTTCTCCCGCCCCCTTTCTGATAGGTGGGAGAAGTAGATTGAAGCCATATTAGGGTGTTTAGCTGTTAACTAAAAGTTTATAGGTTTGAGTCCTATCAATCTAGTAGAGGATTTAGCTTAATTAAAGCAATTGATTTGCACTCATTAGATGTAAGATGTAGTCTTGCAGTCCTTATCAGAAGTTAAACTTTGTGCTTAGGGCTTTGAAGGCTCCTGGACTAACTATCCTAAACTTCTGCTATAGAAGTAAGGGAGATAGGGCAAGTATCAGTGTGCTAATGATTATTATTGGTGATAACATGTTGTTGCTTTTTGTATGGTCTTGGTGAATATATATTTTGGAGTTGTTATTGCTTGGGAAGGTGGTTAGTGAGGTTGAATAAATTAGTCGTGTGTAAAAGAATAAATTGATTAGGGCGGCTATTGCTATTAATGTGGCTAAAGATAAGTTATTGTTTTTTATGAGTTCAGTGATAATAGCTCATTTAGGTAGAAATCCTGTGAGCGGTGGCAGTCCTCCTGTTGATAATAAAATTAATGAGATTATAGGTAGGGCTATTGGTATTTTATTTCATATAAGTGACATGGAAGTGATTGATGTAAATGAGTGGGCATGGAAGATAAAAAATATGGGGACAGTTATAATGATGTAGATTAGGAGATTTGGGGTTGTTAGTGATGGGTTGTACGGTAAAATAGAGACTATTCATCCTATGTGGGCGATGGATGAGTAGGCTAAGATTTTTCGTGTTTGTGTCTGGTTAAGTCCATTTCTTGCTCCAATCAATACTGAAATAATGGCTGATAAGATCAGTAGATTGGGGTTAACTAGGTCATAGCATTGGAACAGGATGGATAGTGGGGCCATTTTTTGTCATGTAAGAAGAATAAGTCCTACGTTAAGTTTGATACCCTGTGTGACTTCTGGAAGTCGTGAGTGAAAGGGGGCTAAGCCTAGCTTGATTGCTAGGGAGATAAAAGTTATTGTCATGATGGTGTTGTTGGTTTCTGGTTGGAATGTCCATAGTCCTAGCTGTTTGAAGTTTAGAAGGATGGAGAGGAGGAGGATTATTGAGGCGGTTGCTTGTGTGAGGAAGTATTTAGTTGCTGCTTCAGTGGAGCAGGGGTTGGAGTTGTTGATTATGAGTGGAATAAGGGCTAGCCAGTTTATCTCTAGCCCAATTCATATAACAAATAGATTGGAGCTCCATATGGTAATTATTGGCCCTGTTATGATAGTTAAGTAAATAATTGTGTGATTGGATTAATTAGTACGGGAAGGGTTTAAACCAACATTTTCGGGGTATGGGCCCGATAGCTTTATTAGCTGACCTTACTTTTAGAACGGGGTGTAATGGGTAGCAAGGAGAATTTTGGATTCTCAAGTATAGATTCAATTCCTGTTGTTCTAGAAATAAGAGGGTTTAAACTTCTATGATTTACTCTATCAAAGTAACTCTTTTTTCAGACATATTTCTAGGTGTAGGGTGGAATGCTTGCTATGAAAATTGGGGTGGAGATATGTCATATGCAGAAGCTAGAGTTAAGGGTAGGAAGTTTTTTCATAGGAGGTGCATTAGTTGGTCGTATCGGAATCGTGGCTAGGAGGCTCGGATTCATAGGAAAAGGGTTGTTAATACTAGGGTTTTTAATATGAATTTTATGGTGTAGAGTTCTGGGTTGACAAAATCATGGAATGGGCCTATAAATACAATTGTTGAAAGGGCATTCATTAGGATAATATTTATGTACTCGGCTATGAAAAATAGGGCGAAAGGTCTGGCTGCAGAGGAAGGCCGATCTCTGGGTTCAAGGCTAGCCTGGTCTACAGAGTGAGTTCCGGGACAGCCAGGACTAACATAGAGAAACCCTGTCTCGAAAAAAAAATCAATAAGCAATTCTTTTTTATTTATTTATGTATTTATCTGAAATTCAAGTTCAATATTTTATCTGCCTATTCACTCCAGCTTGTATTCCAGCATGAAACAACAGTAGGCACGCACATTACATGTTAGAAGTCAACGAGTATGATGAGGGAAATGGAAAAGGAGTGCTTTTTATTTATTTTTTAATAAAGGGCTCTTGGGGCAGAGGTCTTCAGGAAGTGAGAGAGTGAGCGATACAGTGGTTTCAGGAAGGCACAATCAGAAAGATATGGTTCGAGACCAGCCTGGTCTACAAGAGCTAGTTCCAGGACAGGCTCCAAAGCTACAGAGAAACCCTGTCTCGAAAAAAACAAAAATGAAAACAAAACAAAACCCCAAACAAACAGAAAGATATGGTTTGGCAAAAAGAGTGTTAGGAAATGAAGTTAGAGAGACATCAGGGTTTTCTTACAGGAGTTTGAGAAATCATTGAGGAACAAACTCTGATTTTTCAGTTTATAAAAGATGGCTCTGGCTACTATGTGGAAAAATGGAGGAGGAGGAGGAGGAGGAGGAGGAGGAGGAGGAGGAGGAAGAGGAGGAGGAGGAGGAAGAGGAGGAGGAGGAGGAAGAGGAGGAAGAGGAAGAAGCAGAGCACCAGCAGATGGGCAGGAGAAAGAGAAGGACCCAGGAGTTTCTCCATCCTGGCTAGAGATGAAGAGGTTAGATGGGGGTGAGAGGGTGGTGGAGTGGGGAGGCTGTGGGAGTGGGGGGTGGGGAGGCTGGGTGTGTGGAGAGGGTGGTGGAGTGGGGAGAGTGGGGGTGAGAGGGTGGTGGAGTAGGGAGGGTGGGGGTGAGGGGTGGAGGAGTGAGGAGGCTGGGTGTGTGGAGAGGGTGGTGGAGTGGGGAGAGTGGAGAGTGGGGAGGGTGGAGAGTGGGAAGGAGGTTTGGGGGTTGGCAACAGTGGGGATGGCTAGTATTCTGTATGTTTCTTGAAGACAGAGCTAGGATATTTTTTGGTGGATTAGATGAAAGGGATTGAAAAAAAATGGGTGGGAGGAACCATGGGTGACTCTGGAGGCTTGCTATGGTGCAATGGAAAGAACCTTGTCATTTGTTGAGAGGGAGAAGTCAAGCTGATATCCACATTTGGAATCCAGTAGACTGCTTGATCTTTCCATAGGGAATTCTGGGCAGGAACTGTGGCCTGAAATATGAGCTAGAAACTCATCAGACGTCAATGATATTTATGACATAGTGCTTTGAGCTACCTGGAAGAAAATGGCAATCGTACTACCCTTGCCAGAAGATTCTCGCCTACAGCTTAGATGTGTGTCTTGATTTGTCTTTAATTGTTTAACCCAGCTATATGCACCTAATTACAACCACCCAATAGATATGTGTGGCAAGTTTACATAAGTGAACAGGGTTGCACGGATCTGGGGCTTTGCGATCATGCGATCTGGGGTAAAATCCTGCCTGTAATAGCGGCTCTGTCCAGATGGCGGTTGCTCGACTTTCCTGGGCTGTACCCCCACTCTGTATCTGAAATAAGCATCGACTTCACAGGGTAGTTGGCAAGAGATGGTGACTGGTGACTGTGGTGATGCTTTTGTGGTACGGACGCTCCATTTTATTGTTCGTCTTTGTCTAGAGCTGCTCTGACCAAGTATAGCAGCTAGTATCCATATATGCCAAAGGTACAGGCAAATGGACTTCTTAGCTCTGTTAAAATGAAGTGAAAACATTCCATTTGTTCCCTTGTCATCACCGGCTCATTGTCTAGTAGCTGTATGTGGCCAGTGGCTATAGGAAAGCACAGGCTCATCTCATTCTACCATCATAAACAGTTTTACGGGTCAGTTCTTCCCTGGTGATTCCCTGATGGACTGGAAATGGACAGATGGGCTTACCAACTTCATGAACCGTTTCATAGACACATCCTACCTATGGTCACCAGAGGTAAGCGAGGTACCGCTTCAGGGTAGAGGGCTTACATCCTTAGATGTAAGATGTCACCTCCTTACGGAGGGAACTGTGACTGAGGATCTCAGGACAATGGGACAGAGCCAAGGATGTTCTGGTGGAGTCGGTCCTTCTGCTGAGTCTGCTTTTGGTTTCTCTGCCTGTTTGCTCTTCTGTCTATCTCTGTTCTGGAGTCCACGCCTCTGTGTTGGGCAAACATCCTCCAGGATCCTGAGTCACCATCTAAACACGGCATGCCTGCTAGTTCTTTTTTCCGGAGCACTGGGCTACTTCTCTGATCACTTTCCTCAGAGATGGGACCCTCATGTCCAGCGATCAAGCCAACAACCTCAGAACCAGGGCTCCTGTCCTGAGTGGTCCATGCTGCCCTGCTTCACTACACTAGGACTTTGCAGTGACCGTTTCTCCTTTAGGGATGCTCATTCTGTCACCCCAATCCTCTGGATCCCTGTTGGCTGATTTAAAACTTGTCTGAAAAGCCATGTGTGTGGTGGTGGTGATGGTGCCACTGCTGTTCTGAGGCCTCAACATTCTTGTCTGTAAAATGGAATCACTAATATTTCTTGCCCAGTCTTCAGCTTTAGGGCTCTCTTGATGAAGCAGCAGCATAAAAATGCTTTATATGCCATGATGTGTCATGTAGGGTGGGTGACTGTTATCTGCCACATGTTTCTGGCAGTTCTGGGCTGGGGGACGAGGGGCAAGATCATTGTGGTCAAAATCACAGCCTGTGTAAGTGGTGAATCCGTCCACACCTGAGAGCCATGCTACCTTGGAAGACTCCTCAGAGGGAATCTTTTTCATTTGGGAAAGGCGAGAGTGGGCAGCGTGCCCAGGATCCTGGTCACAAGCTGGATGCAGGTCTCCTGATTCCTGGGCTGAAGCTCTTCAAGATCTTAGAATCCTCTTCCCAAGACCTAAGTCTCCATCTGAATGCTGCCACTGGCAGCTGTGTGATCTTAGACAAATCTCTAAGCCTCTCTGAGCCTCAGTATCTATTTCTGTCAAGTGGTTTTAATTAATAACACTCACAATTAGCTACATAAGTTATGAGGAATAAAACATTTTTATTTCAGGCTTTAGTTTTAAAAAATGGAGACAAGCTTTCCTCTTCCTGTAGCTTTTCTCGCGCCGTCAAGCTGTTTATTGCTCTCTGTTTAGTGCTGTCGTCCTGGTGATGTGACTCAGGCACAGAGTGTGGACAGTTACAGGACTCTGTCCTGTGCTTCGGCAGACACACCTTCCCTTTCTCTCCCTCTCCCTACACCGAGGCCCCACAGGAGTAGAAGGAAGGAGTGTCTGGGGAGCAGGGAAGGTCTATCTCAGAGGGAGAAGTTTGAAAGTGATAAAAGTCAGCTCTTTGTGCGAGCCAAGGCTTTAAATAACCCTGTGCACACACAAAGCACAGTCAGGGATACAGTAATTCCTAGATGGTCACACGGAACACTAAGCCCCAGAGGTAAGGTCCTCTGTGTGCCTGTGCTGGTCACACACTCATCAAGCAGGTCTTGATGGTACCTAGCCCACAGGGTAGCTGTGCCAAAGTCATATGTCTGGTACATTATAAATGTCCACAAACATCAGCTGCTCCGTTAATGTGAATATAAATTATTAAATATATTGTCCATTCATCAAATGTGATTTGGATGACACTTCCATTGTGGGGATACATCTCTGTTTACCTAACATAAAGAGAAACTGCCTATGGCTGCAAAATCCCTGTTGGCGTTATCTTTCCTGATGCTTTGCTATGGACGTAGTGGGAGGAAGCACTAGAGAGGAACATGTTTGAGTAGTTAGGTATTAGTCCTCACAGTAAGTGAATCTTCCTTACATAAGCATCTTATCTTTGATCTACGATGCAAATAAGACTTGTCAGGGGGCACACACACAACAAATCAGTGGTTGCCTCTGAAGCCTGACTTTTTGCACCTGGTACAACAGAGATTGTTGCCTGGCACCTTTGTCTGCAGCTCATCTAAAAATATACCAGCAGCTGAAGCCTCTTACCTCTCCTAGGATGGCCTCAACCCCCTCTCATCTTTTTCCCCTTCTGTGCCAACAGCTGCATCCTCTGCCCAGATGATGGGCCTAAGGACAATGGGAAGGGGAAGGACTGAATGGTAGGAAAGTGACCAAGCACTAAGCTAAACAAAGGCTTCTCCCATGGACCCCAGGCAGCTGGAAGCAGCAGCTGGTTCCCAGCATTATTGTGTGCCTGCAGGAGGACTGCCCTACTTCTTTGAATTGCTGCAAGCTTCTGGGCCTCTTTTCAGCATTAGCTATGGTCTCTCCATCTATGAACTGTGTCTTTGGCATCTAGAGCAGAGTCCAGTTGGGGAATCTCAGGGGCTGCTTGCTGAAGTGAGAAACTGGAGTAGGTGAGACTAAACAATGTCCAGGTGTTGTTGTTGATCTTAAAGGTCTCATCGTCCTGTGGACCAACACATCTTGCTCCGAGTGAGCTTCTCCTTGTTTGCATGGTCTTAGGAGCTGCCCTGAGGACACTGGTGCCCTGCATGTGCTCTAAGGAAGCACATAAGGTCCCAGCCTCACAATCTCAGGGTGCATACCTCAGGAAGGTTTAGAGAGTGTGTGTGGACAGCAAACCTGTCTTGGCTAGGCTTACTTTAGGATGAGTATATAATTCTGGGAGAAAAGAACCCGTATCAAGGCATCCATCCAGCCTGCCTGGCCTTCACACCTGGCTTGTCCCCTGGGACTTGGGACCACAGATGGCAAGCAGCACTGGGTGCTCATCTCAATGACCTTAGGCACATTCCTCTTCCGCTTAGAGCCTGTTATCTCATCTGTGTGTTGGAACAAGCAAAGTTCTTTTCCTGGTAGTGTCTGTGGCAAGAATTTAATTGAAGTGGTAGGCATGAAAGCCCCTCCCTCCATGGGGGGGGGGTTGCTAGCTACAGTTAGTGATCTGGGAAGGAGGGAGGCAGACTTCTGCGGAATCTCATTTGAACCAGGGAACTTGGCACAAGCTAGAGAAAGGGGAAGTAGGTAGAAAGGGAGGGCTCTTTTAACTGAGGAAGGTCCTGACACTGTGTGTGTTTGTGTGTGACAGTGAATGGTGGGGGACCACCTGGGCTCCTGAGTTCTTTTCTGAGGGAACTGCACTGATTCTGGGAGTCTAAGCCCCAGTTCTCTGTCATAAATAACATCCTCTCTTGAGGAGACTTGAGTCAGGGAGGCAGGAATGCAGTCCTCTGCTGCCCTCTGCTGCTCTTCTAGGCAACTGCACATCTCCGATTAAAATAATTCCTATCCACTTGCAGTGAAAACTCTCTCAGTGGGTCTACCACATGGGAAAAGGCTCCTGCTGCTTAAGGCTCCTGGTGTGGCGTGGTACAGTGTGGGGTGGTGGCAGCGGCAGCAGTGTGTGTGTGTGTGTGTGTGTGTGTGTGCGCGCGCGCATGTGTGTGAAAGAGAGACATATTCACCAAAAACAGAGGTATGAACAACACTGTGATATGAAATACAGGAAGATAGGGATGGCATCAGGAAATTTTTCAAATGGTAGCTTTTATTCTTTATTCATTAATCACTTTATATATTCTGAACTCTAATCTTCCTTCTGATCTACAAAGAGAAAAATCACACAAGATCCTTGCCTATGTGGTGCATATATTCCAACAAAGAAAAATAATTATTAAATGAGATGGATAAATACATAAGTGGTAGATGATGAGAAGTAGAGAAAAACGAAGCAGAAAAGGAGGACAGTGAGTATTGCCAGGAAGACTGCAAAGCCTGAGGCAACATTTGAATCAAGATCCAAGGGAGAGGAAGCTTAGCTTCTGACACTATTGAACAACAGGTGCAGGGTTTTCAGTCTTGCAAAAATAAGTAGGAATAACTGGAAAACACACCAAACAGCCATCTAGACATTGGGCAAGAGTTAGCATAGGAATGTGGTATCCAGGGGAGGAATGAAGTAACCATGGTAAGAGCTGTGTGCTCATTCACAATGCTGGGTGTCCAATACAATGGTAACATGAACTCTAAGGAATATGGAAGACATAACCTACAGTTCTGAGAAATGCTGTGTGGTGTTTTACTCTTTTGGCCTTTTGAGGGGATCACCACCCAGCTCCCAAATAAATCACACACAGAAGCTTATTCTTAGTCATGAATGCCCAGCCTTCCCTTGGCTTATTTCTTGCCAGCTTTTCTTAAGTTATCCAGACTACCTTTTGCCTCTGGGATTTTATCTTTCTCCATTTCTGTACACCTTTCTTTACTTCTTTTTCCATGATTTGCTGTGCAGCTGGGAGCCTGGTCCCTGATGCCCTCCTCCTCTTGCTCTCTTGTGCCTCCTCCTGCCTCACTCCTCCTTTTAAATATTCTCTCTGCCTGCCAAGACCTGCCCATCCTTTCTCATGTCTTGCTATTGGCCATTCAGCTCTTTATTAAGACCATCCGATGTTTTAGACAGACAATCACAGCTTCACAGAGTTAAACAAATGCAACATAAACAAAAGTCATACCTCCTCCTTCTAAATATTCTCTCTGCCTGCCAAGACCTGCCCATCCTTTCTCATGTCTTGCTATTGGCCATTCAGCTCTTAACTAAGACCATCCGATGTTTTAGACAGACAATCACAGCTTCACAGAGTTAAACAAATGCAGCATAAACAAAAGTCATACACCTTAAGGCAATATTCTCCGAGAGAGAAAAATCATGCCACAGAAATAGAGATCAAGGGTAAAGTGCTTATTGTGCAAACATGAGGAGGAACTGAGTTCAGATCCCTGGCATCCATGCAAATAGCTGGGCATGGTAGCATGATTTTTCTCTCTTGGGGAAAGCTTTGCCCTGAACTAAACTATGTATGAACAGAAGCTATCCATAATGTTGGAAATAAGGGAGGGGGTGTCCTAATGGGCCTTCACTTCTGTCTTAGTTAGCAGACAGAAAAAACACCATGACCATGACAACTCTTATAAAAGAAAATATTTAATTGAGGTGGCAGCTTACAGTTTCATAGATTCGGTCCATTATCATCACTGTGGGGAGCATGGCAGTGCAGGCAGATGGAGTGCTGAAGAAGTAACCAAGTGTTCTACATCTTGCAGGCATCAGAAAGTGGTCTGAGTGTTACACCAAGTGAAGCTTGAGCAAAGGAGACCTCAAAGCTCATCCCTACAGTGACACACTTCCCCCTACAAGGCCACACCTATTCCAACAAAGCTACACCTCCTAATAGTGCCATTCCACTTGGGTGCCATTTTCTTTCTTTCTTTCTTTCTTTCTTTCTTTCTTTCTTTCTTTCTTTCTTTCTTTCTTTCTTTTTTTTGGTTTTTCGAGACAGGGTTTTTTTGTAGCTTTGGAGCCTGTCCTGGAACTAGCTCTGTAGACCAGGCTGGTCTCGAACTCACAGAGATCCGCCTGCCTCTGCCTCCCGAGTGCTGAGATTAAAGGCGTGCGCCACCATAGCCCAGCTGCCATTTTCTTTCAAATCACCACAGCTATCAAGCTAGGGGCATCGGGAACAAGTTTCTAATGATAGAATTGGGGTCAGATTGTCAATTATTACTAGCTGACATGCTTTTCTTGATAGGATTGGTTGATGACAAGAGGTGATGATTAATTCCTTGTACCCATTTTTGCCCTTAATCTCCTGATATAAAAAACTATTGATGAGTGACTGGTATGTACCCTAAAGATTTAAAGTAGAGCTGACTGATTCCTTTTCATATATAAAAGTTTAGGTTTGTGATTCCTTTAAGATTCCTTATGAGATTATCTTTCAAGATAAGTAATAAAGTAATTGGCCTTTTCTTTGTAACTGCAAAGTGCAGCCGGCTAGTAAAAGATCTGGCCAAGAATTTACCCACACAGTTGATCTTTAATGAGTTGCTTGCATATGAATGTACATTGAGTTCTTATGATAATTTGTTTTTCATCTGTAATATATAATATGTTAATCATGTAAGAGATATGGAAAACATGCTGATTTTTTTTTACCATTTGTTTTGTATTAATAGTAATTATTCACTTGAAAAACAGAATGTAACCACATTGTAATTTTTTTATTGCCTGAAAGATTTCTCTGGGGTATATAAGCTGTAAGGGAAAGAATAAAGATGGAGTTAAAATGGATTAGAAGGAAAACATCAAGAGAGGCAGAAGGGCCATTTCTGGATAGAGATAAGAATATAGAATGGAGGATATAAAAGAATAACAAAGAAAAGGTTTGAAGGAAACCATCAAGAGAGTGTGTGTCTTTTTCCCTAATCCCCTCAGATAGAAAAATCTTAGTATACTCCAACACCATGGATTCCTATTGAGCCCTGTGCTGCTGGAGGCTGGCCTCCAAGACAGCAACAGATTAGAGTATGGAGTGCCTGCAGACAGGCCAGGAGGTCAAGGAAGAAGCAAGAGAAAGCGTAGGTTAGGTAAGGTAAAAGGGTTTTTGATCTGGAATGTTCCCTATTCCCAGGGCTTCTCCAGAGTCAAAGTGGAGGGACCTGTCCTTGGTGCTGATGTATAAACCCCAAACCTGCAATTGTGTTTTCCGTCTCAGGACTGGCAATCCAGCATCACTATTGATGATGACGAGTTGCCCAGAGACTTTAGGACCTGGTAACACGGTTTAGAGACTTGGGGGGTTTGTAGTGATCTCACTTCTTTGCATATTCTCCATTCATAGTTATTTGGATGGAGTTCAGCTAGTCAGAGGGACTGAGAAAGGGAACAGGGGGGTGCGGTGGGGCAGGGAGGGCTCAGACATAGTCACTTTCCTAGGCTTCAACTATTACTATGGGTGGTTACTTAGTCTTATTTCTCACGATGCTTAGTTCCCATTCAGATCAGCAGTGATTCTCAGCCACCCATAGGCTCAAACTGACATTTTGTCATGGTATGTGAACACCTGTTTTTGGGATGCCTTCCTTAGATCCTCCAAGGTTGATTAAGTGTCTTTTCTTATTTCCTCTAATTGACACTATGAACAAAACTAGCTAATCTTTAGTCTTGGCTCTTGAAGTATCTCCACTGGTGCTTACATAGATCTCTTCCTTTGACCTCCCTCATCTCTCCTCCCATTCCTTTCTCCGGTCTCTTCCTTTCCTTTCCTTTCCTTTCCTTTCCTTTCCTTTCCTTTCCTTTCCTTTCCTTTCCTTTCCTTTCCTTTCCTTTCCTTTCCTTTTCCTCCTCTTCACCCTCAAACACACACACACACACACACACACACACACACACACACACACACTCACATCACTTCAACCAAATCCAACAATTACTATCAACCATAATTTATGTTTGAGCATTCAGTACCTTTCCCTATGGCAAACACCATCCTAAAGTTTGCACCTGCAATTTCTTTCATTTAAAAATAAATACCTAGTATTTTTGAGTTTTAGATGCTAGTGATGTTTATTAAAAGATCATCTTGTTGTATGCAGTATTCTGTGACTCACATTTTTATTTCAGAATGCTAGCAATATTGATTAAGTTGTTACGTTCATTCACTTTTTCTGAAATGTAGACAGTATTCTTTTATGTAAACGCATCACTATTTTCTTGTCAATGGACACTGATGATGTTGTTGTCACTACTTTGTTACTGTAAGTAGACCAGCTAAAGTATGATTGTACATGCTCCCTGGTACACATATCCTTTAAGAAGGTATGATTTTATTAATTCTTTGAGAATTTTATACCTACACACAATGTATTCCTTTCTCTAACTCCTCCTGGATCTATCCCTTACCATCCACCTGCCTTTCAACTTCATGAATCCCTTAAACTTAAAAAAAATTGTTGTGCTCTATATAAATGAATGGGGAGCCACCTACAGGGGCATGGTCTACCCACCAGGACCACATCTATTAAAAAAGACAGACCCTCCATCCCCTAAAAGCCATCAGCTACCAATAGTTCCTTACTAGCAGCCAGGGCTCATGAACCCTCCTGCCTCCATGCTGGAATGATGACTGACTTGATCTTGTACAGACCTTACACAGGCAACCACAACTTTTGTGAGTTAATGAGGGCATTGGTCTTGTCACGTCTCTAAATTCTCTTTAATCCTAGTTATTCTTAAGCTCTAGCTTTTGCAATCTTTCTGCCCCCTTTTATATGATGTTTCCTGAGCCTTGGTGGTAGAGAGTGTGTGTCCTACTTGTGGCTGAGCATGCCCTAGGTACGTACTCCTGTCCTTTTATGGCATTCCTACAATAACCAGCCTCCACTACAGAAGCTTCTCTGATGATGTCTGAGAATTGCACTTACCTATGGGTATGGAGATACAAACCAGAGCATGAAACAATGTCCATTTAGCAAATTAACAGTAGCAGGGTCACCCCTCGCGTCTATGAGTTTCCAATTCATGGATTCTTGGACGTGTTTACAGTAGCAGGCATTCATTCCCTCTTGTAGAGTGGGTCTTAAATCCAAACAGAGAGTTATTCCTATTACATTCATGCTACTATTGCACCTATGGGCATGTCTTGCTAGGCCAGTTCTTACTGTAACACACAGGGTTTACAGCTGGCTGAAAATGCTGGTGACTTTTCTCTCATGGTAGCCTACATAGCACTTCTGATACTATGAAAGCTAGCTAGCCATGAGGAGACTTCCTGATCGGTGCCACTCTGAGAGGATATGGAACCTTTAGGAGGTACAGCCTTGCTGGAGAAAGGGCATCACAGAGGTGGTTTTGGGGGGCTATAGCATCATCCCATTTCCTGCTTGCGGTCACTGCTACCTTTCTGCAGTGGAAGATGTGATCTCTCAGCTCCTGCTCTGGCTGGCTGCTGCCGTGACTCCCCCAGTGCAGTGGAAGATGTGATCTCTCAGCTCCTGCTCTGGCTGGCTGCTGCCATGACTCCCCCAGTGCAGTGGAAGATGTGATCTCTCAGCTCCTGCTCTGGCTGGCTGCTGCCGTGACTCCCCCAGTGTTGTGGACTCTTCCTCTGTAACCTTAAGACAAAACAAATGATTTCTTTCTTTTTTTTCAAATGATTTCTTTTATATGATGCTTTTGGCCCTGATATTTCATCACAGCAAGAGAAAAGACTTTAATACAGAGAAAAATATGAAAGATTACATCTGAGTTCAAATCCAAGCTCTGTTTCTTTCTGGCTATGTAATATTTGGTAAGTTGCTTAACTTCATTGAGTCTTGGTTTGCTCATTTACAAAGGAAACAATGGTTGTATCTATCTTGTGTTAAGAAGAGAACTAAAGGAAACAACCTATGCAAAGTGCACAGTACAGTGTTCAATAGGTACTTCTTATTATTCTCAAATGTTCACTCTGGGTCAAGATTTACTGCATACCATAGACTTAGAGGCAGTTACTCTGTGTTTTCAAAGAACTTGTGGGCTACTAAAAAAGACTGTCAGTAGTCGGACAAAAGCTGTACAGTATCAGCAGGGCTATGAAGGAAGTGTAAGGGTTGGAGAGCAAAAAAGAGAATTTTTAGCCCTAATAGGTGAAGAAATGTTCAGAAATAAATTATAATAGTGAGAAAAAAGAAGCTGTAAGTTTGTGCACACAATTTTTGCCTACATAAAGTGAAATAAAACAAAAACCTATATAAAGATTATTAAAATTATTAGCAGAGTATAGCAATGTAATGTAGATATAAGGTTAATAGACAAACATCATTGTATTTCCATATATCAGCAACAAAATCTTACTACTGAAAGCAGTATTTAAGTCAGGGACTGCGACAAAGCCCATAATCCCCGTGCTAGGGAGACTAAGGCAAAAAATTATGAGCCCCAGACCAGACTAGGCTATATAGTAAGATCCTGTCAAAATAAAGGAAGGGAGGAAGGGACAGAGGTGATAGGAAGAGAGGGAGGATGGGAGGGAGAGAAGGAGGAAGACATATTTCCTCCCATTCTGTGTACTGTCTCTCCACTCCACTGTTTCCTTTGTCATACAAAATCTATTTAATTTCATGCATCCTATTTGTCATACATATGAGGAATGAAAGCAGAGGGAGATTAGGGGAAGAGAGGAGACTGTCAGAGATAGGGCGGGGAGATTTAAAGGGAAGAATGGGAAAGGGATGAATAAATACAGTCAAAGTACGTTATATACTTGGAAGAAATTGTCTGTATAAAATTCAACAGGGTGTAAAATGAAAATACACTCATAAAATATTAAAATTAAAAGAAAAATAGGGAAAGAAGCAGGGAATAATATCTAAAAGAGGCCATCTGTAGCAGGAAGTCAATTACTGTCACCCCCAACTCAAAATGTTCTTACATCTCAACAACTAAAACCACCACAGGCTGAAAGTGTGAGCAGTCTAAAATGCACAACACACCTAGCCTACTGAGTGCCCTGGTCTAGCAATAAAGTACACCACAGACTTTAACACTTGTGATCCCGTAGCTGACAGGAGCTGGAGCTTACTGTCACTCCCTGCTATCGATAGAGAACATCAGACCACACAACACACAAATCCTGGATGTGATCTACACTAGATGGACATCACTCTCCCAAACATCTGAAATTCAAATTGAAGGACTTGCTTTTAAAAACAGCTAGCCTGTACTTTTAAAAAGATATTATTGGGGGCTGGAGGGATCACTCAGTAGATATTTTTCTCTGTATTAATGTCTTTTCTCTTGCTGTGATGCCTTTCTCCAGCAAGGCTGTGCCTTCTAAGGGCTCCATAGCCTCTCAAACAGCACCACCTAGTGGGGGACCGAGTATTCAAACACAAGGGCCTGCATGGGACGTTCTCATTTAAACTGGTGCAGCCAGAATTCTTCACTGCTTTGCAGTGAGTTAATGAGTGGATAGATGGGAGGAAGTGCGGGCCACCTCTAAGAGCTTCAGGAAGATCTCCTGGGATCTCTCATTTCCAGAGAGATTTGATGCAAGGTTACCAGCTCTGAATATCTCAGGAAGTCCTTCTAGTTGTCATGCAAACTAGGGTACCATTTTGCATTCTGTTTTTGAGAACAGTACTCTTCTAGGTATTTGGAGTCCAGCTGATGACCACATGGAGGTCAGTTATAGGAAAGCCTTCCCATTTCAGGCAGCTTAGGAGGTGTGAGTTAAGATTTTTCCTGGTTTCAGGAGTGACAGGCAGCTCTGATTCTCCAGGGATCTATTCTCCCACAGACCCCAGCTACAGATTTGGATTTGAACTTGGGTTTAACTCTGTGTCCTTGCTGGAGGTGAAGGGCTTGTGGAGCAGAAAGAAGGATTATGATAAGAGGTACAATGATTGTGCACCTGCAGGTCTTCCTGGAGGTGGCCTTTGCTTTTGAGGGGCTGAAAACCTGGGAACCCTGAAACAGGCTGGTAAATAGTGTTGTTTGATGTTTTATTTTTTTTTTACTTTAGAGGGGCCCACCACCCAGCTCTCAAATAAATCACACACAGAGGCTTATTTTTAGTTATGAATGTCTGGCCTTAGCTTGGCTTTTTTTTTTGACAGTTTTTCTTAACCTAAATTATCCCAACTACCTTTTGCCTCTGGGCTTTAATCTTTATCTCCGTTTATTTTTCTTTACTTCTTTCTCCATGACTTGCTGTGTAGCTGGGTGACTGGCTCCTGATGGCCTCCTCTCTTGCTCCTTGTTCTCTTGCTCATTTTCTTCCTCATTTCTCCTTCTATTTATCCTCTCTGTCTGCCAGCCCTGCCTATCCTTGCTCTTGCTTTGCTATTGACTGTTCAGCTCCTTATTAGACCAAGAGGTGTTTTAGACAGGCAAAGAATCACAGTTTCACAAAGTTAAACAAATACAGCATAAAAAAGCAATACACCTTAAACTAATATTTCCCAACAAAACAGAAGAGCTTTCCTTGACTTCTCTGGGCACACACAGTCTCCATTCTGCCCGAGTACCTTCGTGAAGTGTGACTCTCCTCTTCCACTGCATTGGAGCTACTCAAGTGCAGGGCCAAGTTGTCAGATCTTCCTGAACTTTCACACACAGTACCCAGAATGGTGGGAGAAGGAGCATCAAAAGCACTTGACCTCGAGTATTTGAGGTTAGCTTAGGATTTGTAAAGTGTCCCATAGGCATCATCATTTGGGAGTCACAACATCTCTGGAATTGTTATTCCATCTGTCTGCTAAGCAGACAGGCCCAGAGAGGCAAAGGGCTGCACGAAACTTTATACTGCTGCTGGGTAGCCGGAGCTACATGTGCTACACCACATCTACCTCACTGGGGGATTTCGGTAGCCAGCAGAGAGATGATGCCTGGCTTTAGCATCTTGCAACTCTTTCCCCAGTGGTGCCTACTCCTTTTGGTCAGCAGATGGAAGCACTGAAACGTGGAAACTTCTGGTGTAGCCTTGTTTAGGTTCTTCCTTACTGAATGTGAGCAGAACTCCAGCCGTGTGTTTTAGGCAGGTAACAAATGATACATTTACTGAACACAGTGTATCCGAGTCATAATCACACGTATCACACATAGCCTGGCTTAGGTTCCTCCTTACTGGATGGGATCAGAACTTCAAAGGAGTTTTAGGCAGATCATTAATAACCCATTTACTGAATACAGTGTATTCAAGTCATAATTACATGTATCAGTTTAAACTTTTTAACAACTTTGCCTGGCAGGGTGTTTTAGAGAGTGTCAGTTGCCTGTGACTTTGGAGTTAGCATATGATTAGCCTGGGATTTGAACCAGGTTTTCTGATTCTCAAGGATTATTTCTGCCTTAGTAGACCCAGAACAAATGTTAAGTGACTTCATGGCACAGAATATGCCTGAAGCCTGAGATCTGCAGCCTTCAGTTCCTTAGAACAAAAATTGGAATTCTTTCATATCTTCAATTTTAAAAAAATTCATGACCCAGTGAGTTTTATCAGTGTTGATTACAAGACCACGGCTGAAAGATTGCTTACAGGAGCATGGGTACCTTACCAACGGCTGAAGAAAATCTCACCCCCTCATCAATTGTTAATTACATACAACTCCTCAGGGAGGGCCAGGACACCATGAATCCCTTTCCCTTCTAAGCCCTGTGTTGACAGGCCCAATCTTACGTAGTTGTTCTGTAGGTAGTCACAGCTGTTGTGAGGTCAGGACCAGATGCAGTGTTCCACATTGATTCTTTGCCCATTATATTTTTTTCTCCTGCGTTGTTCCCTGATCCTTGGGTGGGTGGAGGTTGATGTGAATGTTTCCTTCCTGGCTCAGTATTCATTCAATAGAAATTTGTCATCTGTACTTTGTTATGAGTCTCTGCAGTCACCCCTGAAGACTGCAGGAAGAAGCTCTCTGACAAAAGCCGACAGCTGCATTCCTCCACAGACATGAATAACACAGTTATTTGAAGCGAATTTGGTAGGCACATCCTGTCCATTTCGCCAAAAATCAGCTATTGCTTCCCCAGTAAATCATATGACTTCCTCAGCCAAGAGGTTTTGACCCAGTTTAGGGCATCATAGCTCAGGAATTTTGTTTTATCTTTGTTTTTAGATCTGACTGCCTATTAGTTACTTTAAAAAACTTATTTTTTATTGAAAATTTTTTCTTACAATGTATTATGACCATGCTTTTCCCCTTCCCCAATTCCTCCCAAATCCTCCCTACCTCCCTACTCAACTCCATGCCACCCTCTAAAAAACAAACAAAAGCAACCATTTACAAATAAGAAACACTCCCCCCCCCCATGGCAGAAATATAAAAACATAAAACAAAATATATGAGCCAAAGATCAGTGAGATAAAAAAATGCCCAAAGACAACAAAATAAGACAAAGTCTCCAAAGATACTGTTGAGTTTGTCTTGTGTTGCTCATCAATGCTGGGCATGAGGCCAACTCTGAAGTGCGATTAGTACAGCCAGGGAGACTCCCCTGGGGAAAACTGATATCTTCCCTCTGCCCTTGAGTATCAGTTGTAGATATCTATTTGGTTAGGCTTAGGATCCTAATCCGCTTCTCGCTCTCAGGGCTGGGACCTTATCTGGCCTGAACTTGTGCAGGTCCTGTGTGTGCTGCCACAGGATCTATGAATTCATGTGTATCAATTGTGTTGTGTCTGGAAGACAATGTTTCCAGGAGTTATCTGTCATCTCTGGCTCTTACAATCTTTCTGCCTCTTCTGCTTAGACTCTTCAGCCCTTAGCCGAGAGATTTAATGAAGCTATCCATTTATCAGAGTGCTCCAAAGTCTCTCACTCTTAGAGACTTTTCTTGACTGGACTCAGACTTAGAAGTAGATGCTCTCAACGAGGACAGCCTATGTCTCTCCACAATCTGTTCCTGGTATTTTCTCTGACTTTCGCCATTCCCTTTGCCAAACGTTTAACATTTTCAGTGGCTTTCTTCTTGTTTTTCTTAGTGTAGTTTCTTCAGAGCAACACATTAACATTTGTGTTGCAGAATCTGTAGCATCACAAGATGCTGGATCCTGGGGACTTTCATCCTGGGCTTCTCACCTTTTTTGTTTAAGGCTTTCTGAAATACATTGGTGGACATCATCTTCTTTAGAGAGATTGAAAAGATTTAGGATTCTTCTAGCTCTTCTGATCTCCAGCTGCTGAGATACAGCAGTATATGTCAGTCTAGCAATATCCTTCATACATATATATTACACACACACACACACACACACACACACACACACACACACACACACAGAGAGAGAGAGAGAGAGAGAGAGAGAGAGAGAGAGAGAGAATTGAGAAGACTAAAATCAGCATTAGCCATGCATCCACGAACAGACTTGGTGTCCTCTCTCCAGTCTTCTGCAACAAAAAACTTCCTTACTCAACAGCAGGCTCACCTTGCTTCATGGGAAAACCTTATATGTCCTTCCCACGGATTCAGACCACACAGCCATATCACCCTTCATCCAGAGAATCAGCAGCTACTTCTGTGGCCGTGCACTTCTTATAGAAAGTACAAAGCTTGCTTTTTGTCATCCACTTGAAAGTGTTTCTGATGACTGGTGGCTGGGAAGGAGATATTCCTCTTATCTTGACATAGCAGATCGCCTAGGAGGCACTACAAAAAAGTGGTTCAGGAGTTTTGATCACTGGAGAAACCATTACTCATCCTGGGTCTGTTTGGCAGAACTCCAACCAGTTTTCAAATCAGTTCTAGAGAACATTTTAAGCCTGGAAGTTGCCTGCCTGTGTCTGCAGGGATGAACTCTGGGGCATCATACACATTTGTAGACTTAGAGTAAGCATCTGTGCACCAGTGGAAACCCAAACTCTGCAGAGTTTGATGCCCTGGGATAATCATTCATGGCACAGGGCAGAAAGTAATGTCTAAGTGGTGTCAGGCAAGCAAAGCGACATTCATGACAGGGTTTCCTCAAGGCGTCTTGTTCTGACGTCACTGTGCCCTTTGGTTCTCAAAGACAGTCTCCTGAGATCTGTTTCAGTGCACGGTCGGGGAAAACCAGCACGCCTCTCTCCACCTCTATCTTTTTCAGCACTCTTTCTACCAAGAGTTGAGGTCCAGGGCTAGAGCAATGGCCCAGAGCTTTAGAGCACTGGCTATGCTTCCAGAGGACTTGGTTTCAGTTCCAGCATCCACATCGTGGCTCACAATCCATCTGGAACTCCAGGTCCAGGGGATCTGACATTGTATTCTGATCTCCAAGGTCACCAGGCATTCACATAGTGCACATAAATACATAAAGGCAAAACTCTCATATATAAAATGATTAATTATTTGGGTTTGAGATACTCTTTGGAATTTGCAGTAAACACAAGGAAAGCGCAGATGCTGCTGCTAGGTTAGGAGACTATGCTGCCACGAAGGGCATATGATGAAGGGCATACCATGTTAGGATCTCTGTCACTGGATACTTGGATTTTTAGTCTAGTTGCCATGTGATGAGGAAGGCTAGCTTAAACAGAGAAGACAGGTATAGGTCCTCCTGCAGCAGAGGTCTCAGCGGGACATGTATGCAGTGGTGTATGAGTGAGCAAGCCTTTCAGAGGACTCTATTCCCAGCCACCATCTAACTGCCATTTCTCTATGGCCTGGGACTGCTGTCTTCTCTATTGCTCAACAACAACAACAACAGCAGCAGCAGCAATAACAACAACATCACATACATGGAGAGAGAGAGAGAGAGAGAGAGAGAGAGAGAGAGAGAGAGAGAGAGAGAGAGAGAGAGAGGAGTTATTGTTCCCCTTTAGTCTGACAAAGCATTTCCAATACTAGATAAGTGTGTGGTCAGCAGTAGGGGATCTGGAATCATGGAATAGGGTTACAGCAAAGACCAGAACAGATAGGAACTTTAACTCATGTGCATGAGAATTTACAGACAAGCCATACCATGGGGGAATTCCTTATAGGTCTTGTCTCGGGTGCTTTGGGTAGTGTCTTGGGCTTCTCTTCCTATCCTGCCATACATTTAGTTGTATTTATTCTTAATTTTAGTGTATAGAGCCATAAAAGGTTAGATTCTTACCCATCAACTCTGGCTACAAGTCAGAAAGTGAGGTTTCTCCACATTCAAACAGACGTTCTTTTCCCAACTCTCTTCCTCCAGGCAGCAGAAACAAACTGCAAACTCCCCAAGGTCTCCATACTTCTTGCCAGGTGTTGTAACCTGTGAGAGAAGCTTGAGTACAATGTTACAGACTCAATGACTTTTCTTTTCTTTTTTTGAGACAGGGTCTCATGTACCCCATGCTAGCCACTGATTTATTATATAGCCAAGGACACTCTTGCTGAGACTAGGGAGGTGCACAATCACCCCTGGTTTGTATAGTTCTGGAGGTGGAATGTTAAGCAAGCACCCTGCCAACTGAGCTATACTCTCAGCCCCCAGACTAGGGTGTTTTTAAAGAACAGAAATGTATTTTTCATAGTTCCAGATGGTTAGAAGCTCAAGATAGAGACATTATCAAGTTCAGCATCTGGTGAGTTCTTACGTGGTGGGAAGGTGAGGGAGCTCTCTGAGCTTCCTTTCATAAAGGTTTCTGTGTTGTTATCCCACTCCTAAAGCCCCAAATCTGAATACTACCACATTGCTGACAAGGTTTCAACCTATGAATTTGGAAAACACAAACAGTAAGTTATAATGACTCGAGTCAACTTCTAAGAGTCTCAGCACTGAAACTGGGATTCAAGTGTCTGTGAGGGATCATCAAACTGTACATGGCTCTATTTCATCCTTAGCTTTCAGTTCATGGAGGTGGCTGTTTCTTCATTGCTCAGTTCCAAGCACGAGGACTCTCCCAATCTGACTCTCTCCCAGATACCTCAGAATCCACGTGGGAGCACGGAGCACACTGCGAATTCTCTGCTATAGAATGTAAAGGTGATGTAAAGAATGTTTCTTTTGAACTTAATGGATTTTTGTCTCTTCCTTCTTTTTCCTCTCCTCTGCGGTGTATTAAGTTCTGTTCTGGTCTTTACTGTGGGAAAGTGCTTTCACTGTTCCATGTATTTCTCCAAATCTGATATTTGGGCTTATGCTCCAAATCTTCAGGCTTAGACTTTTGAATCCTCAAATCGAGAACTTCATTCACTTTGATGGCAAAGCCCTGCAGGACGAGCCCCCAGGGAGGGGCTGTGATGGTGAAGAGGGAAGTAAACACCACAGCTCATTGTTTGCTCCGTTCTCAGCTAGTCTGTGGCCAACGTAACTTCATCTCTAAATTCTTTCTCTTATTTTGTTCTCTAACTGAAAGAATGTTCTCATCTTAAGAACAAGGCCATTGTCTTCGTAAGCCAGCTGGATAAGATTGCAGATTAGAATACCATTTTCCTTTCTGCTATGTATTTACTAAGCTGTGCAATCAGAACTATGGTGTACACAAACCCTTAGGAATGTTAGAACAGGGACTGTAGAGAGGCTGGTTAGGTGCACGGTAGTAGAAGGCATCTTGATGGGACTGCTGTCTTAGGTGGGGAGAGTGTTCTAGTTTCAGGCTATTCTGGGTCTTCTCCAGGTGAGAAGGATTTACAGGGTACAGGAGAAGAGGGAGGGCACCAAGTTGGCTCTCAGGAATCAGCTTGTGGCAGGCCTGAGAAGCAAAGGGCTTGGCTCTTATCCCAAGGGCATGAGGAGTGAGCCCATCAGAAAATTCTAGGCTGGGTAATTTGCCTGGCTCTCTCTCCAGGTATTTGTTCATTCCATTTCCCTCACATGAAGTGCCTACTTTTTTTTTGTTTGTTTTGTTTTTGTTTTTCGAGACAGGGTTTCTTTGTGGCTTTGGAGCCTGTCCTGGAACTAACTCTGTAGACTAGGCTGGTCTCGAACTCACAGAGATCTGCCTGCCTCTGCCTCCCGAGTGCTGGGAAGTGCCTACTTTTCTTCCTTATGTGGGAAGAATTTCTGGCTTTGCTGGGCCTAGCACTCAGTCTCCTTTCTTGCTACCCATGTATTGCTCTGTATTTTCACTACGACCACCCCAAACTTGCAGGCTCTCAAGTACTTTTTTCTCTGTTTTACCTCTGAGCCTTCATTCTTGCTGTCTGTCTCTTTTCTTGGGAGGGAGCATCTTCCTGCTGCCTTCCCCCTTCTGGCTATCTCTCCCTACTTTTGCAGGTTTCCACTCTGTAGCCCTGTCCCCAAATCAAATCCACAGGCCCAACCACATTCTTTCTCTTTGTGCTTCCCTGTCCTGTCTCAAGTGTCCCCAGGCTGACCTTTGAACTGCAGGCTTAATTCCCTATTCTCGACCTGCCTGGGATGGTAGTTTAGCTGCTCCTTTGCTTGATTGCTGTGAGCAGGTGGGTGGAGTTGGTAGTCCTGGGGCCCTGAAGTGGATTTCCAACTCAAGGTTCAGGACATGTGTAATGTAATAAGATTAGCATGTATATAATTGGACAGTTACAAGCGAAGGGATGGACTCTGGGAGGGACGCAAGCTTCATTCTAACTTCTAAAGGCGTAGTTTCTGTCTCAGAGTCAGACGACCTGAGAACTATCCTAGGACCGATCCTGATTTGCTGTGTGGTCTTGACAAGCTCCCCCTCTTCTTTTGAACCCTGTTTTTCTACTGTAGAGCTGTTGCCTCAGTTCCTGGTTACTTGTGTTATCTGTGACTGCTTCTAGGTGGCCCTGCTTTCATCTCTCTCATCAGGACAGCTTCCCCATTGCCCAAGGCCTGCCAACTTCTCAGAGAAGGTTCTAGTGTCCCCTCTGTCCCCCTCAGAACATGCTTCACCTCTGCTGAGCTTTCACGCCGCTACTACACCTGGACATAGCCAGCGTTGCACTGTAGCTCACACTCCACATGCATGTTTGGATCCTTTTCATCTCATCCCCCATTCTGCGCTGGGTTTTGTTAATTATTATTGTTTAAATATGTACTTTATTTGTGTGTGTGTGTACCAGAGTGCAGGAGCCTGCAGAGGTCAGAAGAGGCTTCAGATTCCGTGATGCTGCAATTTCAGGTGGTTGAGAGCTGCCGGGGAATGCTGGGAACTAAAGCCAGGTCCTCTGCAAGAGTAGCAAGTAACCTTAACCATTGGGCCACCTCTCCAGCCCCAGATTTTGTTTATTATCTTTTACTTTTGAAAAGTTTCACCAGATTTGAGTCAGGTGACTTTTCCCGGGACAGGGCTGTAGATGAAGCAAGGAAACAGAGGTGCTCAGAAAGCTCTTGAAGCTTTTGGAAACTTGACTAAGCCTCAGTATTGCCCATTTACCCGGCAGCCAGAGGACTGGGTCAGGGCTCACAGGTGATTACACACACAGCAACTTAGCTGCCTGCTAGATCTCAAACAGGGGCAATGTATTGGGTGTGGATACCACAAATTTATTTATTAATTTTGGGAAATACTTGAGAGCGGAAAAGAAGAAGCAAGTGACAGATGACAACAGTCAAGAGACAAAGTTATCCTGTCTCCCACTGAATCCCCTTTCTCTTTCTTTAGCTCTAGAGTGGGTAATTCATCTTTCCATAAAGTTCTGACTGTAAGAGTTGTGCCTTCCTTAAGTGGATATGCCTGATTTCTCCAACCAGCATGATTTAGACTAAGCCATGTGGATTTAAGTGATCTGAAGATTGGCCACCCAGGCATGTGGATAGAGCTGGGAAGGGAGTGGAGTACCCAAAGGGGACCTTGTGTCCCCTGGGATGCTCATTAGTTGCTAGAAATGGAAAGGCACCTGGCATTTTGGGAAATGGGCAAAACCACATCCCTGGGCTGGGGAAGAACTTCACAGAAGAATATTTTGTGATGCAATCTCAGGTGCTCTAGTTAATAATTTTATTTTAAGTCAGGGTTTCCCTTTGTAGCCCTGGCTGGCCTAAACTGGTCCGAAACTCATAGATATCCATTTGCTTCTGTCTTCTGAGGGCTGGGATTAAAGATATGAACTGCTCTCAAATTAATAATTTTGAAAACACTCCTAATCCTTTTTTTGTATTTTGCTTTTAGTTTATCATTAAAACCAACTGTTTCTTTCCCCCTAATATTTAGTATGTACCTTCTCAAAATCCTTTATTCTTTACCACAAATCTGTTCTAAGCTCCTTCCCCCCAATTTCAGATCAAGGTGTCCCTGTTCCTGTTTGAGAAAAACCCTTCACATGTGCTATAGACTCCGCCTCCCCTTCCTTTCTTCAACTGTGCCATTAGTTGTCCCCCTTCTATGATCCATTTCATCTTCTCTCCAGTCTATACTCTTGTCCAAGTCTCTTACGAGTCCCTGAAACACCCTTGCCCGACACCACATTCCTTTCACCCACATCTCTGCATCTTACTGCTTATCTACAGTTCTTTAAGATATTTTCTGTAATCTGATTTGTCTTTTTGTTCCAATATCCTCCACTTAGTTCCATTGCTCTCCAAGACTGATGACTTTTTTGACTATAATACAATTGCATCATCCCTTCCCTTTCTTCCCTCCAAACACTGCTTATACCCCCTTTCAAATTCATGGTTTCTTCTTTTATTAATTGTTGTTACGTAACACACACACACACACACACACATATATATATATATATACATATATATGTTCCTAAATACATAAATATATTCTGGCCATTCTGTGCATTTATATTTGTATGTTTTCAGGGCTGACTAATTGGGATTGGATAACCGATTGTTGTTTAATTCTAAAGGTGCGGTAGTGGTATGTATATCTTGGTGGTAACCAAAAGCTCTCTAGTTGGATTTAAGACCCACTGAACAAGAGGGAAATCATGCCCTGTACTGGAAACCTAGCTAACTACCCAGGGCTAGTGACGTCATGGATCTTGAAGGAGAACCCATAACCACCACTTTACTAACCTGGCACAATACTTAAATATTCTAAATATTTGTTCTTCACACACAGATAAGCATAATTTTCATCCAGAATCAAGACAACTTCTATTTGTGCCAGACAAGAACCATTGTGGAAAACCACAACTAAAGCGCAGAGTTGTGGAGCCCAGGCCTAATGGATACACCTACAAAACAGCTCCCACTCCTAAGGCTCAGGGATCATTGCAGCAGACTGGGTGGAAAGATTGCAAACTTGCAAACGACAGAGGACCAGGGAGTTTGCTGTGAGACGACATCTCTTAGGAATGTCAAAATCACACCCCCAAAGTCTCACCCATGTGACTTCTTAAACATAATCTGAATAAGAACAACACCAACAGACAGGCCAAATGGATGGGGAAAAGCCCCTGAGGCCTCGAGTCTGCACAAAGAACTACAGGCAGCTAAGGAATGTTGAGAGTGGGGAGGACCTCTATATCATGAGCTCTAGGGATATTTTTCATCCTGGCAGATTTCTTGGTGGCTCTGTACCTAATTTTCTTCTTTCATTTAAATAATATTTATTGTGTGTTGGGGATATAGCAAGCAATTGGAGAAGGAAGTTATGTTCCCACCTCTCTTGAATTTAAAATTCTAGTCAGGGAGACAGATATTGAGCCATCCAGGAGAATATGCTGTTTTGGCAAAATGTGAGAAACCTTGTTTAGGCCTTTAAAACAGCTAAATCCAGTTATGTTTAGGAACCCATAGGAAGTTTCATGGCGGAAGTGCTGTTTACAATGTCAGATCGCTAGGGCTTAACAAAGACAGGAATAAGGATTCCTGGCTGAGGAAAGATCTTGGGGTAAGGTCTGAAGCCAGGTGGGAGCAGGTGCCCTGGGAGACCTTCAGAGCGGATGGTGGCAGAGCCTGGGAGAGTGGAGTGGGCAGATGAGGCTGAGGGGGAGCAGAGCATGAGGCTACCACTCCTTGTCCTCAATGCTCAGAAACATTTTTTTTTTTTTTCAGCAGAGGAGTGATGTGATTAACCAGCTTTCTGGAAATACTATTGGATAAAGTAAAGACAACATCTCTGAGGGAGGCAAGCATGGATTTGGAAGGACCCATTAGGAAGACCACTGCAGTAGCTCTGCAAATAGGACATGTGTGCACTTAGAAAGAAGGAAATGGTTTTGCGAGCTCTATGGGAAGCCCAATATATGGACTGTGTTAACCCCGGATTTAGAGAAAATCCACACTCTACTCCGAGGAAATGATTGGAGAACAGGGCCGTGTGCTGGTTAGTTTTATGTCAATTTGACATAAGCTAGAGTTATTTTGGAAGAAGAAGGTGATGCGGGAGTCCCCTCTGTGTGCTGTGATTACTATTAATGAATAAAGAAACTGCCTTGGCCTGTTGATAGGGCAGAATTTTGGTGAGCGGGGAGGACTGGACTGGATGCTGGGAGAAAGAAGGGCAGAGTAAGAGAGACACCATGGATCCGCCACCGGAGATGTGCTGAAACTTTGATGGTGGGCCACAACCTCGTGGTGATATACATATTAGTAGAAATGGGTTAAATTAAGATGTAAGAGTTAACCAATAAGAAGCTAGAGCTAATAGGTCAAGCAGCAATTTAATTAATATAGTTTCTGTGTGATTGTTTTGGGTCTAAACTAGCCGGGCGGCTGGGAAGAACCAGTGACCTCTCCTCCTACAGAAGTAACCTCATTTGACAAAATGGCCCCACAGGAATCTTGATTGATGATTTTTGTGGGAGGGCATAGCTCACTTTGAGCAGTACCACCAGTTGGAGGATGGTCCTGGGTGCTATAAGAAAGTAGGCTGAGCAAGTCAGTAAGCTGCACTCTTCCATGGCCTCTTCATCAGCTTCTGCCCCCAGGTTCCTGCTCTGCTTGAGTTCCTGCCCTGACTTCACTCAGTGATGGGGTGTGATCCAAGAGCTGGAAATGGAAATAGACCACTTTTCCTCCCCAAGTTGCTCATGGCCATGGTGTTTTACCACAGCAGCATAAACTGTAACTAAGACAGGACATTTCCTGAGATGTGGTGGGCAAGTTTACATGGAATTTGGTTGGGGGAAAGTATGTTGACAAGTGGACTTTGTGATATTGCTGGGGAGTTGCATGCATAGGGTTTGGAAGAGCGGCTCAGGTGGGAGATATAAACTTGACAATTATTGGAATACTAACGGGAATGAGGAATTGCCTCTAGATAGAAGGCAGAGGGAAAGGGCAGGAGTTCTGAGACCAAACCTTGAGACTACCAATATTTAATGACCTTGAAGGGTCATCTTTTTTTTCCTCAGAAAAGGTTATTTTTATGGTGGTCCTCAGTCATTATTGTCTCCAGGAATCAATATACTTGTTTAGTTTATGCCACATAGTACCAGGTCCATAGGTGTCTGTCTGACAGAATACATCAGAAATGGTGATACGCCACATCTGAGACAAACAAAGACATCGTGGCTTTCTCTTGGTTGTTCTTTCTTGTGATTTTTTCCCCCCTTGGACCATCTCTAGTCTGTGACTATGCTGTGAAGATCCCTAAAGAGGATGCCAGAAGTTAGGACTCTTCATGAAGTCTCCTGCTGACAGCCTCCTTGTACAGAGATTGGAAGTAGATCCTCCAGTCCTTTCAGAGAGTGGCACACTCAGCCAACAACGTGTGGACAGCTTTGTTAGAGACCTCAAGCTAAACGTCACTTCAACTGCTCTAATTGTGTCCTTTTTTTTGTTTCTAGCTGTTGGGTTTGAGGAGAATGTGTTCAATGTGTTATACAGCCACAGATTACTTCAGAGAAAGAGACCAGGGAACAAACTAAAAGGAATAGCAAGAGAGGTAGGATGACTCCCTGCTGCTTCTGGAGGGAGAGGTTACATACTGGTTAATACTTTATGTCAACTTGACAGGAGCTTGGGCAGCCCAGAAACTGGGTCAGAGTTTATTTTGTGTTTGTCAGTGAGGGTGTTTCTAGGTGAGATTAACATTTGAATCAGGAGACTCAATAAAGCCGGGTGGTGAGTCAGTTGGCTGAAGTAAAACAGAAAGGTGGACTAGGAATTGAGCCTTTCCCTTGACCTTTGGTTTTGAGCTGCTCTCGAGCTCCTTAAAAACATAGACATGAAAAGGATGATTAATTCTGGCGAGGATGTGAAGAGGTCACTACTGGGGAAGTTAAGAAACAGAATGAAAACAAGTGGGGTGAACCAGAGTATCACCAACAGTCGACGATTACGTTTGTTGAATACTCACTGTTCTAGGAAGTGCTGTAGACAGTGCATATTTTCATGTATACATAAACAATAATCTCAATGTCTATGTAACTTTCCGGGAGAAAACAGGAAATGTATCTTGGAAATGCACTTTTTGAGAACAAGTTTTGTTTTAACACACCTGCTCTCTCTCTCGCTGTCTCTCTCTCTCTCTCTCTCTCTCTCTCTCTCTCTCTCTCTCTCTCTCTCTCACACACACACACACACACACACACTCTGACATAAACAAATCTTTAAAAAGTAAAATTGTAGGTAATTTAAAATGTATCAGATAGAGCTGATATAGACAAGGATTCCTACAACTGGGATCGCCAATATTTTGATTACATAAGAAAAACTTTCTTACTTGGCTTATGTACATGCCTCGGGCTATGGCAAATATATAAGCATCCCTAGTTTTCCCTCTAACTAGATCTAGTTATGACTCTAAGTTAGATTTCTCAAAGTAAGGTCCATAGGTTGATGAATCAGCATCTTTGTTAGGAACAGATTTTTGCTTCCAATTGCAAAAAAGAACTGTTACCCTGGTAACAAGGAAGAAAACAAATAGAGAAATCGTGTTTTTCTATGATGTTTTGGAAAAAACAACAAGGAAGTTTTCATTAACCGAGTTTAAGAGAGAGCAAGGAAGAAGGGGGTCCTTAATAAAAACGGAGAGAGTCACACCTGAGAGAAGTGCCTGGTTTTCTGTCTGGATCCAAACCTAACAGCTGACCTGACCCAAGAAGAAATTTTTTTTTTCCAGAGAAGAAGCTAAATCACCTGACCCCTTTAGTAAATGTGTATTGGAATGAGTTGTTATCGGGGCATAACCAGAATCAGCCTGAAACTGTATAGCATAGTTATACCTCCTTCCACTCTTGTCGCCTGGAGTGTGTACAGCAGAAGCAGAGTGGGTACCTTCTGCATACATTGGTGTGTTTTCATCGCCATTCGAGGAGTCTTTGATCCTTCCAGTTTTGAATTCAAAGTCAAATCCCCAAAGTCCACTCCCATTTAAAATACTGTGAACACTCAAGAGATGGTTCCTGAAAGATATTGGAGCTTAGGCTAGTAAGAGGGACTCAGGATAATTAAAATTACAGCCCAATGCTAGCAAGATGGCCCAGTAGATAAAGGCACCTGCTGCCCAAGTCTGATGACCTGGATTCCACCCCCAGAACCCACATAACAGTGGAAAAAAATGACTCCACAAAGCTTGTCTCCTAACATCTATATACACACTGTAATGTAAACAACTCACACACACACACACACACACACACACACACACATACACACACACATACTCATGACTCACACACACCACAGCATAATAGTTTAAAAAAAATCACAGCTCAGTTCAAATGAAACACCCAAAAATGAGTGTTCAGCTTTTCACTCTAACACAGAAGAAGGCTTCCACTTTTTGAAAACAAATCATTATCATATTTTAGTCTTATCTATCCCCTTATATACTTTGTCTAGAGCACAATAAAAATATTGCAAGACATTTGGAGAAACACAGACTTGTGCCTGGCTGCCACCAAGACTAGCCAAATCTGAATGTGTACAAGTACTGCTTGGGAAAGATTGCAGCAATGGATGGTTAGCCTGTGACAGAAAAGAAAGAAAATAGCAGAAAGGAGAGAGTCCAGCTGAGGTTGTCCTCAACATAAAAGATTTTGGAAGGGGAAATTACTTAGGGAAGGCAGTAAAAAGGACTGCTAGTTTAAAAGGAGACAAAATGGAAGCTAAGGTTAGTAGCGTATTCTGCATTTTTTACAAGACATCTTCCCCCTTTGTCAAATAGGAGCGACGGAAGGCCATGCTCCCCTCTCCAGGGCAGATGCCATGAAGCAAGCTGCCAGGTCAGACATGAAAATTTTCCCTATGCGCGATCCAGATGTGCACGCCAGATGTGCGATTCAGATGTTCTTTCCAGATGTTCAAGCCAGGTGCGCAATACAGATGGTCATTACAGATGTGCGATCCAGATGTGCGATCCAGATGTTCGATCCAGATGTGCGATCCAGATGTTCAATCCAGATGTTCATTCCAGGTGCGCGATACAGATGGTCATTACAGATGTGCGATCCAGATGTGCGATCCAGATGTGCGATCCAGATGTTCGATCCAGATGTGCGATCCAGATGTTCGATCCAGATGTGCGATCCAGATGTTCGATCCAGATGTGCGATCCAGATGTTCGATCCAGATGTGCGATCCAGATGTTCATTCCAGATGTGCGATCCAGATGTTCGATCCAGATGTGCGATCCAGATGTTCATTCCAGATGTGTGATCCAGATGTGTGATCCAGATGTGCATTCCAGATGTGCGATTCAGATGTTCTTTCCAGATGTGCGATCCAGATGTGCGATCCAGATGTGCGATCCAGATGTGCGATCCAGATGTGCGATCGAGATGTTCATTCCAGATGTGCGATCCAGATGTTCATTCCAGATGTTCATTCCAGATGTGCGATCCAGATGTGCGATCCAGATGTTCATTCCAGATGTGCGATCCAGATGTTCATTCCAGATGTGCATTCCAGATGTGCGATCCAGATGTGCGATCCAGATGTTCATTCCAGATGTGCGTTCCAGATGTTCATTCCAGATGTGCGATCCAGATGTGCGATCCAGATGTTCGATCCAGATGTGCGATCCCGATGTTCGATCCAGATGTGCGATCCAGATGTGCGATCCAGATGTGCGATCCAGATGTGCGATCGAGATGTTCATTCCAGATGTGCGATCCAGATGTTCATTCCAGATGTTCATTCCAGATGTGCGATCCTGATGTGCGATCCAGATGTACATTCCAGATGTGCGATCCAGATGTGCGATCCAGATGTTCATTCCAGATGTGCATTCCAGATGTGCGATCCAGATGTGCGATCCAGATGTTCATTCCAGATGTGCGTTCCAGATGTTCATTCCAGATGTGCGATCCAGATGTGCGATCCAGATGTTCGATCCAGATGTGCGATCCCGATGTTCGATCCAGATGTGCGATCCAGATGTGCGATCCAGATGTGCGATCGAGATGTTCATTCCAGATGTGCGATCCAGATGTGTGATCCAGATGTGCATTCCAGATGTGCGATCCAGATGTTCTTTCCAGATGTGCGATCCAGATGTGCGATCCAGATGTTTATTCCAGATGTGCGATCCAGATGTTCGATTCAGATGTGCGATCCAGATGTTCATTCCAGATGTGCGATCCAGATGTGTGATCCAGATGTGCATTCCAGATGTGCGATCCAGATGTTCTTTCCAGATGTGCGATCCAGATGTTCAATCCAGATGTTCATTCCAGATGTGCGATCCAGATGTTCATTCCAGATATGCTATCCAGATGTTCGATCCAGATGTTCATTCCAGATGTGCGATCCAGATGTGCAATCCGGATGCTCATTCCAGATGTGCGATTCAGATGTGCAATCCAGATGTTCGTTCCTACCCTCCCCCACCCTCTCCAGTCCTAAGAGAGGGCAGGGTACCCTGCCCTGTGGGAAGTCCAAAGTCTTCCCCACTCCATCCAGGCTTAAGGAAGGTGAGCATCCAAATAGAATAGGATCCCCAAAAGCCAGTACATGCAGTAGAGACAAGTCCCAGTGCCATTATCATTGGCTTCTCAGTCTGCGTCAATTTTAAGTCACATTCAGAGTTTAATCCCATACTCGTTCAGTCCCATGGATTTGGTGAGCTCCCATTAGCTCAGGCACACTGTCCCAGTGGGTGGACCAACCTCTTATGGTCCTGACTTCCTTGCTCATATTCTCCCTCCTTCTGCTCTTCCACTGGACCTTGGGAGCTCAGTTCAGTGCTCTGATGTGGGTTTCTGTTTCTATCTCCATCTGTCACCAGATGAAGGTTCTATCGTGATATTCAAGATAGTCATCAGTCTGACTATGGGGCAAGGCCAGTTCAGGCTTCCTATCCTCCACTGCCAAAGGACCTAGCTGGGGACATCCCCGTGAACACCTGGGAACCCCTCTAGAGTCAAGCCTCTTGACAACCCCAAAATGGCTCCCTTAATTAAGATATCTTCTTCCCTACTCCTCTATCCGTCTTTCCTCCATCTCAACCATCCCACTCCCCCAAGCTCTTCCCAACCCTCCCCTTCTCCCTTCTCTCTCCCCGCCTCCCCTTCTCTCCACCCCCAACCCCATGCTCCCAACTTTTGCCTGGCTATCTTGTCTGCTGCCAATTTCCAGGAGAATCTATGTATGTTTTTCTTTGAGTTCACCTTATTACTTAGCTTCTTTAGGATTACGAACTATGGGCTCAAAGTCCTTTGTTTATGGCTAGAATCCACTAATGAGTGAGTATATACCATATTTACATTTTTGGGTCTAGGTTATCTCATTCAGGATAGTGTTTTCTATTTCTATCCATTTGCATGCAATATTCAAGATGTCATTTTTTTCCTGCTGAGTAATACTCTAATGTGCCACACTTTCTTTAACCATTCTTCCATTGAGGGGCATCTAGGTTGTTTCCAGGTTCTGGCTATTACAAACAATGCTGCTATGAACAGGAGACTACTTCTTACATGTAACCCCAGTAGCACAGACAATAAGAGCAACAATGAATAAATGGGACCCCCTGAAACTGAGAAGCTTCTGTAAAGCAAAGGACACTGTCATTAAGATAAAAAGGCAACCTACTTAATGGGAGAAGATCTTCACCAACCCCACCTCAGACAAAGGTCTGATCTCCAAAATATATAAAGAACTCAAGAAACTAGACATTAAAATTCTAAATAACCCAATTAAAAATGGGGTGCTGAACTGAACAGAGAATTCTCAATAGAAGAATTTCAAATAACCAAGACATACTTAAGGAAATGTTCAACTTCCTTAGCTATTAGGGAAATGCAAATCAAAACAACTTTGAGATACCATCTTACACCTGTCAGAATGACTAAAATCAAAAACATCAATGATAACCTATGCTGGAGAGGATGTGGAGTAAGAGGAACACTCATCCATAGCTGGTGGGAATGCAAACTTGTGCAACCACTTTGGAAATCAGTGTGGCGGTTTCTCAGAAAATTGGCAGTTGGCCGGGCGGTGGTGGCGCACGCCTTTAATCCCAGCACTTGGGAGGCAGAGGCAGGCGGATCTCTGTGAGTTCGAGACCAGCCTGGTCTACAAGAGCTAGTTCCAGGACAGGCTCCAAAACCACAGAGAAACCCTGTCTCGAAAAATCAAAAAAAAAAAAAAAAAAGAAAAGAAAAAAAAAAAGAAAAAAAAAAGAAAATTGGGAGTCAACCTAGCACAGGATCCAGTAATACCACTCTTGGGAATATACCCAAGAGATGCCCAATCATACTAAGCAATTCTTAACATCTGCTTTTCCCTTTATGGTTTCACATTCTTCTACAAGTTTTAAAGATTTAAAAATTTATTTGCATTTTGTATATTATATGAGACAAAGATCTAGCATTCCCTGTTTTTATGTGGACAATCAATAGATGTTGATTTATTTGTAGTTTCTTCTTCTTCTTCTTCTTCTTCTTCTTCTTCTTCTTCTTCTTCTTCTTCTTCTTCTTCTTCTTCCTCTTCCTCTTCCTCTTCCTCTTCCTCTTCCTCTTCCTCTTCCTCTTCCTCTTCCTCTTCCTCTTCCTCTTCCTCTTCCTCTTCTTCTTCTTCTTCTTCTTCTTCTTCTTCTTCTTCTTCTTCTTCTTCTTCTTCTTCTTCTTATCTTTCTCCTCCTCCTCCTCCTCCTCCTCCTCCTCCTCCTCCTTCTCCTTTTTCTTCTTCCTCTCCTTCTCCTCTTCTGGCTATACTTAGCCCTCGATTCTTCTATGAAGATTGGGGATCAACTTGTTGAGTCCCATTCTTGTTGAGATTTAGTTAAAATTATAGATATTATAGATTATTTAGGGAGAAATGCTGTCTTTGTGACACCAAGACATCTCCTCAGGGACTTTGTCACATTTCTCCATGTTTAACCTGTCTGTACCACAGTGTCTACAAAGATGAGGGTTAGGTTTCCTTCTTTAAGGGGCAAATGGATTTTGTGAGAATCCACAGGGCTTAAGTTGCAATTATGAGCAGATGTTTTGCAATTTTGACAGGTTAAGGCCAATCAGTTTTTCTAGCATTTATCCCTGAGATAAAAATTCATTAGCTGGGCGGTGGTGGCACACGCCTTTAATCCCAGCACTCGGGAGGCAGAGGCAGGTGGATCTCTGTGAGTTCGAGGCCAGCCTGGTCTACAAGAGCCAGTTCCAGGACAGGAACCAAAAGCTACGGAGAAACCCTGTCTCGAAAAATTAAAAAAAAATTTATTAGCAATGGGCTACCACTACCACTTCTGCTAATACATTTCCTAGGTATTTTCTCTCTCTGTCTCTCTCTGTCTCTCTCTGTCTCTCTCTGTCTCTCTCTGTCTCTCTCTGTCTCTCTCTGTCTCTCTCTCTCTCTCTCTCTCTCTCTCTCTCTCTCTCTCTCTCTCTCATTTTTTGAGACAGGGTTTCTCTGTGCAACAGCCCTGGATGTCCTGGAACTTACTTTGTAGACCAGGCTGGCCACGAACTCACAGAGATCCACCTGTCTCTGCCTCCAAAGTTCTGGGATTAAAGGTGTTCACCACCGCTACCTGGTTGGCATTTTTCTCTTGATTTAATATAATACTGCATGTAGAAGAATCCAAATAGATCCATATTTATTACCCTGCACAAACTTAACTCCAAATGGATGAAAGATGTCGCCCTTAATCCAGATAAAATTACTTAACTTGACAGAAGAGAAAGTGGGGAATATCCTTGAACTCATTGGCACAGGAGAAGAATTTCTGAACAGAACACTATCATCACTGGTGTTAGGATGAACAATTCAAAAATGGGACCTCATGAAACTGAGAAGCTTCTGAACAGAAAGGACACCATCATTCAAGCAAAGCAGAAGCCTAGAGAATGGGAAAAGATTTTTATCCACACATCTGACAGAATGCTAATATCTAGTACATATAAGGAACTCAACAAATGAGATATGAAGAAAAAAAATCCAATTAAAAATGGGCTACATATATAAACAGAGAATTCTCAAAAGAGAACTCAAATAGCTGAGAAACACTTTAAGAAATGTTCAACATTCTTAGCTGTCATAAAAATGAAAATCAAAACTACTTTGAGATTTCATTTTACACCCACCAGAATGGATAAGATCAACAAAACAAGTGTGACTCATGCTGGCAAGGATACGGAGTGGGCGGAACACTCATTTGTTGCTTGTGGGAATGCAAATTTGTACAGTCACTATGGAAATTAGCATGGCAGTTCCTCATAAAGATCGGAGTCTGTCAACAGCAAAATCCAGCTATACCTCTTGATCAACATGATATTCTCAACCCAAGCTCCAGGCAGTTTGGGTGGGTGGTGTTCCTATTGAGGAGATAACTAGAAAGAGCAAGAAGGAGGAGCTGCAGGAGCTTCTGGAAGGGTCCACGGGGCTTGGATCCCCTACCACGTGAATATTTAGTTTCCAAGATACCTAGAGCAGAAGCTCACGGGAGTCTATTTGGGAGTAAGCTAATGAACACAAGGCAGAGACGCCGTTGCCGCTGTCACTGAGCCAGGTTGCAGGCTCAGAGTTGAGGCAAGCTGTAGAGGTGAGGTGTGGAGGAGGCTGAAGGTGTGAAAGGCAGGTGAACAAACAGGTGGGTGAGTTCTTTCTCTTCTGGAAGATAACACTCTCTCAAACATATCTTTCGTAAGTGTGACTAACTTGATTTCTAAAGCTTAGATAGAAGGAAGTTAACTTGATCTTATAGGAACAATGCAACCTGAAAATTTAAATTATATGTTATAGAAAATTAGCCAAATGCTGGCAATGAATGACAAGGGAACTAATGACAACTCTACTCCTTTTTAGATTTCTGCTTTTTGTTTTTGTCTCAAAATCTCTATCTTTTTGCCTAATTTCTGGTGTAAGTTGTTGATTTTCTTGTCACAACTTTCACATGTTTATTTGGATACACATTGATGTTATTAATTATTTTAACATAGGCCTTTTACTTCCCTGTCTAGAATTCCAATCATTTTAATGTCTCTACATTTAGCTAGTAGAGAGTTATGAACTTTTGGAGGATCTGTGTCTCCTTGCTTTTTTACATTTCTTACAATTTTTTAAAGTTTTTTTGAGATATAGTTTTACAATATAGCTAAGGCTGGCTCCAAACTTGTGATTTGCCTACCTTAGCCTCCTTAATGCTGGGATTACAGGCAAATGCTACCAGTCCAGGCTTTTTCTTATTTCTATGTTGCAATTTGCACACCTATTGGAATGTAAATCTCTTGTATTTTATACAGATTATTTCTAGTTTTCAGCCTACCCTTCAGAGCTCAATACCCAATACTTCTTAAAAAGTAGAAAACTAAGCCGCATGGTGGTGGCATATACCTTTAATCCCAGCAGCACTGGGGAGGCGGAAGCAGGTGGATCTCTGTGAGTTTGAGATTAGCCTGGTCTACATATTGAGTTCCAAGACAGGTTCCATAGCTACACACAGAAACTCCATCTCAAAAAACCAAAAAGAGAGAAAACTACCATAATAGCAACAACATAAAAAATTACCTATAGAAACACAGTTAAAATTAATTAAAGACAACTTCCATACTACTAATAACAATGAAAAAAGTGATTATAACATAAACCATGAAGTTAAAAATTAACAATGGTAGAAGTAGCAGTAAAAAAGTGAAGTAAACAGTGAGTTGGAGAAAAGAAGAAATATGGCTAAATAAAAGAAACAAGAAAAGGAAAAGAATATGAGGAAGAAGTATAACAAGAGATAAAAATCTGAGTATGAAATAAAAATATATAAAATTAGATGAAGGTAAGAATAGAAATGAAAAGTCTAGGTGTAAAATATATTAAAATGGCTATAAAACAACAATAAAAATGAAGTAAAGATAAATAAATTAAAAAAAACCAACCCCACAGCTTTCTTCTTCATGCTCCTGCTAAATGATGTGATCTTTCAGCTCAGCTTCCGCCACCATACATGACACTTGGCTGTCATGTCTCCTACCATGGTGGACTCTTATTCTTCTGGAACTGTAAGACCAAACAAATGACTTCTATACGTTGTTTTGGACAGGGTGTCTTATCATGGGAATAGAAATAAAAAAACCAAAATGAAACGAAACCAATGCAAAAGTTAGTAACAGATAGTGGTCCCTTGCTGTGAAGAAACTCACTATGTCATTCTTTTGTGGAATTTGGGCATTTTTGGAACTCTGGACTAGAAAAATAGGTGAATACTGTATGCAGAACTCAAGAGGCTGTTCCAGTAGACTTTGGGTCTCACTAAATTTGCTGCACAATGTTTTCTCTTTGCAAGGCCTTTACAGCAAAGTTTTAATTATTAAAAAACAGTACTAAAATGCTAAAGACTAGGGGCCTAGTTCATCTAAATTCATTTTGCATTATGACATGGCCATGAGCCTCTGTGATGGTTTGAACAAGAAATGGTCAGGATCTCTGGGGTTGCCCGCGGCTCATGTAATGGAACACAGTGGATTGGTTCTGCCCTTGGTTGAGTGTGAACTAATAAGCACAGCCAGGCAATGAAAGAATGGAGAAAAGTTCATTACCTGCCTCAGATAACGCCATCATCTCCCAGACCATGTGTTCCTTGATGAAAAAGATACAGGAATTTTACACAGAGAACCAAAACGTGTTTACACAGAAAAGAACTTGAGGTGGGTCCATTCTCAAACATACTCATTTTGCCCAGCATTCTCAGGTTACGATCACAGCTCGAAGGAAGGATGATGAACACAGTCCTGTGTATCTGTAGCTCAAGGTCCTGGTGCATATGTTTGAAAGGTGAAAATGGTGAACAGGGACACTTTTGAACATGCTTAGTTTGTATCATAAAAACTGCAGAAAGAAGTATTTTGGGGAACACTTAGGTTGTTTTGAAAAGATAGCTGTCAGGGAAATATCTGGGCTTGTTCAGCTTCTTTAGCCAAAGAAGTTTTAGATGAAATCAAAGGAATTAAAGAAAATGTGCATTAATATAAGAGTTTGCCTCAAAGGGTGCGTGCCTCATTTAACTGCTGACGTTGGGACTCCTAGTCTGTTTCCCTCAGGACTGCGGCCCTGTTCGGGTTCACCTTGTGGTTGTAGCTTCAGGGGTTGCTGATCCCGAGGAAACTGCAGTGGGGGCTGCAGTTGTAGCTTTGGGTTGCTGACCCTGAGGAAACCGCAGTAGGGGCTGCAGACTGTCTCCTCCGTTCCTCCTCACTGTGTTCTGTTTCTTTGTAGAGGTCCTGTCATCTCTTTCTGACTCCTGATGTCCTTCTCTTTCTTTCCTCAGACTGTGAACTCTCCTTGTCAATCCTGACTTCTCATTCAGGGAGCCGCATGCAGGAACCTTCTAATCAGCCACCTCACCCCAGGGTGATGGGTAGACTTTCTGAAGTGATGAGAATACTGCTAATATTGAAAGTTTTGGTGAAACTATTAATGATGATGATATTATGTCCGGTCATTACAAGTTTCAAACTTTTATTCTTTGGCAATTACATGTGTGTATACAGTGTACCTCGATTATATATATTTCCTTCCCCAGACCTCCCAATGTCTCCCTTTCATTTTCATATTCTCTTCTTTCTTATAACCCATGGGTACAATTAGTGATACCCACATGCACATGGGTGTGGGACCATTGGATGGAGCATGGACTACCTATCAGTAGCCACATCCCTGAAGAAAATTGATTTCCTCCAGCAGCCTGTTGGGAGCTCCTCACCTAAAAGTGGGACCTCATAAGCTCCTATATCATCTATTTTGAAATCTTGACTGCTTGCACTGTGATGGTATAGCATGGTTAACAAAGCTGTTGTGAGTTTGTGAGTAAAAGGGCTGGACCATGTCCAGAAAGCGGCATTTTGTCTTGTCACAGGCCTGCAAGCTTTGTTGCTCTGCCTTCTGAGGAGAAGGAAAAAAGAGGTCTCTGCTTTCTCCCTCTCCAAGGACCTCTTCCCTGGAGGACAGGGACAGGATGTGGAGCACTCGTGCGTGCATGTAACATTTTTGCTTTGTGAATTGTTTTCCTGTGTCTGTGGCTGATGGCCACGTGGTGAGGGATAGTAGCACTAGCTTTAACTCCCTCCGGAGCACAGGATTCCTTCCTGTCTCCATCACCACTACTGTTTTGTCTGAGTCGGAGAGACTTCTGAAAGGGAGGGGAACAGAGTGGCTTGGTGTGGCTAGGCCTTTGTGTCCCTGGATAAAATGGAAGCTCCTGGCACTTCCCTTAAAACACATGGGTCCATAGGCAGTTGCTTTTCTGTGTGGAATCACTATACGATGTTGGAGTATTAAGTCAGGATTAAAAATTGTTTTATATTTACTTAGTTATATATTTTTTTCTATTCTTTTTTTTTCCTTTTTTTAAAAATTTATTTATTTATTAAAGATTTCTGCCTCTTCCCCGCCACCGCCTCCCATTTCCCTCCCCCTCCCCCAATCAAGTCCCCCTCCCTCCTCAGCCCGAAGAGCAATCAGGGTTCCCTGCCCTGTGGAAAGTCCAAGGAACCCTCACCCCCATCAAGTTCTAGTAAGGTGAGCATCCAAACTGCCTAGGCTCCTACAAAGCCAGTACGTGCAGTAGGATCAGAAACCCATTGCCATTGTTCTTGAGTTCTCAGTAGTCCTCATTGTCCCCTATGTTCAGCGAATCCGGTTTTATCCCAGGCTTTTTCAGGCCCAGGCCAGTTGGCCTTGGTGAGTTCCCAATAGAACATCCCCATTGTCTCAGTGTGTGGGTGCACCCCTTGCGGTCCTGAGTTCCTGGCTCGTGCTCTCTCTCCTTTTGCTCCTGATTTGGACCTTGAGATTTCTGTCCGGTGCTCCAATATGGGTCTTTGTCTCTGTCTCCTTTCATCGCCTGATGAAGGTTAATATTCAGGAGGATGCCTATATGTTTTTCTTTGGGTTCTCCTTATTTAGCTTCTCTAGGATCACTAACTTTAGGCTCAATGTCCTTTGTTTATGGCTAGAAACCAAATATGAGTGAGTACATCCCATGCTCCTCTTTTTGGGTCTGGCTTACCTCACTCAGGATAGTGGTTTTCTATTTCTGTCCATTTGCATGCAAAATTCAAGAAGCCCTTGATTTTTACTGCTGAGTAGTACTCTAATATGTATATATTCCATACTTTCTTCATCCATTCTTCTATTGAAGGGCATCTAGGTTGTTTCCAGGTTCTGGCTATTACAAACAATGCTGCTATGAACATAGTAGAGCATATATTTTTGTTGTATGATAAGGCCTCTCTTGGGTATATTCCCAAGAGTGGTATTGCTGGGTCCAGGGGTAAGTTAATCCCGAATTTCCTGAGAAACCACCACACTGCTTTCCAAAGTGGTTGCACAAGTTTGCATTCCCACCAGCAATGGATGAGTGTACCCTTTTCTCCACAGCCTCTCCAGCAAAGGCTATCCTTGGTGTTTTTTATTTTAGCCATTCTGACAGGTGTAAGATGGTATCTTAAAGTTGTCTTGATTTGCATTTCCCTGATCGCTAAGGAAGTTGAGCATGACCTTAAGTGTCTTTTGGCCATTTGGACTTCTTCTGTTGAGAATTCTCTGTTCAGCTCCGTGCCCCATTTTATAATTGGGTTGATTAGCCTTTTATGGTCTAGTTTCTTGAGTTCTTTATATATTTTGGAGATCAGACCTTTGTCAGTTGCGGGGTTGGTGAAGATCTTCTCCCAGTCAGTGGGTTGCCTTGTGTCTTAGCAACAGTGTCCTTTGCTTTACAGAAGCTTTTCAGTCTCAGGAGGTCCCATTTATTCAATGAGGTCCTTAATGTCTGTGCTACTGGGGTTATACGTAGGAAGTGATCTCCTGTGCCCATGTGTTATAGAGTACTTCCCAGTTTCTCTTCTATCAGGTTCAGTGTGTTCGGACTGATATTGAGGTCTTTAATCCATTTGGACTTGAGTTTTGTGCATGGTGATAGATATGGATCTATTTTCATTCTTCTACAGGTTGACATCCAGTTTTGCCAGCACAATTTGTTGAAGATGCTCTCTTTTATCCATTGTATACTTTTAGCTCCTTTATCGAAAATCAGGTGTTCATAGGTTTGTGGGTTAATGTCAGGGTCTTCTATTCGATTCCATTGGTCGACTTCTCTGTTTTTATGCCAATACCAAGCTGTTTTCAATACTGTAGCTCTGTAGTAGAGTTTGAAGTCAGGGATGGTAATGCCTCCAGACGATCCTTTGTTGTATAAGATTGTTTTGGCTATCCTGGGTTTTTTGTTTTTCCATATAAAGTTGATTATTGTCTTCTCCAGATCTGAGAAGAATTTTGATGGGATTTTGATGGGGATTGCATTGAATCTATAGATTGCTTTTGGTAAAATTGCCATTTTTACTATGTTGATCCTCCCAATCCAGGAGCAAGGGAGATCCTTCCATTTTCTGGTGTCCTCTTCAATTTCTTTCTTCAAAGACTTAAAGTTCTTGTCAAATAGATCTTTCACATCCTTGGTTAGAATTACCGCAAGATATTTTATGCTATTTGTGGCTATCGTGAAAGGTGATGCTTCTCTAACTTCCCTCTCTGTTTTCTTATCCTTAGTGTATAGGAAGGCAACTGATTTTTTGGAGTTGATCTTGTATCCTGCCACAATACTAAAGGTGTTTATCAGCTGTAGGAGTTCTTTGGTAGAGTTTTTGGGGTCGCTTATGTATACTATCATATCATCTGCAAATAACGAGAGCTTAACTTCTTCTTTTCCGATACGAATCCCCTTGATCCCCTTATGTTGTCTTATTGCTATTGCTAGAACTTCAAGTACTATATTGAAGAGGTATGGAGAGAGTGGACATCCTTGTCGTGTTCTTGATTTTAGTGGGATGGCTTTGAGTTTTTCTCCGTTTAATTTAATGTTAGCTGTCGGCTTGCTGTAAATAGCTTTTATTATGTTTAGGTATGACCCTTGTATCCCTAATCTCTCCAAGACTTTTATCATAAAGGGGTGTTGAATTTTGTCAAAAGCTTTTTCAGCATCTAATGAAATGATCATATGTTTTTTTTCCTTTCAGTTTATTTATATGATGGATTACATTAATAGATTTTTGTATGTTGAACCAGCCCTGCATCTCTGGGATGAAGCCTACTTGATCATAATGGATAATTTTTCTAATGTGTTCTTGGATTCGGTTTGCCAGTATTTTATTGAGAATTTTTGCGTCGATATTCATGAGTGAGATAGGCCTGTAATTCTCTTTCTTGGTTGGGTATTTGTGTGGTTTTGGTATCAGGGTAACTGTAGCTTCATAAAAGGAATTAGGCAATGCCTCTTCTGTTTCTATATTGTGAAATACATTAAGGAGTATAGGTATTAGGTCTTCTTGGAAGTTCTGGTAGAATTCTGCATTGAAACCATCTGGTCCTGGGCTCTTTTTGGAGGGGAGATTTTTGATAACAGTTTCTAGTTCTTCGCGACTAACAGGTCTATTTAGATCGTTCACCTGGTCTTGGTTTAGCTTTGGTATATGGTACTTATCTAAAAAAATGTCCATTTCTTTTGCATTTTCTAGTTTTGTGGCATACAGGCTTTTGTAGTAAGATCTAATGAGTCTCTGAATTTCCTCTGTGTCTGTGGTTATGTCCCCCTTTCCATTTCTTATTTATTTGCGTGTTCCCACTCTGTCGTTTAATTAGTTTGGATAGGGGTTTGTCGATCTTGTTGATTTTCTCCAGGAACCAACTTTTTGTTTCATTGATTCTTTGGACTGTTTTCTGTGTTTCTATTTTGTTGATTTCCTCCCTCAATTTGATTATTTCCAGTCTTCTACTCCTCCTGGGCGCGTCTGCTTCTTTTTTTTTCTAAAGCTTTCAGGTGTGCTGTTAAGTCTCCGATGTATGCTTTCTCCGTTTTCTTTAAGTGGGCACTTAGTGCTATGAACTTTCCTCTTAGCACTGCATTCATAGTGTCCCATAGGTTTGAGTATGTTGTCCCTTTATTTTCATTAAATTCAAGGAAGACTTTAATTTCTTTCTTTATTTCTTCCTTGACCCAGGTGTGGTTCAGTAGTTGACTGTTCAGTTTCCATGAGTTTGTTGGTTTTCTGGGGGTAGCGTGGTTGTTGCCTTCTAACTTTAATCCATGGTGATCTGATAAGACACAGGTGGACACTGATATTTTTTTGTATCTGTGGAGGTTTCTTTTGTTTCCAAGTATGTGGTCAATTTTCGAGAAGGTTCCATGAGCTGCAGAGAAGAAGGTATATTCTTTCCTATTTGGGTGGAATGTTCTATAGATGTCTGTTAAGTCCATTTGCTTCATTACCTCCAGTAGTTCTCTTAATTCTCTATTAGGTTTCTGTCTGATTGACCTGTCCATTGCTGAGAGAGGTGTATTGAAGTCTCCTACTACTAGTTTGTGTGGTTTGATGTCTGCCTTGAGTTTTAGTAATATTTCTTTTACATAAGTGGGTGCTTTTATATTAGGGGCATAGATATTCAGGATTGAGATGTGATACTGACGAATTGTTCCTGTTATGAGTATAAAGTGTCCTCTCGATCTCTTCTGATTGATTTTAGTTTGAAGTCAGTTTTGTTAGAAATTAATATGGCCACACCTGCTTTTTTCTTAGGACCATTTGCTTGAAATACCTTTTCCCAACTCTTTACTCTGAGTAGATGCCTGTCTTTGTGGTTGAGATGTGTTTCTTGCAAACAGCAGAATGTTGGATCCTGTTTTTGTATCCAATCTCTTAGCCTGTGCCTTTTTATAGGTGAATTGAGACCATTAATATTAAGTGATATTAATGACCAGTGGTTGTTTACTCCGGATATTCTTATTGTTTTTGGAAGTAGAATTTGTGTGTCTCCCTTCTTTGAGTTGTGCTGGTGAAGAGTTGCTAGATGCCTCAGTTATTGTAGGCAGTGTTGGCAATGTTGGATTCCTTGGGTTGTGATTTTCCTTCTATTACTTTCTGTAGGGCTGGATTTGTGGCTACGTATTGTTTAAATTTGTTCTTATCCTGGAATGTCTTTTTTTCTCCATTTATAGTAAACGAAAGCTTGGCTGGGTATAGTAGTCTGGGCTTGCATCCACGGTCTCTTAGCTTCTGTAGTACTTCTATCCAGGACCTTCTGGCTTTCATTGTTTCCATAGAGAAGTCAGGTATAAGTCTGATCGGTTTACCTTTATAAGTTACCTGGCCTTTTTCCTTTGCAGCTCTTAATATTCTTTCTTTAACCTGTATATTTTGTGTTTTGATTATTATATGGTGAGGGGATGTTTTTCTTTGATCCAGTCTGTTTGGTGTTCTGTATGCTTCTTGAATATTCAAAGGAATATCTTTCTGTATGTTGGGAAAGTTTTCTTCCATAATTTTGTTAAAAATATTTTCTGGCCCTTTGATCTGTGACTCTTCTCCTTCTTCTATTCCTATTATTCTTACGCTTGGTCTTTTTATTGTGTCCCATAATTCCTGAATGTTTTGTGATGAGAATTTGTTGGCTTTGCAGTTTTCTTTGATCATTGCATTTATTTTCTCTATGGTGTCCTCAGAATCTGAGATTCTTTCTTCTATTTCTTGTATTCTTCTGGTTATGCTTGTTTCTGTAGGCTCTGCTCGTTGACCTAGATTTTCCATATCCAGCTGGTCCTCAGTTTGTGTTTTCTTCCTTGCTTCCATTTCAGTTTTCAATTCTTGAACTGTTTTCATTACCTGTTTGGTCGTTCTTTCTTGGTTTCCCAGGGTATTATGTACGTATTTACTCATTTCTTCATTTTGGTTATACTTCTCATCCATTTCTATAAGGGCATTTTTCACATGTTGTTTAAGGGACTCTATTGCTTTCATAAAGTCAATTTTTTCCACTTCTTCTGTGTTAGGGTGTTGAAGACCTTGTTGTAAGATCGTTGGGTTCTGGTGTTTTCATGCTGTTTTTCGGATTATTGGGTGAATTCTTGCCTTGGCGCCTGCCCCTCTCCTCCTATGGATGCTATCTAATGGGTCTTTTAAAACTGGTTCAGGTTTCCTTGCTGGCCAGGGGCTCCTCTTACAAACTGCCCTCGCTCTGTTTCCTGGTTCCTGCCAGGGGGGCCAAGGTCCCTCTCAAAAGGGTCTTCAGGAATAGGGCCTGGCTCCTCCTTTGCCAGGGACTTCACCAACCAAAGGCCTACCTCTTTGATTTAATTGTAGTGGGGCGATCTGGTCTCCGTGTGAGGTCCTTGCAGCCTGTATCTGCTGCCACGACGGTTCCCGTCGCCTGCGGCCTGTGTCCTCTGCTGCCGCTTGGGTCCCAGCCCGTCCCCACCAGCTGCGGGGGGCGTCCTCCGTCCCTACTTAGTTATATTTTATATGTGTGTGTAAGTGAGTGTGTGTGTGTGTGCGCATCACATGTTTGAAGGAGTCTGTAGAGGTCAGAGATCGGCAGATCTCCTGTATTTGAAGTTATAGGTGGTTGTTGCCATGTGGGTTTTGGAAACCCAACCTGGCTCCTCTACAAGGACAGTAAGTGTTCTTAACTGCTGAGCCATCTCTCCAGACTCAGAATTAACTAATTTTTAGCAAGTTGTTAACTAAGGGACTCAAATGTCTGCCAACACAGAGGACCACAGATCTATCTGATCCCATTCCCACTGTGTTCAGGTGGAACAAATGTCATGAAAGGCCTTCTCCTTCCTAGTTCCTTCTTGTGCTCCTGAAGCAATACTTGTTGAAGTCACCTTCCCATCGGTCACAGCTTGTCAACACTCAGATGTTCATGTTCTGGTAGGAATCTGTGCTTCCTTATGACTTGGTCCTGTGTTGCCTTGAATTTGTGTGAGCCTCTCAGGGCTAACCATTTCCTTGGTGTTAGCTCCCTTGGTGTCTGGTTAGTATAGGAAGCACATGACTGGGAAAACTGTAAGTCCCTTAGAGCCCAGTAGACAGAGCATATAAAATAGTGCCTTAAAACCAAAAGAGCCCATTATGGAGGTCCGATATATCTCCTTAACCAAATATAGGAAATGCATCGAGCACATGGCAATAGAGATATTCAGAAAATATTGAACAAGGGTAGCCTTTCATTTTGGATAAAGGGCATTGAGTTAGGTTAGCATGGGTCTAGCAAGATACATCAGTACACATGAAGAGAAGACGAAGTGACCTAAGATATGTAGGTCTGAAATAGAAAATAGGAAGAAGGAATACCTTGGTCTCAACTCAAGGAGAGTGGAGTCCATATGTCTCCCCACCAATTGTAACAGAACATACAAAAAGATATCATTCAAATATCCTTTTGATATTTCTTCAATTCCTAGGTACAAACTATCAGTGGGAAAAGGGGCCCATGGAAAACAGAATAAGTGGAGAAGTGTTCTCATGGCCATAGGTAGACACTGAGGTGGATAAAAAATCTTGTTACAGGATTTATAAGAGAGATAATTAATATCTTACATTATAAAATGGTACATTATTAAAATATACTTTTGTTAAATTCTCAGAAAAATTCTAAACATTTTTTTCTATTAGGCTAACTTAAAATACAAAAATAAAGATTTTAATTTTAAGATTAGCCTGTGTGTAGAGATATTGCTACATGATTTCTGGACTTTTCTTCTCCTGGAATTTTTATATACATGTACATATATATGTATGTAATTAATGTTGAGATTTTATAATTATGCTAGTGAGAAAATAAAATTGTCACTGAACATGAATTTATTCCTAATAGATAATGGATCATGTTATAAATGATATTATATAACTGGATGTTTTAATATCTACTTTGGTGCCTGTGTACATTATAAAATTATCAAGATCAGCCATCTGGTGCCATGAGGTCCAGGCGTATGGAGGACAGCTATAGCTCTACTCCACGACACTTGGCCTGGCCTGGCAGAAAACAACCACAAGTCACCTGCTGCTTTTAGGCCTGGGTGGGCATGAAGCGAACAGCTTCAGCTCCATCTCAGTTCACTTGGCCTGGGCTGGCAGAAAATAACCACGAGCCTGTCTGCTGTGGCACTGGTTAGTCGGGTACTATTACGGTAAACAAGTATAGGGTGGGAATATGGGAGAGAGCGAGCCAGAAAGGTTCATGTACTGGGGAGAGGGCGGATCTGAAGAGTCGAGGGCAGTGAGGAACTAACTGGCTGACATGTGTAGTCTGTTTGCCTCCTAGAGCCTGGGTGAAGTCTGGGCCTGGGCTTCTGCCAAGGCTCATGTCTGGGTCCATGGCCCTGCTACAGCCGGGCTTTGTGTTGATGTCAGTAGTTCCTGTTGCCACTGAGGGCCTTGCCTGTAGTCTGGGCCAACACCTCAGGCCATGGGTGTTCAAGGGTCATGCTGCTTCCAGGGTCACACAGATCTGTATGGTTTGGACTGCTGTCTGGAGCCATAGTGATGTCCGTATGTAAACTATGGCTGAGGGCCACGTCTGGGTTTGTGGCCCTACACAACTAGGGTTTGCATTGATATCCGTAGCTCCTGCTACCATCGAAGGCTGATCAGATGCCCAGGGGCTGGGCTACCACTTGGGGCTATGTTGGTACTCAAATGCTATGCTGCCACTGGGGCCATGTTATTCTAGGTGACCTGTGATGCTAGCTAGGGCCATGAGGACATTCAGGCCTGGGATGCTGCTAGGGACCATGTCTGGGTTTGTGGTACTACTGCAGCCTGGGTCTATGTTGATGTCCATGGCTCATGTTGCCACTAAAGGCCACACAGGATGCCCAGAATCTGGATCACCACCTATGGCAAGATTGGTATCCGAGGGCTGTGTACTGCCAGAGCCATACATACCTGAGCAGCCTGCACTGCCACCCGAGGCCATGGTGTCATCTGAGCCAGGGCTGCTGCCGAGGGCCATGTTTGGGTCCATGGCCCTGCCTCTGTTTGTGTTGACGTCTGTGGTTCCTGTTACCACTGAAGACAGTGCGGACAGGGCTGCACAGAGTTGACCCTGCCCCTCACTGGCTGCAGCACTGGGGAGAACTGGTCCTGTCCCCCAACAGCTGTGGTACTTGGGAGAGTGGGTCCTGCACTTTGCCTGGGCAGCACAATAGAGCTGATCCTATTGGTGGGGGTGGGGGTGAGCCAGCCCTGAACGCATGGGAGTGGGAGAGCCAGCCCCACTATCTGTCATGTGGTGACTTGGGTGAGGGAGAGATGCCTCCCTCACTCCTTGCCAACTATTGCAGGCAGGAAAGCTGGTCCTGGTGTCATAAGAGTGGGAGAATTGACCTTGTCCCGCACCAGCTGCAGCACTTTGTGCTGTAGGAATTTCTATAGTCAGTAGCCTTTACCTGCCCACTTGCCCTCTTCTACTATTTATGCTGATGTAAAGCACGCATCTGGCCTCTTTTCCGGTTGCGGGATTCAGTTGCTGTTCTCTGTTCCAGGAGAGGATTGTGACTTGTGAGTCTACCCTAAATAAATAACCCTCTGTTATTCTCAATTCTGAGCTAGTGTGGGATTTCTTTTAAGCATCCTTCTTCATCTGGTGCCCCACGTGGATTCAGACTCCACACCTACCGGGTGGATGGCCTGAGGACCTAACCAGTCCACAGCCCAGAGAGTCTCTCAACCCTGCCTTCTTGGCTTGTTTTTACCTAAGCGGTTTTTTTGTAGAACCCCCACCACAGCAGCAACTTGGAAATTTCCCAAGCACATGCATGCCCCTGCCTCCACTGCTGCATTTCCTGGTTCCCTGTTGCTTGGTGACGTGTGCAGCTTCCGGTTTGAGCTCCGTGCCCGTGAGTTCTGGGCTTCTTGCTCCGTGTATGGGATTGATTTAATTGCTTTTAATTTGTCTAGCAAAGCATATTTCTCAGTATTTAACCAGCACCAAGGCGGGAAAGTAAAGTGGCTCAGGACTGTTCATGTTGCCTCGCTGCTAGTCGCGACTCTGCAACCTCGACACCTGCTAGACAATAAAGATTATTACACCTAAAACAATTTACCTCAGATCTCAAAACAGGGAATTAATAAATCAATATGGCAGACTACATTAACATTGAAACTTTTAGTAACTTTTTTTGCTAATACTATGGATTGTATTCTGTTGGCCTTGGGGGCATGAGAGTGGGAGAGCTGGACCTCACCAACTGCAGCACTCAGGAGAGTGGGCCCTGAATTCACCCGTGTGAAACAGCAGAGCTGACCCTGGTGTTACAGCTGCAGGTGAGCTGGCCCTTCTCCTTGCTGCCTGTTGCAGTGGATAAGTTAGCTGGGGCAATGCCTGAGAGCTCACCCTGGTGATGTTGATGAGAGAAAGCTGGCAGGCTGACCAACCCAACTACCACCCAGACCCAGAACCGGGGCTATGAAATGGCTTACCCCAATATCCACCCCATCTGCTGGGCATGTGAAGGGGCCAGACCTGTAGATCCAAAGCTTCATGATCTCTATGGCACAAGGCAACAACAGGATACCCAATAGAAGCCCCAGTAAGGGCCCAGTTTTGACAGGACAGCAGAAGCCAGAGGCCTCAAATCAGACCAAGGACTCATTGCAATGAACATTTACAAGTAAAGATTTATGGACTAATTGGTTTACTGTGCGTCTCACAGGGCCATACTACAGAGTCCATGCCAAGAATTTTCTGTTCTTTGTTTTTGTTCTTCATTTGTTTGTGTTGTTGGAGGCTGGTGGTTCATTTCCCAGCTGCTCTGACCAGAAATAATCACTCATAAACTTTATTAATTAAGTCACTGTTTGGCCAATCACTTAAGCATATTGCTAGCTAGCTCTTATATGTTAAATTAACCCATTCCTATTATTTTATATTTTACCACGAGGCTCGTGGCCTACTGGCAAGGTTCCAGCTGGCAGCTCGTATTTTTCTCCTCTGGAAGCTCCATGGTTTTTGTCTGACTCTGCCTACTTTCTCTATATGTCTTTTCCAGCCTGGCTATATTCTGTTAAGGCTCTGGCTGAAAGAAGCTTCTCTATTAACCAATGGTAATAAAACATATTCACAACATACAGAGGGAAATCCCACATCATGTTTGTTTTTGTTTTTCTGGCTTTTCTTTTACATTTCATTTTATTTTTGTGGGGGGAGAGATTGCAAGGGTAGAGGATGAATTTGAAGGGACAGGGAGATGAATGGGATCAGGGTACATGGTGTAAAACCAACAGAGAATCAGAAAAGGAAAAAAAAAGTCTAAAGAATTATCAAGATTTTATGTCTTACTAAGATAATTGCTTATGTTTAGGTGCTTTTGACTACTTATGACCCTATCTTAACAATGTCAAAGTTCATTTCAGTTTATGTTAAATTCTTTTAAATGACAACTTTATAAGAAACCATTTAAAGCTATTTTAGCACATTTAATACCCTTTGTACCCACACAGAAAGATGTATGGTTGTGTGTCTGAACTTTGTGTAGTATGCAAAAGCTTGCAGTTAAAGACACATAATTCTGATACATGTAAAATGGACAACATATGCTGTTTTATTGATTGTATCTTGACTCTTTACATCTATCTAAAATGGCTGTTGAATTTTTTTGGCCTTTCTTCTATTTTAATCTGTACCACTCAGTCAAAAACAAACAAACAAGCAAATAAACAGACAGACAAAAATAAATAAAGGAAACAAATAACCATTCTGTTACTTATGTGGCCTATGTAAATAGAGACTGTTTGTTTCCCAGCCGCCCAGCCCAAGTAATCACACAGAAACTATATTAATTATACTACTGCTTGGCCTATTAGCTCAGGCTTCTTTTTTGTTTGTTTGTTTGTTTTCTTGAGATGGTTTCTCTGTAGCTTTGGAGTCTGTCGTAGAAACTAGCTCTTGTAGAACAAGCTGGCCTCAAACTCACAGAGATCCACCTGCTTCTGCCTCCCAAGTACTGGGAAGAAAGCTGTGAACCACCATCACCTGGTGTAGCTCAGGATTCTTATTAGCTAACTCTTACATCTTAAATTAACCCATTTCAATTAATCTGTATATCTCCACGAGGCTGTGGCCTATCATTAATGTTCCAGCAAGTCCTTCTCCGTTGGCAGCTACATGGTGTCTCTCTGACTTTGCCTATTCTCTATGTATCTCTTCCAGCCTAGCTATATTCTGCACTGCCATAGGCCAAAGCAGCTTTATTCATTAACCAATAAAAGCAACACATAGATAGAAAAACATCCCACATCAGCCCTGCTATCTAAAACTGTCATCTATATAATTTTTCCTTGAGAAAATTAATATTTTGTTATTGTATGTATGAGATACACTTGTATATCAGAAAATAAGTCAGTTTGTGGTTTCTTGTATTGTTGTAGGGAGGCTGTTTGTCTGTTTCCTGACTGCCCAGACTCCTGAAATAACCCCACAGAAAATGTATTAATTAAATCACTGCTTGGCCAATTACTTAAGAATATTGTTATCTAACCCTTATATCTAGAATTAACCTATCTCCATTATTCGTATTTTACTATGAGGTTTGTGGCCTACCAGCAAGGTTTCATTGTGCCTGTCTCTGGCCGTGGCTCCATGGCTTCTCCCTGACTCTGCCTCCTTCCTCCCAGCATTCAATTTAGTTTTCCCTGCCTAGCTCTACTCTTTTGCCCTATCATAGGCCCAGACAGTTCTTTATTAACCAACAGTATTCACAGCATACAGAGGGTAATCCTACATCATTGTACTATTCCTTGTAAGAAGTCCAAACTCAAGATTGTGTTAGTGTGTAGATATGTGATGGCAACCCATTCTGCCCATCACACGTACAAACCAGAAGTTGAACCTTTAAGTGGTATTTTACCCAGACAGCCAGGAATCTGAGAAGATAGTGGGTTATGGTCCGAAAGATCTGTCTCCCATGTCAACTTTAGCCAGCAAATTTTAGAGGAAGGGGAAGCAGAAGCAGTTAATTAATTATTCCAGAGTTTGGCCACCTCTGTGGTCAGGTGCTTAGTCTTATTTCTGAGATCTGTGTTGATGTTTTTCCTTAACATCTCCCCAGAGTAAAGGTTCACAAAGGTTCACAAGGCCATTGACACTTGAATTCTTCTCACGTCAGTCATTTGGATGTCATCTAGATTAAAGGTTAAGGTAGAGCAAACAAACCACTAACTGTGTGTCCACGTAGATCTCTTTGTATAGAATAAAGTACAAACATGTTCTTATGTAATTTGCTGTGCCCTTATCATTGTGTTCCCATTAGAGCTGTTATCCTATTGAAATGAAAGTAGAAGCTGAGGATTGGAGAGATGGCTTGGTTGTTAAGTGTGCTTGCTGCTCTTCCAGAGTACCTGGTTTTGGTTCCCAGCACCTACTTTGGACAGCTTACAGATGTTTGTGACTCTAGCTACAGAGAATCTAGTGTCCGTTTTTGGCCTCCATGGGCACCTTCACACATATAGCCTGTACACACACACACACACGCACGTGCACACGTACACACATACACATACATACACGTATATATACAATCTTTAAGAAGTAGAAGCTGAGTTTATTGTTGTTATATTTGTGTGTACGTGTGTGTATGTGTGCACAGATGTGTCAGGGTACATGTGGATAGTCTGTGGAGTTGGTCCTCTCCTGCCACCCTTACCTGGGTTCTGGGGATAGAACCTAGGTCAACAGGCTTGTGCAGCAAATCCCTTTACTTGTTACTTAGTAGGCTTCTGTGTTTTTCTGTCCAATGATGCTCATTATTGCCTTTTAAAATTTGTGTTCATTCCTTTTGTACATAAGCCCCCTAAGATGCAAAGTTTGCTAGAAGACTTTACCAAGCTGGTGTTAGTGGTGCTAACCCTCCAGGCCCTGAGCTCTGAAGACAACTCCTGTAATAGTAACTTGAGATCTCCAAAGATTTCCTCTCCCCTCCCCTCCTCTCCTCCTTTTCCTCTTCCTTCATCCTTCCCACTTCTTGACACTTATTTCTTTGAAGTTCTGGAGGTCAGAATCTGAAATCAAGGTACAGGCAGGACTGAGTCCTTCTAGAAATTTGGAGGAGACAATGGGCTCCATACCCCTCTCTCAGCTTCTAGCAGCCCCAGGCATTCCCTAGCTTGGACTGTATCAGTTCAGTCTCTGCATCTATTGTGGGTTGACCCTTTTTAAACAAATTGTATGAAAATGACTAAATAATAACAACAACATCTATGATGGGATTATCAGAATTTGTCAAACACCATAACCAAAGGAACCTCACCAGAAGTGGAGGTACAAGGCTGGAAATTTTAGCAAAGCTACATTTGATATAAAGACATTTCTTTAAAAAATTTACTTTAAAAATGGGGCATGTAAAGATAATAATATTTCAGAAAGAGAAAAAAGAAGAGTGAAAATCACTTATAAAAAGAAAATTATGCTTTATAAAAATGGAATAAACAAATAAAAAGTAAAATTAAAAATAAAATAAAAAAGTAAACTTTTTAGGATTTTCCCTCAACTCAAAGATAAAATGTAGCCCACACTAAAATATATTTTAAAATATTTTTATTATTTTAATTATACATATGTGTGTGCCTGCCACCAAAACAGTAACATGTGGGAGGTTCTTACATATTACCAAGCTCTGTTGCTGCTCGAAATGCAGCCTTGCTTCCTTCTGGATCACAGCTTCTGTGTGCGACTCTGAGAAAACACCCCCAGAAGACTCCGCTGTATCTAAGCAGGCTCATGGGTTAGTTGCCCAGAAGGAAGGAATGAGAGCCGCTGTGACTCCTGAGCCTTTGGCGTTCTGGTACCATGTGTCACCTGCTGGTAAAGGACTGAACAAGCTCTCCAACCTCTCACGTGCTTTTCCCCTGTACTGTGCAAATTCATGTAATCATCTCTCTGGGAATTTTAAGATATCTTAAGAGACTTGTTCGGAATGTCCTAAAATGCGATTTCATGTGTACATAAGAACGTGCAGTATGACATACTCAGTCTTATCCCTGCTGTGAGGAGAAATACGCCACGGTAATCAGAGGTCCAATCCGTTAAGCTTTCAAGGGGCTAAGCACCCTCCAGCCCCTCCTGTGGGGACACTCACCTGCCCAACTGGATACGAACATGTGTCTTTTCCAGTGGTGTCTCACCTATGTGGTGATGGACTTTGCTTCAGGGACATGACAAAAATCAAGAGCAGTTGGTGATTTTTAGTTCTGTATTTGTCTTGGTATAAAGGACACTGACTGGGAGAAAAGCACACCCCAATTTTCTGCAGTGATACAAGGAAAGGAGAGTAAAGGTGATTGCAGTCCCTGTAATATTCTGCAGATTTGTGTAGAAAATATTTAAATTTATGATACTTGAAAATGACAAATTTATAACATCAATTCAGCTACCTTATAAAGCCTAATGCAGCTGCTTTATACAGCCTAAACCCACCTGTTTAGTTGGGACACCCACACCCACCCCCCCTCACCCCCCCCACACAGAGAGAGAGAGAGAGAGAGAGAGAGAGAGAGAGAGAGAGAGAGAGAGAGAGAGAGAGATATCTTATGGAATAATAGGTTTTCCTATAAGAATCTTTATTTTTGTTTATTTTATATTTATTTTATTTTTATGGTTTGAATGTTTGACTGCATGTATGTGTGTACCTGGTTCCCATGGAGGTCAGAGAAGGTATCAGATCCCTAAAAATGGAGTTATAGATGGTCGTGAGCCAACACGTGGGTGCTGAGAATCAAACCTGGGTCCTCTGGAAGAGCAACAAGTACTCTTAATTGCTGAGTCATGTTTCCAGACCTGAGCCTATATATAGTTCTGGCCCCACCGAGTGCATTTATGCTCTGCGTAAAACAAGGGAAAGGCAGGCTTGGTCTCTGGAATGCAGCAGGTTGGAAAGATTTGAAGGCTATAACGCACACTCAAATGGTGCCAGGGAAAAAGTGCGCGCATTTAAAGGCCCATAGATTAAGGTTTGAGTTGGTGTTTTTGGAAAGAAAGGTGCTGGCGGGAGGCTTCCTGGGAGAGAAAAGCTCCTGGATAAAGGCAGCACCGTTCTCTCTCATCTTCTCTTCCATGTGAAAGACTCTCACCCAAGAGGGAGAAGCCCCGCGACTCAGTTAACCAGTCCAGCAGATGCAAGAAGCAAGAGGGTTTATTAACGATCACGTCACCGGGTGTCTCTAGTCTCCGAAGAGGCAGAACAACCCCGAACAGCAATTCCAGCAGGTTTTTATAGGCAAAACCCAAAACATTAGCATAATGGGTATGAGGTACAGATGATTGGATATAATATTTTACATTATATTTTAGCATATTGGGTCAGTTCTAGGCCATAGCTGTTTGTTCTTCTATTTCCCAGAAATACCATAAAAATCCCAAACCCTGTCCTGGAAAGTCCCCAAGCCTTATCATGGGCGCTAGGTGTTTCCTCGCAGGCTGGTGGTGCAAGGTACTGTGGTCAGGGTGCATGTGGCAGTCAGGGCTATTTTGCAAGTTTTGTACTTTTCCATTGCTGATTATCATCCACCTAGGGCATATGCTTAAAGCAATTGCAAGCAGGCTTTTTGAGTTGGGGTCTTTTTTTTTTTGGTTTTTCAAAACAGGGTTTCTCTGTAGCTTTGGTGCCTGTCCCGGAACTAGCTCTTGTAGACCAGGCTGGCCTTGAACTCCCAGAGATCCGCCTGCCTCTGAGTTGGGGTCTTACACACGTCTATAGCCCTGGTTTTCCTCTGACAACTAACAAGTCTAGATTTTCAAATACTCTTTTTGAGGCTCTAAAAAAGGAGCCTTCCAGTCTTGCTACAGTCTTGCATCATGTGGTCTCTTAGCCAAGTGGCATTGAAGAAGGAATTTAAGCCTGGGATTTGGGCCAATGGCATATTGGAAAATGTTTAACAGCTGGCTTCCCAGGAGAGAAAATCTTGGTAAGTTTCACATTTGGATGGTGTTAAGGCTCCTGCAATGGTCAACTTCAAGCTGCCTGTGTGATGTGGCTGAACCTAAAGTTGAGAAGAGATGCAAATCTGCTTCTGACTCCTAGTTTCAGTCTGTTATAGCACACTCCTGGATTGTGACTTATCTCCAAACCTCTTTTCACAAATGTTCTCTATGGTGGCCTTGAGAGGTCGGCCAAGGTCAGTGAATGGGCACTTTAGAGCATTATATATGGCTTCCAAGGATCACTATTCATGTGGTAAAGCATAGGTGCCTTTCAGGGGAAAACTAGAAATTAACTGTTATTCAGCCTTTGGCTCTGGTCATGTGGCCACTTGTCTTTTGCCTGAGAAGTATGGGTGGTTGTTAGACTTTAGCCAGGGAGTGGTGTAGGCGTTACAGCTCTGTTCCAGTGGGGGACAGTTTTCCCAGAAAAGTGTTAGAGTCCTTGCTCTGGGTAAAGTTTTCCTAATGCAAGTGTAACAACTCTGCTCCAGCAGGAGAGAGTTTCTCCAGTGAGTTTGTCACAACTCTGAGCTCTGGTCAGGAGAAACGTTACAGCTCTGCTCAGCTTCCACAGAGTGTAACTACACTTTGCTACAGCAAGGGAAGGTTTCCCCAGCCAAAGTGTTACAGCTCTGCTCTGCTCCTGCTCCTCTCTGCTCCCAGGAGAGCCATTACAGCTCCACTCTCCTAGGTGACTTTTTCCCCACAGAAAGCAGCGGTTCTACTCCTGCTCAGGTGAAAGTCATTACATTCTCTGTGTCCCCTCTGCTCCAGAGAAAGAAACTCGTTACCACACACCTTACACAAGAAATTTATTGGGAGGGAGGAATCCAAGAGAGTGACTTGCCTCCTCCAGGGTGGAAAAAGGGCAACCCCAAACTGAACAGATACAGGGCTTATTTAGGATTTCTTAGGGGCAGTGCTTTCCAAGATGGAGATTTTTCAGGGATTGGTAGGATCTCAATTCCTGAGCTTGGGACAAGCTCAGAGATTGGCTGGTTTTCACGCTCAGGGATTGGTTGGATTTCAGTTCCCGAAATGGGAAGGGACAGGGTATATTTCTTTGGCTCTAGTCTCAGGGCCAGGGGTTTCTTTCACTGGCCCTTTTTACCCTACGGCGGGGAATAGGGTTTGTGCGATAGATTCATCATGAGTCATGGACCTTGTTTCTAGCATGAAAAGATAAGTAGAATCTCTGAGGCTACCAGAGATGTCCTCTTTCTATCTTCATCTCCTAGAATGCCAGCCTTAGCTGAGCCTCAGGCTCCTCCCAGAGACCAGTCCAGAATCATGCTTTCATCTACCTCACTACCCAGACTTGTCATGTCCTAAAAGAAATAGTGCATTGACCATTAATCTCCCCTCTAAGTGTTTAGCAGGCTCTACCTCCTACCTTCCAGAGTCAACACACACACACACACACACACACACGCACACACACACACACACACTCACACACACAAAGAGAGAGAGAGACAGAGAGAGAGACAGAGACAGAGAGAGACACACACACACACAGAGACAGAGAGAGACAGAGAGAGGTGATTTTCCTGGAACCTCCTTCTGACCACCCTTTATTCTGTGCTTTCCTTATGAGAACTTTCCCTGGGTCAATCTCACAGTCCTCTGTGACCTCCCCTTCAGTGCTGCTCAAAAGAATTTATGTTAATCCCACATGTTCCTTCTTTTTTTAAAATTCATTTTACATAACAACCACAGTTCCCTCTCCCTCCTCACTTTCCCCCAACACCCTCATCTACTCCTCAGAAAGTTTAAGGCCTCCCATGGGGAGTCAGCAAGGCCTGGCACATTCAGCTGAGGCAGGACCAAGGCCCCCCACATCAAGGCTGAGCAATACTTTCTACCATACAGAATGGGCTTCAAAAAGCCAGACCATGCACCAGGGATAGATCCTGGTCCCACTGCCAGGGGTTCCACAAACAGACCAGGCTACAAATCTGTAACTCACATGCAGAGGGCCTAATTTGGTCTCATGCAGGCTCCCCAGCTGTCAATCTAGAGTCCATGAGCTCCCACAAGTTCAGGTTAACTATCTCTGTGAGCTTTCTGATCATAATCTTGACCCCCTCCTTGTTCATATAATTCCTTCTCTACAAAGAAGCCAAAACTGTACAATGGGGAAAAAAAGCATCTTCTACAAATGGTGCTGGCATAACTGAATGTCAGCATGTAGAATAATTCAAAATGATCCATATCTATTGTCTTGCACAAAACTCAAGTCCAAGTGAATCAGAGACCTCAACATAAATCCAGGTACACTGAACCTGATAGAAGAAAAAGTGGGAGGTAGCATTGGACACACTGACACAGGAGACCAGTTTCTTTCTACGACACCAGCAGCACGTCACTTCCTAGGTTAATTTCCTTCCCTGTGCCGCAGGCTAACGCTCTAAATAAGTTTTAGCCCCATTTAACAAGAAAGACCTCTGTCAACTTCCTGAGTTTTCTCAGATATGTCATGTATGATTCCCAAGGTTATAAACAATAGAAAACCTAACCTGAGTTCAAGCAATAAAAGAATTTATTGGTTTATATAAGTAAATGGCTAATTCTGTGACCGGGTAAACTGTATTTTCTTTGGGATAAAGTGAAACCTGGATATGAATTTTCAGACATGAGATAGACCAATAGAGAAGGAACTATTGGGGTTCCTTTCATCTTATTATCTCATGATTCCCCACCTGTGGATAGGTCTGGCTCCCCTATCTCCTTAACAGGGAGGAGACTTGGTGTCCTCTGCCAGAAAGGACAAGAGGCCACACTGCCTACTCACTGTGACTTTCTGAGTCAGAACCTACTGTTGGAGTTCCAAGTCCACCTATGCCCTGGTTTGACCCTGTCACCTCTGCACCACATCTGGTCCTTGTTTTTCTGTCCCTATGGAAGATCTGACTTCTACAGATTGAACCTCCTTTATGCCCTTGCTGTCTCCTGATTTGGTTGACTTTAAGGGGGACATTAGTAGGAGGTTGGAAAGTGGAAAAAGAAAGGGTTCGGGGCATAGTTCCCTGTGTCAGCACTATTCCTAGCAAAAGCAGTTCCAGTTGATTTTTGGAGACACCATTCTTGCTCCTTCATGCAAGAGTGTTGATGGGATCTTGTTGCTAATTTGCAGGTGCCGTGTCATATCTTGTCTGGGGCTTTACAACCCTATCCACCCCCTGACAGGACCCTAATAGCAATATTGTTGGTGAATTCTGTGTTCTGTGGTTGCCCATAATAATACAGCTCTACACTGGAGAGAAACCAGCAGGCACTCCCTGTCAAGGCAAGGGCTGCAGTTAAGATTGTTGTTCAGCAGAACTCTTGGCTGTGGCATTCAGAGTAGCCATGATCTTTCTGGGAAACTGGGCATTTCTCTACTCATCACCGGGCCTGAGTGGCTGCATCTATTCATGAGGGATTTGATGTTTTATCCTCATCATCTTGAAAGTATGTTCTATATTCCTGTCCAATTGGCACTATGGTTTTGGGGGTAGTAGTTTATAATCCTATGATCCTTCTGGGGCTGTGACATTGTCCCTAATGTGATCTCACAAAGAGGAACTAAAGACGTTATGAAACAGGCAAAAGGATGAATTCCATCAAGGCTTCACGTGAAGGGGACAGTGGAAGCTGTCTAATGAGAAAGCACAGAAGATCTTATCTGGGAAAGAGACACAAAGAACGAGTTCCTATGACCTCTTTGGGTGGGTTAAGTGAGATAGTGTGTATAAAATCTCTTAAACATACAAGGTACTTATAAATAAAAAGCCAGTTGCAATGATCACACAAAGAACTGCCCTCTGTTCTCTTCTTCAAGAAACCAAGGTGGGATGTTCACGGTCTGGTCTCTATTAAGTTGTGTTTTGGTCACAGTCAGTCAAGTTCGCTCTGTTGCCTATGAGCTCTGAGGCAGTTATCTCCACCCTATGGCACTCAGCCCAGTTTGGGCTGTTGCGGACTGTTGCTGGCTGTCGGGTGGGGCAAGGGGGTGGGAACTCTCAGGGTGCCGGTGTCCAGAGTATAAGGCAACCCAAAGGCAGCTGGAGGCAGTTGGGGAGCCTGGGCCCTGCGAGTTTAGCCATGGTGCTCAACCTTCTCTCCCCAAACTTGTCCCGCCTGGGCCTGTGGGCTTCAGTAGTGATCCTGATAGTATGTGTCCTCAAGCTCTTCAGCCTGCTGGTGCGGAGGCAGAAGCTGGCCAGGGCTCTGGACAGCTTCCCAGGGCCCCCTACACACTGGCTCTTTGGTCATGCCCTTGAGGTATGTGGGGATGGGGATGTGGGAGAATCAGGACTAATCCTCTGGAGGCTGGGAAGGGAGGCCATCAATTTGGGCAGGGGGGTAATGCTTGGAACCAACACTCCTAGTCAGCTTTGCTATTCCTGCCTCTCAAGCCGAGTTCGGAAGCAACACAGCTCTTCAGAGTAAGAGCTTAAGAAGGCCCCAGGTGCTTTCCCATTATTCTGAGGCCCACAGTGTAAGTCGGTGTAGAGGCTTGTTGATGGCTCACACAGGGGAGAGACTAAACCCTCAAAGTGCCACCCAACAATTAGGCAGTCATGTTTAGATTTTCTTAAGTGTCCTGCTCTGTGCAGTGTAAAGATTTCCAGGACCAATGAAAAAATTGAAGTAAAGACAGAGAAAAGCTCTGTCTCCCGAGACCTCCCAACATGTCTGAGAGATCGATACCGCAGAGCCAGGAGGCGCCTTCTGTGTCCTCTGCGTGTGGTTGAGCAACGACAGCATTTTTCCAGGCTCAGATCCTGGTTGATTCTCCTGTGAAGGCAGCCCAGTTGGGATCACCTCAGCATCCAGTGTCAGGAACTCCTCCTGTTGTGGGGATCCAGACCTTCTGGGGGGGTTTGGAGTCAAGTTGAAGAAGCAGATGCCTCCTCCCACCCCCAGCTCCTGGAGAGTCTAATATGTCAGGTTGGAACTAGGAACCTGAGATTAAAAGTCTTTTTTTTTTTTTAAAGCTGGTTGGTGGTGGCGCATGCCTTTAATTACAGCAATTGGGAGGCAGAGGCAGGTGGATCTTTGTGAGTTCGAGGCCAGCCTGGTCTTCAAGAGCTAGTTCCAGGACAGGTTCCAAAGCTACAGAGAAACCCTGTCTTGAAACCGTCCCCCCCCAAAAAAAACCTTCCTGAATGTCTTGAGCTCCAGCTAGGGAGTCCAGGCATGGACACCAGGGATAAAGTCAGAAAAAGGGGTATAATTCTTTCTCCATTCCTATTCCTCTATCTCTCTTTTGGAATTGACACTGTAAATGAACTTGATCTCTATTCTTCTTCTTGCCCCATATGGATAACCTGTTGTGGATAGCCTATGAACGTCCCTGTACCACTGAGCATCCAGGATTTTAAAAAGGATGGTTTGGGTGAAAGAAAGCAGACATTAGAGCCATCTCTGCTCTTAGGAGTGTGGAGGTGCCTCCCCAGGGCCTCCCTTCTTTTCATCTTAGCATCTTTTATCTTTCCTGCTAGCCTGAGACTTCTGGAGAATGGAGATCTGGTCTGATTTATTTCTGTGTCCTCAAGGCACAGCATGAAACTTGACACAGACCAGACATGGCTGAATGAAGGCTAGATTATCGGGAGAGTGCCCGCAGAGGGCAGAGAGTGGTGGGGAAGGGAAGTGGGGGGTCAGGAGGTTGAGGTCACACTCTGAGGTGATGGAGGAAGGTCCTGCTGCTCCTCACTGCACTGAGGGACTTTGGGAAGGTCTTCAGCCCTTTCCCTCTGTGCCTATCATTTTGTGCTTACCTGCTTTTTTTCAGAATTGGGGAGGAGCCCTCAATCAGTGGACTTCCATAGCATATGATCCTTCCTCTCTCAGAACTCCATACCAGAGCTGGCTGCCCTCTTCTTCCCAGGTGTTCCATTCCATTTAGCAGTACACAGCGAGCCTGGAACATAGCCTAACTTCAGCTTCTTGACGCCAGTACCAGTATCTACCAGTATCTGGAGGGCTTTGGCTTGACACCAGGATGGGCATGCCAAGACTGGAGTGGGGACTGATCTTGAGTACTATACAAGTTCCCTGGGAACCACCGCAGGCACACCACCATGGCATTTCTTCCAGGCCTTGACCTCTGCTGTGGGTTGTATTCACACCTACCTAAACCTGAGAAGCATGAAGGACAGGGTGTGGATTTGTTTCCCTAGTTTAAATCAAGATGAGGAAGTTGAGATTCAAAGGGGACAAGGTGTTCACTTAAGGACATATAATAGTTCAGGATTCAAATCAAGGCTGGAACAGGGACCTCTTGCCTTTTAATCCAGAACACAGTGAACCAAAAGAAGCAAACAAAAATCTAACCAAATAGCCCAGCAAAAAAAAAAAAAGCAAAGTAACTGAAAATTGATTCTAAGGATGGGCGTGGGAATGAGAGGAAGAGAGCGTATGGGCAAAGGGCCTGGCTGCGCTGTTCCTACCAGGGTTAGTTTCCCCCTTCTTGACTGCCAGCTACAATCTGCAGGCATTGTTACCATCTGCCTCTCATCCTTTTCAGATCTCAGAATGTGTCCTTTTGAGGCGGGAGGTGTCCTTTTCCTGAGGAGCACAGGGAATGCTTTGTATATAACAGATATTCCCTGTGGGCTTAAGTTTGAGGAGTTACTGGGAGCTGACATATCTAACCTGTGTGCAGTGGTGTGTGTATGTGTGTGTGTGGTGTGTGTGTGTATGCGTGTATGTGTGTGTGTGTGTGTGTATGTGTGTGTGTGTGTATGTGTGTGTGTGTGTGTATGTGTGTGTGTGTATGTGTGTGTGTGTATGTGTGTGTGTGTGTATGTGTGTGTGTGTGTATGTGTGTGTGTGTGTGCGTGTGTGTGTATGTGCGTGTGTGTGTGTATGTGTGTGTGTGTGTGTATGTGTGTGTGTGTGTATGTGTGTATGTGTGTGTGTGTGTATGTGTGTGTGTGTATGTGTGTGTGTGTGTGTATGTGTGTGTGTGTGTATGTGTGTGTGCGTGTGTGTGTGTGTATGTGTGTGTGTGTATGTGTGTGTGTGTATGTGTGTGTGCGTGTGTGTGTGTGTGTGTATGTGTGTGTGTGTGTGTGTATGTGTATGTGCGTGTGTGTGTGTGGAGGGGGAGTTTCCAGCTCAAGGAAAGGCAATAAATCCTCTGTGGCATCAGAGTCCCCATCTCTGATTCTGTTTATTACATTGCACTGTGTACAGAGAACTCTGGTTCACTCTATTCAGCCAACACTGATCATGGACCTTTGCTCTGCCCTATTTGATAAGTCATCTCTCGTGTCTGTGCTTTGCTGTTGATAAAGTGGGGTAGTCATCTTCAGACTACTGAGTCAGATGAGTATCCATAGGGCAAACTATAAGGACGTAGCACACAGCTGGGCAGTTAAATGTCAGATGTGAAATTTCTGTAGAGGGTGCTTGATGCAAAATACTTTGCTTCCTTTTTCTTTTTCCCTTCCAAATCCATCTGGTCATTGGTTTCCTTCAGTCCTCCTAACAAAGATGCCTGAACAACTCTCTGCAAGAGGAGACAGAGGGACAGGGACGAGGTGCAGGGCGAGCAGGAGGGAGGCCAGGGTTACTCTAGAGCTGGTGCTTCTTGTTTCGGTTGGTTCTTCCTGGAAGGTGCTCCTACTCTCCTGCTTTATTTAAAATCTTTAAAAAATTAAATATTTTTAGTTGGAATGGAATTATACCACTATGCCTTTCTATTTTTCCAGCGACTCCAGGTTACCTTCCCCCAAACCTCTCCTGTGTCCCCCTTCAAATTGATAGCCTCTTTTTCTTTATTATTGTTCCATATGAGTGTGTTCACATAGGTGTGCACATGTGCATGTGTGTGTGCGCGCACACACCCACACCCACACCCACACACACTTGCCCTCAGTCTGCTTTTATTGTTGATATGGATTCAAGACTGATCATTTTGCATTGGAAAAGTCATAAGGGGTTCACCCTCAGAGAGGCTCACTCTCAGCCTCCCAACAGTCTTTAGTTGCTTGTAGCATTTGTCTAGGGGTGGGGCCCTGTGAAAATTTCCCCCTTCATTGTTAACATGCCCCTTGACATTGTCATTGTCCTGGTCTTGTTTACATAGCTATTTCTAGAAGAGATTGTTTCACAGCTGACCTCCTGGTATTCTGTCTCTTATTTAAAATGCCCACAGTGACTTGGAGTCATGCATACTGGGCCCTAATAATCTTATATATGGTAGGAAGAGAACCTAAAGGGTCAAGATTATTGACACTAGACACCCAGGACACCAAGGAATAGCCATCCAAGAGGAGAGCAACTAGGCCGATCCCTACAAGGCTTCTCTGAGTGGCCTCAGAGGGTACAGCAGAGACTCATGGGAAGGGTGTTGGCAATTGGCATTTAATTCAGGGACTGAGAGAGCCTGTTAAGATCTGGGCAGTCCAATGATGGCTGTTGAGTTAAATTTTTATTCTGGAGATACCTGAGCGTTGGGGACCTAGCATGTTGGGGAAGAGGTGTCTCTGACTTCTATCCTCAATTGTTTGTTTTTCTAGACATTCACCTCTGTTTTGCAAGCAGATGAATGTGTGTGTGTGTGTGTGTGTGTGTGTGTGTGTATGTGTGTATGTTCACCTGTGTGTGTGAAGACCAGAGGCTGATGTTGGGTGTCTCCTTTGGCTCTCCACCTTATTCACTCATTTTTTTTTGAGAAGATTAAAAAAAAACTTGCTTCAGTTTATTTTATGTGTGTGGGTATTTTGTCTGCATGTATATCCGTGTATCACATGTGTGCCTGGTACTCTTAGAGGTCAGAAGAAGGTGTCAGAGTCCCTGGAACTGTAGTTACAGATGGCTGTGAGCTACCATGTGGATACTGGAAACTGAACCCAGGTTGTCTGGAAGAGAAGCCAGTATTCTTAACTGCTGAACCATTTCTCCATCTCCTTTGAATTTTATTTTTAAGAATTCAAAATTACATAAGTGCATGCCTGCATGTGCATGTGTGTGTGTGTATGTGTGTGAGTGTGTGTTTGTGTGCATAGTGTGGGAATGTGTACATGGAAGTGCAGATGCTGATGGATTGCGGAAGAGGGTGTCAAATTCCTAGAAGCCGGATTTACAGGAGGTTATGGGCAGTTCCATGTAGGTGCTGGGAACTGAACTTGGATCTTTTTCAAGAGCAGTGAGTCATATCTATTGCCTCATCCACATCAATTTTGAGGCAAGATTTCTTATTAAACCTGAACCTCTCCCTATTTTGGAAAGACTGGCAGGTCAGCAAGTCCCTCCCCAGATCTCTGTATCTTACCCTGAGATTACAGATGTCAGCCACCATGTCTGGCTTTTAATTTAGGGGCCAGGGCTCAAACTCAGGTCTTCATGCATGCGAAGCAAGTGCTTGCCTTACCGAACCATCTCCTCAAACAGATTACTATAGTCCTCAGGCAGTCCCCAAGAGAGCTGTGGCTGCAGCAGGCTGGTGAAGCAGTGTTCCTTGGACACTAAAAAACTGGCCTTTAGGTTCATTAATGAATGGCCTGAGCAGATATGTGACAGGAAGAACAGCAGGAAAAGCTCAGTCATGATCCCTGGTCTGTTGTGGCATGTGAGACAGTTCTGTTGGCCTTAGAACGCACCGTTCCTATCTGTAAAAAGGTCGTGGTTCAATTAAGCTTCATTAGTGTCCCTTTCTGACTTAATTCTTGGAGTCTAACTTACTCACACTCTTGGAGGGCAAGACCTTCCTATTGTTCACTGCTACCGGGGTCAACACCGGTGCAAATGAATGGATAAGGCAGGTTGCTGGAGAGCTGGGTGTAGTGACTTATGTCCATGTCCTGTTTTTCCCCTGCTTCCTTCCTTTGGGAGAAAACAAGCTGTCCTAGATCTGATGGTGACTGTCCAGGTTTAGGGCATCTGAGGATAAATCTGAGACATTTGTTGTGCAACTCAGAGACATTTCTCAGCAGCCACATGTCCCCTAGAGGAACAATGTCTCAGCAGCCATTTTGAAGGATTGCAGCTGCAAAAGCAGGACCAGACACTGTGAACTGTTCTCACCGTCACTGGGCTCCTGGGGACAATCAGCGCCCTTAAGAGAAGGCTGTCTCTAGGGAGGGTCACGATAATTCATGAGTGAGGCGAGGCCTCCTGTCTGTGGTTGGGATGCTACAGAAGGGAGCAGGCATAGCTCCCTGGAGGTGGGGACTACAGGGAACAGGATGTAAGGGAACCCCATGTGGGGGAATTAATCCACTCAAGAATGATACAGACAACTAATTAAGCCAATCAAGAATATCAGAGTCTTTTCATTCTGGCCAGCAACCAAGAGTGCACTAAGGCCTCAGAGCATCTTGGTGCCGAAGCTTAGGGGTATAGCATTTTTAAAGACAAAAACCACAATAACATCAACGCTAGTTGAGGGTCAGAGGAACCTTGTAACATTTGTTTCAGCAGAACCTAGTAGTTATTTAGACATAACTTAGCAATTATTTTTTACTTACAAAGTAATGTATTATTTGGGTAATTCATCTGGACTGTGGTCCAAATCACAGAAATCCTGAATGTGTTGCCAAGACAGACATGGCTAGTGGGAGGGGAGAGGCTTGAGAATTCTCTAAGTGGACATAACATGGAGTCAGGCCAAGGTGGTGTTGCCTTAGTTACGTCAAGGGCAGGCAGGAAAGAAGAGAGACCCAGCAGGAGGGAGAAGTCCAGGGATTCACAGCTAGAAAGGGAGGGGCGTCATGAACGTCCCTATACCTACAGGTAAAGATGATCTTTATCACTTCCACTCCTGACACCGCACACATTGGGCAACGTTTTGGGTTGCATGCAGTGTTCAGAAGGATGACTCTAGAGGGAGATTACACCAGGTTCTGCAAAGGAATGGAATTGAGAACTGCAGAGAAGGCACAGACAGTGGTTGGAAATGAAAGGAGGATAATCTCCAGGGTCTTCGAAGAGAGTGGCTTGGTGTGACAAGCCTTCCTGGACTTAGAGCAGCAGCTCTGGGCTGGAGAGGTGAAGTGTGCAGAAGACAGGGATACAGGAGGAGGGAAGGAGCCTCCAGGATCTGCCTGGGAAGCATCCTTTTTTCTTTTTCCAGAAATCTGGGGTCTGCTGGCCACACTGGATTCCTGAGTGGTCCTTGTCTTCTGTTATTGTTTCAGATACAGAAGTTGGGGAGCCTTGACAAGGTGGTGTCCTGGTCCCAAGAGTTCCCCTATGCCCATCCACTCTGGCTTGGACAATTCGTTGGTTTTCTGAACATCTATGAGCCTGACTATGCCAAAGCTGTGTACAGCCGTGGAGGTGAGGTGTCTTAGAGAGAAGGTGGGGTTTCCTGGGAATGATGGGCTCAGGGACCAATTTGGGGAAGGTCAGGGCTTGTATCTAAAGTCTTGGATGAGAAAGACCAAATCTCTACCTCTTTCATCACTATGCCTCATCTGGGAATATTGTGTTTCTCCTTGACTGACATCCATTTGTTCTGCAGACCCAAAGGCTCCAGATGTTTATGACTTCTTGCTTCAGTGGATCGGTAAGTGAGCATCTATCTTTCTGTACCTTCCTTTTGCTCCATTGTGCTAAGTGACCAGAAGTCTGCCCTGCCATACTCAGCTGGTTATTCCTCCAGTGTACTGCTTGGCTCCTGAATGCCTGTCCTAAGCTTAGCATCTCTGTGGGGAAGCAGGGGAGCCCATTGCAGGAGCTAGACTTGGCCTTGCTGGATATTCTTCCTCCCTTCCAAGCAGAGGCAAGGCAATGGGTATTTGAAGAAAAGCTTCCTAGAGGAGGCAACCCTAGAGTTGATCCTGTAGGATATTATAGTGATGTGTTTCCTGGAAGAAGGGTTTGAGAAAAGGTATAATTGTCATAGGATCATGGGGGCTGCAAGCTGTCTGAGTGATTGAAAGGCAGACTTCAATTAGTAGATGAGGCTTGTCAGGGAAGATGGACCAGTGTTGGCTGTCAGTATGTAGACTGATGTTGAAAGTGAAGGGAGTCACTGGGTCATCTACTTCTTTTAATTAATTAGTTGATTAATGAATTTATTTTGAGAGAGGGTCTCACTATGTTGCCTTAGCAATTCTCTATCAGGTTGGCTTTGAACTCATAGAGATCCACCTGCCTATAACTTCCGAGTGAGTGCTGGGATTAATAGTGTACACTACCATACCTGGCCTTATTCTTTTTTTATTTATTTTTTTACTTTTTTATTTTTTTTGGTTTTTTCGAGACAGGGTTTTTCTGTGGTTTTGGAGCCTGTCCTGGAACCAGCTCTTGTAGACCAGGCTGGTCTCAAACTCACAGAGATCCGCCTGCCTCTGCCTCCCGAGTGCTGGGATTAAAGGCGTGCGCCACCACCGCCCGGCCTTATTCTTATTTTTACTTTTATTTGATCTCTATGTGTGTCTTTGTAGATATATGCCACTTGTGCACAGGTCCCTATGTTGGATCCCCTAGAAATGGACTTATCTGTGGTTGTGAGCTGTCATGTGTGCTCTGGAAATTGGCCCCAGGTCTTCTGTAAGAGCAGTAAAGGACCCTTGATCACTGACCCATCTCTCTAGCCTCCACTGACGCTTCTTGATCCAGGGCCACATTCTTCTCCAAAGTTCCTATTATTTATTTATTTACCCTGGAAGCTAAGAAAGGAATGGTTAGTAGGGAGGTAACTACCAAGAGTCTAGACTATTGACATAGAGGTCCTGACCAGTGGGGGCCAGAGGTCTATACTGGTTCTTGTAGTGTCTGTCCAGAGGGTTTTCCAGGTTTGGGGAGTGGTAACTGCTGTGGTTGATCCCAGCTCTCATGGATAGATCAGGATTGCCTAGACTCCACAGCCTGCATTTCTCTTCCCTTCTCAGGGAAAGGCTTACTGGTTCTCCATGGGCCCAAATGGTTCCAGCACCGCAAGTTGCTCACACCTGGCTTCCACTATGATGTGCTGAAGCCCTACGTGGCCATATTTGCCGAGTCCACACATCTCATGCTGGTGAGTCCCCTCCCTGCGGCAGGCTTCTGGAATTGTGGGCTGCCGAGCTAGGCTTCTCTACCCATCCCATTTGCCTTGGTTGAAGGTGAGTTGTGCTCTCTTCTGGAGAGAGGGCCTCTGTGCCTTCATTGTGTCCTGTAAGCGTGGGTATATTCTTTTTAAATTTCTGTCTTGGCTCATTTTTTATTCAGTAATGTGTTGTTCAGTTTCTATGAGTTCGTAAGCTTTGTGTTGTTTCTGTTGTTGATATCCAGGTTTAGTCTGTGCTGGTTTGACAGGATGCTGGGTGCTATTTCAGTTTTTCTGTATTTGTTGAGACTTGCTTTGTGTCTGAGTATGTGTTATTTTAGAGAATGTTCTATGAGGTACTGAGAATAAGGACTATTCTTTTGTGTTTGGTGAAATGGTCTGTAAATGTGTTGGGTCCATTTGGTTTATAATTTGATTCATAGATGCTAAGAATTGAAAGGCCCTGTTGTGTATTTTGTCTTTGATGAGCATAGATTGTCCTTCCCTGTCTCTTCTGATTAGTTTTGCTTTGAAGTTTATTTTGTCAGATATTAAAATTGCTACATCAGTTTGCTTCTTAGATCCGTTTGCTTGAGATATTTTTTTTCAACCCTTTACCCTGAGGTAATGTCCATCCTCCTTGTGTTGAGGTGTGTTTCTTGGGTGCAGCAGAAGGGACCTGTTTTCACATCCATTCTGCTAGTGTGTGTGTTTTTCCTGGGAAGTTGAGACCATGAATGTTGGACGATATTAATGAGCATTGTTTTTTTTTTGATTCCTGTTATTTTGTTGTTGTTGTTGTTGTTGTTGTTGTGGTGGTGGTGGTGGTGGTGGTGGTGTGTGTGTGTGTGTGTGTGCGTGCGTGCATGCGCGCACATGTGTGTGTCTTCTCTCTCTTTAGATTTGCTGGCCTGGGATTATTTATTCCTTGTGTTTTTTTCCAGGTGTGATAAACCACTTTAGATTAAAGTTTTCCTTGTGAACCTACTGGGGGGCAGGATTTATAAATAAATACTGCTTAAATTTGGTTTTATCACACAATGTCTTGTTTTTTCTATCTAGTGTGAGTGAAAGTTTTGTTGGGTATAGTATTTAGAGGTGGTATCTGTCGTCTCTTAGAGTTTGTAAAACATCTACCCAGGCTTTTCTGACTTTTAGAGTCTTCACTGAGAAGTCAGATGTACTTCTCATAGGTCTACTTTTATATGTTACTTGACCTTTCCCCCTTGCAGCTTCTAATATTCTTTCTTTGTTCTATATATTTAGTGTTTTTATTATTATTATGTGCTTTGATTTCTGGTCCAATCTATTTGGTGTTCTGTATGCTTGTTGTATCTTCATAGGCATCTCCTTCTTAAGAGCAGGGAAATTTTCTTCTATGATTTTGTTGAGAATATTTTCTGTGCCTTTGAGTTGGGATTCTTATTCTTCTTTTATTCCTGTTATTGTTGAGTTTGGTCTTTTCATAGTGTCCCAGATTTCCTGTATGCTTTGTGCCAGGAGTTTTTTTTTAATATCTTATATTTTATTTGCCTGAGGCATCCCTTTCTTCTATCTTGTCTCAAATGGCTGAGATTCCCTCTTCTGTCTCTTGTTCTGTGTTAGTAAGTCTTGCCTCTGAGGTTCCTTTTGGATCCAGATTGCCCATAGTTTGGATTTCCTTTATTTATTCTATTTCTACTTTCAGGACTTGAATGATTTTGTTCTTTTCCTTCCGCTGTTTATTTTTTGCCTTCATAGACTTCTTTAAGCGGTTTGTTAATTTCCTCTTTAAGGACATCTATCATATTGATAAATGCTATTTTTATGGTTTTTATCTTGTGCTTCAGCTATGGGCCTGCTGTGATAGGATTGCTGGGCTCTAGTGGAGACAAATTGTCCTGGTTGTTATTGTGTTTTCATGCTGGCTTCTAACCATGTGGGTTTGGGAAGACTGCAATTCTAAGTGCTCTTGTCTTTGTTGTGTTTGTTGTTTTGTTCCTTAGTTTCTGTTGCCCTTTCTGGTTCTTATGAGGGTGTGGCGGCTGTGTATTGCCTGGTAGAGAATTCTTCTCAGATTCTGACAGGTGTTGCCATGGAGAGGGATTCTGGTAAAATGTGTTTCTATGTATTGGGAGCTTAGGAATGGAGAAGGCGTGGGAGGAATGAGGGAGTCTATAGGAAATCAGGGCGTAACACCAGGATGTGCTTTAGTCCCTTGGGAATAGGGCCAAGAGTGAGGAGAGGCACCAGATTCTGCTGGAAACCTGGGGCTGATGGGGTCTTGGACTTGGAGGAGGTGTGAGAGTGGAGATCCGAAACTCACCTACCTTCTTTGGCTTATGTACTTCTCTGGCAGGCTTGCCTGGCAGGTTCCCAGGAAGTGCCTGCTGGAGCTGGGCACTGGAATAAAGCCATGAGTTGGGGGAAGGGTATTTGGAGGAGACTTATGTAATCAACTGAAGATGCAGGCATGGGGAGTAGGGGAGGCTACAGCAAGTGGTCTGCTACAGAGCAAGGGATGAGAGTGGGGGAATGTATTTGGAGGAGTTGAGGCAGAAATGAAGATTTGTAGTTAGCCTACCTGCTTCCCTGGCCAGACAGCCCAGTTCTTACACATTTCTTTCTCTCTCTCTCTCTCTCTCTCTCTCTCTCTCTCTCTCTCTCTCCCTCCCTCCCTCTCTGAATTCCAGGACAAGTGGGAGAAAAAGGCTAGTGAAAACAAGAGCTTTGACATCTTCTGTGACGTAGGTCACATGGCGCTGGACACCCTCATGAAGTGCACCTTTGGCAAAGGAAACAGCGGCCTAGGACACAGGTCAGAGGCACCTCTACCCAAGGCACTCAGATAAGGAAGGTGTAAGGGCACTTGCTCTCTGGTTGCAGAGGTCCTGCCTTGATTTACCCAGGCCCTATTTGTGGTGGAAGATACGTTGGGTATTAAGTGAGGAGGCTTAAGGAGGCAAGAAGAGGAGCGGGAAGTATTTTAGAGGGGATTCCTAAAAGAAATCTGCTCAGGCCTCTTGTTCTCCCTCTGCCCTCTTTTGTACAGAGACAACAGCTACTATACGGCAGTCAGTGAGCTCACACTGCTGGTGCAGCAGCGCATTGAATCCTTCCAGTACCACAATGACTTCATTTACTGGCGCACTCCACATGGCCGCCGCTTCCTGAAAGCCTGCCAGATAGCCCATGACCATACAGGTGGGCCTTTCCTTCAACCTCCTCTCCCCTTGCTGCCTATGCCAACTAGGAAACCTTGGTTCTTCCTCTGGGATCCTTTGCACCCTTCCGGACACATAGCTAATCAGGCAGTGACACCTATGTTCTTCGTCTAGATCAGGTCATCAAGGAGCGGAAGGCAGCCCTGCAGGATGAGGAGGAGCGGAAGAAGATCCAGCAGCGGAGACACCTGGACTTCCTGGACATTCTCCTGGGTGTTCGGGTGAGTGCATGGTGTCCACCCTACCTGACATCTGGTCCCAGGGAGGGTTTTAGACTCTCCTTCTAAGGCAGGCTCCTTGCTCAACAAATAGAACCTCCTGCTCGCCATGGCCCAAATCAACGAAGGTAAAATGTGCAGCAGAAGTGTGACTGGGCTGTGACAGCAGGGAGCTGACAGCCTGGGTCACATGGTGGCAGCTTGCAGACATTTCTAGACTTCCATGATCCCTAAAAATCTTGGCATTGCAGAACGTTAAGGTTTATATTTTATTTCATTTCCTTCCTTCCTTCCTTCCTTCCTTCCTTCCTTCCTTCCTTCCTTCCTTCCTTCCTTCCCCTCCATCCTTTCCTCTGTCCATCTCTTCTTCCCCCTTCTCCTACCCTTCCTTCCTCTATTCCACAAAACTCAGAGCCTATCCTGAATCAATTTCTGTACTAGGATGCCGAGGTAAGAAAGAACTGGCATGGCCATCCATCTGCATATAGTATAGTGACCGGGTGAGGGGAGGCAGTGGGTGGATGTTGACAAAGATGTTTTTCCTGCCAACTAGAAGTGGTGTCCCTGATGAGCAATATTGGGGCTAAGTAAAGTTAAAGGTTATGTGTCCAGAGAGTTCAGAAAGGGTTTCATGAATGGGAGACATCTAGGTTAGGATTGGAAGGGACAGAGGAAACTGGAGGAAGACTCCAAGTCTACCAACAAGCGTTTATATGCTTCTTCAGATCTATATCTGTAATATGAAGGGGCCGGCTTGTTTGTTTCTGTCCTGCCCAGTACCCCACAACTGTTTAGCCCCAAAGAAAATCACATATGAGTCTCCATAAATTATAAGCTGATTGGCCCATTAGCTCTAGCCTCTTACTGGCTAACTCTCACATCTTGATTAACCCATTTTTCTGATCAATTTTAGCCATGTGGCTTAGTACCTTTTTTTCAGTGGGGCAGATCACATCCTGTTGCTTCAGTGATCTGGGCAGGAGTGGGAGGAATCAACTTTCTCCTTCCCAGAATTTTCTTGTTCTCATTACATCATTTCTACTTCCTGTCTGGTTTTCCCGCCTATATTTCCTGCCTGGCCAATCAGCGTTTATTTGTAACATGATTGACAGAATACAGACAATTCTCCCGTACCATATATCTGACAGCTACTCTTGGGCATTCTTTTTAACCCTTACTCAAAGGCCTTGAGCTGTCCCATTGTGCCTTCTCTCAGGATGAAAATGGGCTCCAGATGTCAGATGCCGATCTCAGGGCCGAAGTGGATACATTCATGTTTGAAGGCCACGATACCACCACTAGCGGTATCTCTTGGTTTCTCTACTGCATGGCCCTTTATCCTGAGCACCAGCAGCGATGTAGGGAGGAGGTCCGTGAGATCCTAGGAGACAAGGACTCTTTCCAGTGGTGAGTGGACCTGAAAGTGAGTTCAGCTCCTCTTGCTCAGCCTAGGGAGGGGCTGTGCCTATCCTGCTAGTGCCTGCCAGGGACAACCCACACCTGTTCTGGAAACGAGGTGAAGTGGGCAGCAGTTGTTCCCTTTCTTTGGTTCAGTAGCTTTTTTGGGAGGGGAGGTGAACAATAGAGCACCACCCCCCAGACCAATCTCCCCAAATGGAGGCTTTTCAGCGTCACATAAAGTTATCAACAGAGGCTGAATTTCATAATGACAGAATATGAATCTCTACTGGGCTTCTGGATAGAGTAGAGGGGCCTGAGAAAGAGGAGGAAGTGGGAGATGACAGAGAAAGAACAGCTGGGAAAAAGTCATTGCCTTGCCACTTGCCACCTGCCCTCAGATGGCAGCACATAGGCCCCAGACTCCACATCTTCCATCACAGCGAAGGAGGCAGATCCTCAACGCCACCACTTAAAAACTTCTGTGTGTTCATCCTCGTTTCTCAGCTCAAGTCTGAAATCCTGAATGTGACACCAGCTGAACCAATTTCTCTTTCAGAGTGGTCTCTGAGAGTCCCACCCAGATCTCTTCTGTTGCTTCCTCCTCTGAGGCCTTTGTAGCCTGACAGTCACCCCATCCTACTGAGTTCCTAGTCTGCCTCCTGCACGGAGCAGGGCACACAGCAGGGTTAGAGGAAATGGCCCCTCAGTGTCTGCAGTCCTCTTCTCCTAAGGGGGAACTGATCACTAATTCCAGTGTCAGAGATTGGAAGGATGGAGTCTCCATAGCTAATGTGTACTTGGTGGATGTTGGAAACCTTCCAATGGGTCCAGCCATGGGCGCGGTGCTCCCTGGAGTGCGTTGTAAGCGTGAAGAGGAGAGGAGGAGACAATTCGCTGCTCCTGGGGAGTTTTCAGAAAGTCAGACTCACATGACTGAAATCCAAAGAAGGCTGCAGGATGGAGTAACACTGAGTGACGAGGATGTTGAGGGTAGAGGGTGAGGAGGGAAGGATGCGAATGGACTTTATAAAGAAGGTTAAAACTCAGGAGAAGAGAGCTGAGCTCTCTAGTTAGATCTTCATTGACATGTCTGAGGCAGGGAATTAAATACTTAGTTATTTTCACTTAGTTTTATCCAGAATTTGAAGCGACTTAGAGGATCCTTATTTAATAAAAAGTACATGAAATGAAAAATCATATTAGGGGGAGAGTGACTTGGAGTTTGGGGGTCTGTAAGAAGGTATTATATAGTTCTGATGATTGAACCTCACATTTGGGCCTGAGCTTCCCAGTGGCCAAAGACGGTATTTATGCGAGTCTATTAGTATTCGGCCATGAACATTGGTTCACTCACCTAACACTATCAGACCACCTTTTCCATTCCAGCCCCATAAGGAATGCCACTTGTGGGACTTTTGGTAAGGCCCCAAATGACACAAAGGTGGCCTTGTCTTTGGGGGTTGGTTGCCCATATGTCTCTTGGATCCCGTGCCTTCTCTTCCCAGATAGCTAGATTTCTATGGCCATCCAGTGTTATGTGATACTTAGACACTTGAAACCCTCTTGACTCCTCTGTTGGAAGTGTGGTGGGGGCAGAGAGTGAAAATTATGGGGAAGTAGGAAATGTGGCCTACCTTCTCCTGGGATCCCACTGTTCCCAGTTCCCAAGTGTCCCGTGTTGCTGGCAGGGATGATCTGGCCAAGATGACCTACCTGACTATGTGTATGAAGGAGTGCTTCCGCCTTTACCCACCTGTGCCCCAGGTATACCGCCAGCTCAACAAGCCAGTCACCTTTGTGGATGGCCGCTCTCTGCCTGCAGGTGAGTTGGGGAAACCGTTGGGATGGAATGAAAGTCCTCTCTATTCTCTGATATTGCCAGCGCCATTGGACAATCTTGACATTAGGCTTTGTGTGTGGAGTCCTGGGCCCAAGCACCAGCCTCACTGAGAAAACTTGTCTCTGCCCCAAACCTCCATTTCCTCTTCTGTAAAATATGACTGAGGGTATAAATATAAATGTTCCTTTTCCCCTAGGTTTCAGGGTTGTTATGTGGATCCATCTTTCTGTAGATTGATGTAGCAAGAACTATTTTTTTTTGTCTTCCAAAAGATTCTGACATGAATTATTTCTTTGAGGCAGTGACTGTGGAGGTTGGGTTTTTGACATTGCTGCAGTAGGACCCAGGCCCGGCTAAACACCGGGTACAGTTGCTGCATTGTTCTCGGGAGGAGAGGAGTTCTCGTAACCTGAAATTTTTCTCTTTTTCTTCTGTTTAAAACTATATAAAATCACTCTACTATGGTGCTACTGAACAAGAAGATTGTAATGATATAAATAAAATAAAACAAAAATTAAAATAGAGGGTAGGAGGGTAGGATAGAATATATTTTTCATAGTTGACAGAATTAAAAAGAGAGAACGATCATCAGGGTTTTCACACACCCTGTGCCTACTCTGACTGCACCCTGGACAACTCCAGGAGATGATTCACGTAGACTATGATGCAGCGCATTACAGCGTGTCCACTCTGTGTTGTGGCTTCATAAAAATGTTCAGACCTGAGCCTGACATGCAGTAGGCATCAAGTGAAGGTTATCTCATTATTATTATTCATAGCATAATAAATTCCTGAGAGCTAGTCAATTAACAGTTCAAAGGCTACAATAAGTAGCTGCTGCCTAGCTGCTTCGTGGTGGCCTGTTTCACTGTTCTTGTTTCTGTTCCACAGATGTCTGGGTTAGACACTGTTCTCAGTACCTGGCTACTGGAGCTGTTGATCATTATGTTTAAAATACTGTGAATGTGACCAAGATCTTAGTATCACTGTCAGTGCACAGACAGAGGCTAGTGTCCCAGATAGGGGACATCAGGGGATTCAGGCCTAATGTGGAGGTGAGCCTGGCTGCCTCATGACCCCTTGTCATCAGTCTCTTTTCTGCTCACAGGCAGCCTGATCTCTATGCACATCTATGCCCTCCACAGGAACAGTACTGTGTGGCCTGACCCAGAGGTACTGCCTCTCTGGGCTTGGAGGGCAGACAGGGTGTGGGCTGTGGGGTTACCTCTGCCAGGATTTGGTGAGTATTTAAGAAATATCCTATCTCGTAGGTCTTTGACCCATTGCGCTTTTCTCCTGAGAATGTGTCAGGACGCCACCCCTTTGCCTACATGCCTTTTTCTGCGGGACCCAGGTAGGAAGAGGGACAGCATTCTCAGGCCCTCAAGACGGGGAGTGAAAAACTGAAGGCTATCATTGGGGAGGCATCATTATGGAGCATGCTATGACAAAGGGGGGGGGCTTTTGTTATTTTTCCTGTTCCTGGGAAATGAGTGGAGTAGATGTTTCCTTTCTGTGGGGGACTCCCAGAACTCCCAGTGGGGCCCTTTACCATGCTCCTAAGATTTGCCTTTTAAGCCCATACCAACAAATCAATCAATCATTTTGCATCCACAAATAGTTACTGCTTTTTTGTGGGTCTCTAAGAACACTTGGTAGCCAACAGTTTGATGCCTCATTTGCTCCTTGCTGCAGGAACTGCATTGGGCAGCAGTTTGCCATGAGCGAGATGAAGGTGGTCACAGCCCTGTGTTTGCTGCGCTTTGAATTCTCTCTGGATCCCTCAAAGCTGCCCATCAAACTTCCCCAGCTGGTCCTGCGCTCCAAAAATGGCATCCACCTCCACCTCAAGTCACTGGGCTCTGGGAAATAGGTCTTTGGAGATCACGGCTTGGACAGCACAGGCTGTGACTTTTCCTGGGACATTGCTCTCCTAGATATAATGTGGAGTCATCATGGATCCCAGCTTTGGGGGCCTAAAGATGTGAAAGCATTGGGACTGACAGTCTCATGGAAGGCAGTCCCTTGTAAACATGTGTGTCTAATGACTTAATGCCTGGACTCTGGAGTTTATTTCTTCACTCGACAAACATTTGTTGAACATCTGGCTGTCACAAGAAGCTTCATTTCTTTCTCGTAACTGTATGTCTTTCTAAAACAAACAAACAAAAAATCAGAATCATACATCCCAAGCCTTGAAAAATCTTAGTGAAGACAATGGCAATTGTCTTGATATCTGTGGAGGAGGGATGTGAAGGAGGGATGGCTGGGTAGAATATGGCTCTTCATTGATGTATATGTCTTTATCTGCTGTGTGTGTTTGGAATATAATGGAAAAAAAGAAAAGTTGATTCAACTAAATCTGTACAAAATAAAAAATGATTATAAAATCAAACTCCCACCACCAAAGTGACAGAACAGGAACGGTGTCTTTGCTGCTTTGATGTCTTCCTTGTGACGTCTCTGTGGGACCTTTGTCCTTCCTAACAGTGGTGTCTCATAGTCACACAGTGCTCTGGCCTTCACAGTATTTCTAGAGAAGGTGCTTCAGTAGCATTAAGGTGGAATCCTGGGGAAAAGGGAACTCCTTTCTATAAGGCATGACTGTGCAAAGAACTTTTGGGGTGGAGGCCAGGGTGAGGCCCACGTGATGATTGAATGTTTTTCCCTGGCAGTCCCTACAGCAGCATCTTGATGGCTATTGGAACCTATATCTCTAGGGTTTAAGGTCTAAGGTAGGGGGTTCCTCTCCAGGAATTAGCTTCATAGGGAAGGAAGGACACTAAAATCTAGGATCATAGGCAGGAGCTAGGAATTTTGTTCCTGATACTTGGTGAAGTCTCTAGGACAACAGTATTCACTGGGTGTGGAGGGTTTCTAATGACCCTTTTAATTGCTTGGCTAAGAGCATTGGAAAACATAGATGTTCACACTATGATTCATAACAATAGCAAAATGACAGTTTATGGTTGAGGGGTCACCACAACATGAAGAACTCTATTAAAGGGTTGTAGCATTAGGAAGATTGAGAACCACTGCTTTAGGGTGTCCTGGGTTATGTGCCATACACTTTCTTACTATCAATCCTTTCCCACTTGAAAGAAGGCTACATCTTGGCAATCTGCCCCGGGACACTTGCTAACTCCTATCAAGCCACATCAAGACATGGATCTAAGATGAGATGCAAAGGTTCTTGTATACTATGCTTGTTGGCTATAAGCCTTAAGCAGCTAACTTGCTGTTTTCTCCTAGCACCAGATAGACCTCTCTGAACAAATGTAGTAAGGATTCAGAAGTTATCACTCAGTGCCGATTCTGCAGTCATAACCATCATGTGCCTCTGGGTGGCACCTGAATCTAAACTTTATCATTTTAGATTTTCAGATCTAAAATCTAGGAGGAACTTGAGCTGAAGCTTCCTGACTCTGATATCTTTTGTTCAAAACTCCATCATTAATGTCTGTTCTTCTTTAGTATAGGTATCAATCGAAATAAATTTTCATCATTAATACCAGTTCTTTTTGAGTATGTGTATCAGTGGGAATAAAGCCAAGATCTCTGACTCAGATGTTTGCGTGTGATCTCTTGAACACTAGAGTATGTACTTGTTTGTGTGTGTGTATTGGGACCTCCTGTGTGAGCTGAGTGGACACTGGAATGGGTAGCCATCACAGATGACCACAGATTCATCTTTCTGACTTTTCAAACACACCCGAGGCTCCCTATTCTTGGGCATGCAATGTGTGGGTGGAATGTGCTGTGGGTGTGCAGAGAGCGCTGGCATGAATGTCACTTTGCATGCATCACGCAGGGGAATGCTCGGGACTGTGAACTCAGCCAGTCTTGCTCATTGCTTCCAGGCAGTAGAATCGCTTTCTGGTCACACATTTCATCCTGTTTGGAATCCTGTGGTTAGAGTGTGTGCCCTTGGCTGGGTACCCAGAATTATGTTCTGTGCTCTCAGTTTCCTTTGTTCTCAGCATGGCCAGCATGAGATTTTCTGTACTGCTTGAACATTCTGAGTATGACGATTTGGACTCATGTTCTTGCCCAGCTCTCCCCTTGGTCAGGTACTGAGTATCTAGTCTGGCCTCTCCTGTCCTTCTTCAGAACCAACCTGCACTAGCCCAGCTAACTAGAAGCTTAGGAACTAGGAAGGATGTCCTGGTTGCAGACAGTGGCTTCAAGAAAAGTCATTCTAAGAATCAGGCCATGTCATACCAGGGAAATCTGTCCATGGCATCATGGATCCTGATCCAGGAGCAGTTTGAACGTGGGAACACGACAAACACTGTGTGTGACACTGGGAACTTTATTGTCCAGAAGAGGAAAGATGAAGAAACTTGTGTGAAGGACAGTCAGATAGAGAGAGACTATACAGAAAAAGCTATGGCACTTAAGGGTTCTGAAACTTAAAAAGCTGGATGCTGAAGTTAAATTCAAAACATAAAAAACCAACTTACAGTCCTGCTCTATCATACGAGAGCATGTGCAAGTCTATGGCATCCACAGACAGAGAAGTTTGGCTGGCCAATGGGAGGAGCAATGGGTCAAGGTCTTCACTGTGTCTCCTGCAATGCTATCCTACTTTTGTGCACAGACACATCCCCAAGAAGCTTTTCCCCCATACCTACCAATAGAATATATCTAAAGATGTCATGTATGCATTAGGTCAAAAACATCAAAGTACTCTGCAATTATATCTTAGTGTATTTTGTCAATATATACAGGATGTCTCACCTTGCTGCTCACAAGAAGGGCAGGAATGAATGGCTGTGTCAGTGAGAATATGGTGCAAACCTGGAAGGGTCAAACACCTGCAGGGACATGACACCTTTGTTAGAACAGGTAGAGGTTAAAGCGCTGCTTAAACCTACCAGGGGACAAGGTGCTAGAACTGGGGACAGCAGGGTTTGTCTGGAGGAATCTCCCCCTGCCCTCCTGTGGAGCCTCCTACCTCTGGGTTTGGCCACACCTTCGGGTTGTGGTGGAGAGCGTAAATGGAGAGTGTGACTGGGATACCTGTGGGGCAGAAAGGAATAGGGGAGATGGTGGGTTATACCCAGGATGTGAACCTTGGTTCCCGAGGCAGTAGGGGACACGCCTGCACAAATGGTCTTGCTAATAAACATCATCACTATGGGTAGATGTAGGTGACTTGGAAATGAACTTGAGGCACAAATTCAGAGTATAAAAATGGAATTAAAGAAAGAGAAGCAAGAAAGATACAAACCTGAATTTTGAGGAAGAGGCCTATTCAATATTTGGGTTAAAAATTAGGGCTACTAATTTCAATACGTAAATTTCTCTGTAACTGATTATGTAAGTATGTTGTGTCTTCAGCAATAGGGTCTTACCATCACCAGCTTATGGAGAGTAAACAATAGTCTCGGCAAGAGCCTGCAGTCACTTTGTTTTTTTTACTGATTTATATATAAATAGAAGTTCTTTATACATAAAAATTCTACAAATGGAAAAGGGAGTAGCCAGGAAGTAGAAATCTCTGTGGGTCCAGGCATGAGTATGGACCCTCTGAGGGAGTAGCCCTGAACCAGAACCTCTGTGGGTGTGGGCACACCCGAGTCTGGAATCTCTGAGGGAGTAGATAAGAGCCAGAGACCTTTACAGGACCAACCCCAAGCCAGGGAGCTCTGCAAGAATGGATCCAGACCAGGGACATTTACAGAAACTGGTCTGATATAACAACCTAGGCTAGAGAGGCCTGAGACAGCAAACTCCAAAGGAGTGGAGAAAAGCCTGGGAGACTAAGTGACCTCCAGGAACAGAGAGTGACCAACAGGGTAACTAGAACTGTGGCACTGATTGTACCAATAGGAACAGCTATCTGAGTCTTGGATTCACTGGCACTTAGAAGATTAATAACGAAAATCACAGTCAGCCCCAACCACATCAATTAGAGAAAAAGATGAGTAGACAAGGTAAGAACACATGCAACACCACAAAGAACAACATCACACTAGTAAAATCTAGAGACCCTACAACAGCAAGACTTGAACAACCAAATATATATGAAGCAGAAGAAGATGACCTAAAAAAGAACTTCAGGAGATTGTTTGAATCTCTTAAAGAGGATATGAGAAATTCCTTTAAAGAAATGGAGGAAAAGGCAAACAAAAATTGGAAGACACCAGCAAATCCCTTAAAGAAAACCAAGAAAAAGCAATCAAACATATGAAAGAAACTATTCAAGACTTGAAAACTGAAATAGAGACAATAAAGAAAACACAAGCTGTGAAAATTATAGAACAAAAATCAAGGAGAAAATGATCAGGAATCACAAACACAAGCATGAATAGCAGAATACAAGAGATGGAAAAGAGAATCTCAAGTGCTGAAGATGCAATAGAGGAAATAGACTCATCAGTCAAAGAAAACATTAAATCTAACAAAAGCTTAACCCAAAATAGCTAGGAAATATGGGACACCATGCAAAGACCAAACCTAAGAATAATAAGTATAGAAGAAGGAACAGAAGTTCAACTGAAAAGCAGAGAAACTATGTTTAACAAAATGATAGAAGAAAACTTTCCCAAACTAAGGAAAGATATGCCTATGAAGATATAAGAAGCTTACAGAACACCAAACAGACTAGATAAAAGAAGTCCCCTCGCCTCGTAATAATCAAAACACTAAACATACAGAATAAAGAAAGAATATTAAGAACTGCAAAGGAAAAAGGCCAAGTAACATATAAAGGCAGATGTATCAGAATTAAACCTGACTTCTCATTGGAGACAATGAAATGTCAGAAGGTCATGGTCAAGCATTATGCAGACGTTAAGATACCATTGATACCAGCCCAGACTATTATACCCAGCAAGACTTTCAATCACTATAGACAGACAAAACAAGATATTCCATGACATAACCAGATTTAATCAACACCTAGCCACAAACCCAGCCATACACAAAATTCTGTAAGGAAAACCCAACCCAAGGAAGTCGGCTACATAAGGAAAAAAACCACATACAATTGATGGTCCCAAGGCAGCAAATTCCAAAGGAGGGAAAAACACACAAATTGACATCACCACCAACAAAAACTAAATTAACAGGAGATAACAATCACTGTTCATTAATATCCCTTAATACAAAAGGTCTTGACTCACCTATGAAAAGACACAGTCTAACAGATTAGATATGAAAACAGTATCCATACTTCTTCTTCATTCAAGAACCACATCTCAACCTCAAAGACAGGCATCGCCTCAGAGTAAAGGGATGGGAAAAAATTTTCCAATCAAATGGACCTAAGAACCAAGCTGGTGTAGCTATCCTAATATTTAACAAAATAAACTTCAAACTAAAATCAATCAAAAGAGACAAAGAAGGACACTTCATATTAGTCACAGGAAGAATGCATCAAGAAGAAATCTCAATACTGAACATCTATGCCCCAAATACAAGGGCATCCTCATATATAAAGTAAGCACTTCTAAAGCTTAAATCATACATTAAACCCCACACACTAATAATGAGAGATTTCAACACTCCACTCTCAACACTGGACAGGTCAGTAAGACAAAAAATGAACAGGGAAATAAGGGAACTAACAGATGTTATGACTCATTTGGACTTAACAGACATCTATAGAATATTCCACCCAAACATAAAATAATATACCTTCTTCTCAGCACCTAATGGAACCTTCTCAAAAATTGACCACATACTCAGTAACAAAACAAACCTCAACAAATACAAAAAAATTGGAATAACCCCACGAATCTTATGAGATCATCATGGATTTTAATTAGAATCCAACAGCATTATCAATACCAGAAAGCCCACAAACACATGAAAATTGAACAATGCTCATGTGAACCATTAATGGGTCATGTAAAAAATAATGGGAGAAATTAAAGACTTCTTAAAATTCAATGAAAATGACCACACAACATACCCAATTTATGGGAAACAATAACAACAGTGTTAAGAGGAAAGTTCATAGTACTAAATGCCTACATAAAGAATCTAAAAAAATCTCACACTAGTGAATTAACAGAACATTTGAAAAGTTTAAGAACAAAAAGAAAGAAACCCACCCAAGAGAACTAGACAGCAGGAAATAATCAAATTGAGAACTGAAATCAACAAAATAGAAACAAAGAAAACAATACAAAGAATCAATGAGACTAAGAGTTGGTTCTTAGAAATATCAACAAAGTAGACAAACCTTTATCCAAACTAACCAAAAGGCAGAGAAAGAATGTCCAAATTAACAAAATCAGAAATGAAAAGGGGAACATAACAACAGACATGGAGGAAATACAGAGAATTATCAGGTCATATTTCTAAAACCTGTACTCCAAAAATTGGAAAACTTAAAGGAAATGGACAACTTTCTGGATAAACATCACTTCCCCAAATTAAATCAAGATCAGATAAGCAAATTAAGCTGACCTATAACTGGTGAAGAAATAGAAACAGTCACCAATAGTTTCCTAACCAAAAAAAGAAAAAAAAATCCCAGGACCAGATGGTTTCAGCTCAGAATTCTATAAGAATTTTATAGAAGAACTAATACCAATACTCCTTAAACTGTTCCACACAATAGAAACAGAAGAAACATTACCAAACTCTTTTTATGAGGCTACAATTACCCTGATAACCAATCCACATAAAGACATTACTAAGAAAGAGACGTATAGACCAATCTCATTCATGAGTATTGGTGCAAAAATACTAAATAAAATACTGGCAAATCGAATCCAAGAACACATCAGAAATATACGCTATGATGAAGTTGGTTTCATCCCAGAGTTAGAGAGATGGTTCAATGAATGAAAATCTGTCAATGTAATCCACATACCAACCAACTGAAAAATAAATATCACACGAGCATCTCATTAGATATCAAAAAAGCTTTCAACAAAATACAACATCCCTTCATAATAAAGGTCTTGGAGAGAGCAGGGGTACGAGGAACATACCTAAAGATAATAATGGCAATATAGAGCAAGATAACAGTCAACATCAAACTAAATGGAAAGAAACTCACAATGATCTCACTAAAATTAGGAACAAGACAAGGTTGTCCACTCTCTCCATATCTATTCAATATAGTTCTTGAGGTCCTAGCTAGAGCAATAATAAGCCAAAAGGAGATCAAGGGGATACAACTCTGAAAAGAAGAAGTCTATCTCTCACTATTTGCTGATGATATGATAGTTTACATAAGTGACCCCAAAATTCTACCAAAGAACTTCTACAACTCATAAACACTTTCAGTAATGTAGCAGGATACAAGATTAACGAACAAAATCAGTAGCCCTCCTGTACACAGGTGATAAATGGGCTGAGAAAGAAATTAGAGAAACATCACCCTTCAAAATAACAACAATTCACATAAAATATTTTGGAGTAACTCTAACCAAACATGTGGAAGACTTGTATGACAAGAACTTCAAATCTTTGAAGAAAGAAATTGAAGAAGACACCAGAAAGTAGAAAAATTTCCCATGCTTTTAGGTAGGTAGAATTAATATAGTAAAAATGACAATCTCACTGAAAGCAATATACAGATTCAATGTAATGCCCATCAAAATCCCAGCAAAATTCTTTCTATACTTCAAAAGAATGGCACTCAAGGAGCACATTCTGCTCCTTCAGCCAATAGTATTTAAGATACTAGCCCACTTGGGCATGGTCTCTCATACTGTAAATGCAACTGTAAAGCGTGAGCTCTCTCTCTTACTTCTGGCTCTCACTTCTAGCTGCTAGACTCTGTTCATGTTTCCCGTTCATGCAGAGGACTGTTATCTAGGACAGTGATCTGTAAGTTTTCCCCAATTAACTAACCTTTATTATTTATAATTCTGAACTAGTGTGGGATTATTTTGTGATTTCTGCCTTCATCTGGTGCCCAACCATTTGGTTTTAGAATCCCCGTCTCTGAGTGCCTGTGTGTCCTCCGCTGAGCTTGGAGCCTGCCCAGCTCGGTGCTAGTCTGCCCTCAGCCTGCCTTAGCTGTGGCCTGTGCATGGAGCCAGCAGCTCATTTGGATATAGAATTCTCATGCAGCAGCTTTTCTTGCTACAGGCCGACCACAGTTCTTTTTATTTTCTCATTATATGCCTCAGGGTGGCTTCAAGTCCCAGTGCACCCCACAGCACCCGTCAGCATGCACCACTGAAACTAGGTGAGACACAGGCTTTCCCAGTCTGAGTCAGCTGTTCCACAGCTTCAAACAATTTGTCTACATTTGCTATTCCACTGCTCTAGAGACATCCACAGAGCACACAGTCTGAGATTTGTATTACATAACTATCCTTAATCTGAGCCTATCTTTGAGCATTTCACTCTAAAATCAGATTCAGACCAGCCATGCGACTACAAGTGTGTCAGCTGGGTTTATTTTGTAGGTATTCTGTGACATCTACTGGCAGGTAATGGTTATTGTACCTACTTTGGCTCAAAATCAACCATAGGTAAGATTCATAATTTGAATTATATATCATAAATTTATAATTTAAAAGGCAATATGTCAGACAACCTAACCATCCAGAATTTCAATAGCCTCTTTACTTATACCATGTACAAGGTTCTACAAGACTTATATGATCTCCCTCCTACATCACTATTTTTGATTCTGGGGCTTAGTCTTGTCCTCAATATTTTTTTCTTAAAAATATCGTTTGATAATAGGGCTAAGAGCGAGGCACTTTTAGAAATGGCACAGTCATTACAGACTGATAACAAGCTTCTCAAAAAAGAGTTTGGAACTCTGAAAAAAAGTTCAAACAATTTAACTAACAAAACTCAGTCAATTGAGGTACTTTTAGAAATGGTACAGACTGATAGTGATTTATTAAAAGGAAGATTCAGCACTTTGGGGAAGGATACAGCTGATTTGGCACAAAAACCCAGTCAATGACAGTGGGTGCTGAAACATTATTTGAGAGAATTCATACTTTTGAATGTATTAATGGAACTCTGTTGAAGGGGTATGACAGCTTGACTGATAGAATGTCTCTCCAGGAAGGGAATATGCATGCTATGAAGATTATGTCCAAGGATGAGACATTATCTCTCATGGACAGACTTCTTACCTTGGAATCCTCAATGAAGGCATTAGAACAGAACACTGGACAGGAGATCCAGACTTTTCAAAGGACAGTGGTGAATAGATTAGAAAAGAATGAGTTTCCCCAAGTTCCCCCCATCCTCCCCTTCTCACTTTTCTCTCCCATCTCCCCTTACCCCCACCCCACCCCACCCCCAAGATCCCAATTTTTCCCCGGCAATTTTGTCTACTTCCCATAGCCAGGAGGATAACTATATGTTTTTCTTTGGGTTCACCTTCTTATTTAGCTTCTTTAGGATCACCAATTATAGACTCCGTGACCTTTATTTATGGCTAGAAACCAATTATGAGTGAGTACATCCCATGTTCATCTTTTTGGGTCTGGGTTACCTCACTCAGGATAGTGTTTTCTATTTCCATCCATTTGCATGCAAAATTCGAGAAGTCATTGTTTTTTTTTTTTTTTTTTACCACAGCGTAGTACTCTAATGTGTATATATTCCACACTTTATTCAGCCATTCTTCCATTGAAGGACATCTAGGTTGTTTCCAGGTTCTGGCTATTACAAATAATGCTGCTATGAACATAGTTGAACAAATGCTTTTGTCATATGATAGGGTATCTCTTGGGTATATTCCCAAGAGTGGTATTGCTGGGTCCAGGGGTAGGTTGATCCTGAATTTCCTGAGAAACCGCCACACTGATTTCCAAAGTGGTTGCATAAGTTTGCATTCCCACCAGCAATGGATGAGTGTACCCCTTCCTCCACAACCTCTCCAGCAAAGGCTATCATTGGTGTTTTTGATTTTAGCCATTCTGACAGGTGTAAGATGATATCTCAAAGTTGTTTTGATTTGCATTTCTCTGATCGCTAAGGAGGTTGAGCACGACCTTAAGTGTCTTTTGGCCATTTGAACTTCTTCTGTTGAGAATTCTCTGTTCAGTTCAGTGCCCCATTTTTTAATTGGGTTAATTAGCATTTTAAAGTCTAGTTTCTTGAGTTCTTTATATATTTTGGAGATCAGACCTTTGTCTGTTGCGGGGTTGGTGAAGATCTTCTCCCAGTCAGTAGGACGATTTGGGATAAAGGAAGGTTGGATAGGGTCGCAGGGAAGCACAAATCTTAGTTAAGGGAACCACCTTAGGGTTGGCAAGAGACTTGAACCTAGAGTGGCTCCCAGGAGCCCAAGGCGATGTCCCTAGTTCGTTCCTTGGGCAGCTGAGGATAGGGAACCTGAAATGACCCTAGCCTATAGCAATAACTGACGAATATCTTGCATATCACCATAGAACCTTCATCTGGTGATGGATGGAGATAGAGACCCACACTGGAGCAGTGGACTGAGCTCCCAAGGTCCCAATGAGGAGCAGAAGGAGGGAGAACATGAGCAAGGAAGTCAGGAACCACGAGGGGTGCACTCATCCACTGAGACAGTGGGGCTGATCTATTGGGAGCTCACCAAGGCCAGCTGGACTGTGACTGAAAAAGCATGGAATAAAACTGGACTCTCTGAACATGGCGAACAATGAGGGCTGATGAGAAGCCAAGGACAATGGCATGGGGTTTTGATCCTACTTCATGTTCTGGCTTTGTGGGAGCCTAGCCAGTTTGGATGTTCACCTTCCTAGACATGGACGGAGGGGGGAGGACCTAGGAGTTACCACAGGGCAGGGACCCCTGACTGCTCTTTGGACTGGAGAGGGAGGGGGAGAGGAGTGGGGGGAGAGGGAGAAGGATGGGAGGAGGGGGAGGGAAAATGGAGGCTGGGAGGAGGCGGAAACTTTTTTTTCTTTTTCTCAATAAAAAATTAAAAAAAAACATGGAATTACATAGAAAAGAATGAGTAACTTATCAAATGTGATGACCAGGGACAAAAGGTACAAAGACAAAATTTAACCTCATCAGTACGTAAAAACTTCCTGGATAGCTTCCACAGAGTTCTGCCTGCTTTTTTGGTGATAATGTCAGAAAGAATATCTGGCCCCAAACACCCTAAAGTTGTCTAAGAATATTCATGGGAGCCCATACATATGACTGATGTAAAAGAAATTAAATAAGCAATTGTAGTTTATGGATTACATTCATCCTTTGTTAGGGAAATGGTCAAAATGTGGTCTTCCAGTAACAAAGCAATGCCACAAGACTAGACTCAGTTAATCTCAGCAGTCCTAGAAAGTGGTCTATAGTTGCTTTAAATGTGTTATTTTAAAGGAGAAGCTAAAATGTTAGAGTAAAAGGAGAAAGCAAAAGGACTTGAGATTTCCCTAGATCAAATTCTAGGTGAGAAACTTTACTCAGATCCTCAGGATAAAACCCTTTATGATGATCATACCTTGTCTCTATGCAGCACAACAGCTTTAAAGTTTTGGGAAGGATTCAGGAACTAGGAAAGAGAGTTGAATAATATCTTAGGGTTAAACAGGGTCAGAGAGAACCTTATAGTGTCTATTAACAAAGACTAACTCCTGTTGTATAAATAGGGGTAACTGGCCCAGAAGCTCTGCATATAATAATTGAATCTTTGACTTATGAGAATGCCAACTTAGAATACAAAAGGATCCTCTGGCCTTTAAAGATCAGATCAGCACCCATGAATGAATGGGTCTTGCATACAATGAGTGTCAAGACTCTTGACTATGGTACTGAAGCTTGGGTAAAAGAAGCAATTTCCAATGGTAAGAGAAGACATCAAAATACCAAATGTTTTAATTGTGGTAGAATGGGACATCTGAGAAGGGATTGTAGACAAGGGATTCCTAGAAATAATGTCTCCTGTGGGAATGGCAGGAATAGGAGGTCTCAGCCTTCAGGTATATGTAGGAGGTGTGACAAAGGCCAACATTGAACCAATGATTGTAGGTCAATGAAAGAAAGACAAGGCAACCCAATACCATTGAGAAACACTGTGGGGATCCTCTTGTAGGCCCCATGATAAACGTGATCCAGTCATTCCCAGTTACTGTGGAGAACATTTCTCACCTGGAAAATTGAAAAATCCAGTGCCTACTGCAAACAAACAAACAATACTGATCTGAATGATGGAATAAATGTGGAGGATGAGTCAAAAACTCCAGTAGGACATACCAAATATATATTCTGGCAGACTTCTATAAATGATCGAAGAGTGTGTATAAATGGCATTTTTTTTTATTGAAGGCTTACAAGACACAGGTGTGGATGTAATTATCATTACTCCAGAATCTTGGCATCCGAATTGACCTCTTCAAGAGATAGACGTTCAGTTCCTAAGAATTGGAACCCTATCTCAGGTAAAAACAAAGCATGAGATGGTTTGAATGCCTAGGGTCTGAAGGACAGAGACAAAGACTGAAGCCATATAGAGATAAGATTGCAGTGAATTTGTGGGTTTGTGATCTATTGCAGCAATGGAATACCCACATTAACATTCCTGCAGCCCCCAAAACTCATGTTTCTGGGGAAAATATTAGAAGATATTATAGATGATTACATGGGTGACATTTTGTTATCTGATTCAAATATGGATACTTAGAAAGGATGTTCGTTGAAGCAGTACAGAAAGTTTTGCCTAAATGGGGATTATAAATTGCTTCTGAGTTAAACTAAGATGTAAGAGTAGCCAATAAGAAGTTAGAGCTAATGGGCCAACCAGTGATTCAATTAAAAAAATAAATTGCTCCTGAAAAGATTCAAAGAGGAATTCTTTTTTAAATTATTTATTTATTAAAGATTTCTGTCTCCTTCCCGTCACCGCCTCCCATTTCCCTCCCCCAATCAACTCCCCCTCCCTCGTCAGCTGGGAGAGCAGTCAGGGTTCCCTGCCCTGTGGGAAGTCCAAGGACCTCCCACCTCAAAGAGGAATTCTGTTAATTTCCTAAGTTACAGAATAGGTTTGCAGATTAGAACACAAAAGGCACAAATAAGGAGAGACTGATTGTGGAATCTTAATGACTTTCAAGGAGTATTGGGAGATATCGCTAGTCTATGACTGGCTGTTGTGATAACACCTGACCTAACAGTTTATTTGAATAAAACTTTAGATGTTGATAAGGACTTAAATAGTCCCAGAGAATTAACAGCTGAAGTGGAAAAGTAATTGACAATTGTTGAGGAGAAATTACAGAAGGAACACGTGCATAGGGTGAATTCAATTCTTAATTGTAATCTAGTCATATTGCCTTCCAGAATTTCTCCTACAGGAATTTTAATGCAGAGAGATGATATTATCTTAGAATGGATCTTTTTACTACATAAGCTAAGTAAAAAAATTAAAAACTTACGTGGAAAAAGTCTCTGAATTAATTATAAAAGCTAAATTAAGATTTCATCAATTAGCAGGTATAGACCCAGCAGATATTATAGTGCCTTTTACTGCAGATGAAATAAAAAAAGTTATGGGGAGACAATGAACCCTGTCAAAAGGCTTGTCTAATTTTTTTGGAGAAATTAATAGCAATTATTCCAAAACAATAGACTTAACCTTCTAAAGAGAACTTCTTGGATTCTTTCCCGAATTATACATAATACATCAATAACTAGAGCCCGTACATTTAGTACTGATGTAAATAAATCAGGGAAAGCAGGTTATAAATCAGAAGAATCTTATAATTCTGTCCAAAAGGCAGAATTATATGCTATTCTTATGGAACTAAGGGATTTTAAAGAACCTCTCAATATAGTTACTGATTCACAATATGCAGAGAGAGTTATCTTGTCTATTGAGACTGCTGAATTTATACAAAATGATACAGAATTGAGTTCATTATTCATCCATGTGCAAGACATAATCAGGAATAGGCTTTGTCTTATACACATAACACAATCCAATCCCATACTGGTCCGTCAGGTCCTCTAGCACAAGGTAATGCAAAAATTGATCAGTTATTGATTGGGAGCATTTTACAGGCCTCTGAATTTCATAAAAACATCATGTCAACAGCAAAGGTTTAAAGAAAGAATTTTCTATTACATGTCAACAAGCTAGGCAGATTATAAAGAGATGTCTTACTTGCTCTTTCTATAACCGAACACCATTTCCTAATGGAGAAAGGACAACAGAGCTAAGGGGAGTAGAGGAGAAGAAAATCAAATGAACTCATGAGCATCAACCGGACAGAGTCGGCCATGGTTTTCACATAGGGCTTCAGAATGTCATAGTGGAAGGCTGGGGTCAGCATGCGCCGGTGCTGGAACCACGGCTGTCCATTCAGCAAGAGCAAACCATAGCCTGGGCAGGAGATGGGTGTACGTGTGTGTGAGATGGAATCAGAGAGCCCATTAGATAAACTGTGTGTGTATTGGGGGTAGAGGGCTGTGTGGAGTGGAACTGATGATGAGAGCTAAGAATGGTAGAGTCCAGAACCGGAAATCCCTTGCTTGTAGGACTGGCATACGGTCTGTGATGATTACATCTGTGAGATAAAAATTGCAAAAGAATTTGTGTGTGTGTGTGTGTCTGTGTGTGTATGTGTGTGTGTGTGTGTGTGTGTGTAGGGATAGCATGAAGATCAACCAGGGACATACACAATGGTTAGCTAGGACCATTTGGAGCAGTGAAGGGTCAGAAACCTGGCTTCTATTTCACTGGGGCCAGGGAGAGGAGGGCTAGATGAAGGCACTGGTAGCCTGTCACATTTTGTTCTCTGTGAAACAGTCACAGATCTTGGATGCTCTAACTGGGGCCAGACCACATTCTCCATGCAGACACACATACCAATCCAAGGAGCCAGCAATCTGTAGGCTCCATGTGCCTTTGGATCTGAAACAGAAACAAGACATGGGATAAGTCAGGCAGCTCTGAGGCAGCTGTGGTGGAAGGCACGGGCTTCTGGGATCTTTTAAGAGCGGTCTGTTGGCAGACGGTCCTGTGTCCCTGTCCATTTCCTCTCTCTCCTTCTAGCTTTGTCCTGACAGTCAGGCTTAGGAAGGCAGGATTCATGTAGCAGTAGCTGAACTCCTCCGGAGCACAGATGGTGAATTGGTGAGGAGCAGGCCATGTGCCCATACTCAAAGAATAGAACAAGTGTGCGTATGTTTCTCTCTCTCTCTCTCTCTCTCTCTCTCTCTCTCTCTCTCTCTCTCTCTGTCTCTCTCTCTCTGTCTCTGTCTTTCTCTGTCTCTGTCTCTGTCTCTGTCTCTGTCTCTCTCTCTCTCTCTCTCTCTCTCTCTCTGTATGTGTGTGTGTGTGTGTGTGTATTACTCTGGAACCTGTCTTAGTTTAGTTATTGTATGATACCAACAGTCAGGTAACAATTAGAGATTTCAAACCTCAAAATAATATGCATTTGAAGTGTGCTTTTCAGACCTGGAACAATTTACATTACTTATCTTAATTTGATTAAATAGCATAGAAAAATAAAGACTTTTGGTTAAAGGTTTGAAATTTCAATACTGAGTGCTGCTGGCTATGTTCTGGGTTTTTGTCTGGGAGAATCATTGTTAGGGTGTGTAGGGCAATGGCCTGGTAGTACAGTATTCAGGAATTCAACAGCCTTGGACGAGTTACAAAGACAACAGCACAAATCTTTTTCAAAATGATATACACTCACCTGATCACCCTAGAATCACCTTCATGTAGTCAGGGTCATAGACAGTAAGATAAGCTTGGCTCCCCCAGAACCAGCGAGGAAAGGCGCTTGGGAAGTTCTCCACAACCTTCATAATCAGCTGTAGCTCCTGATCACCCCGCAACTGCTGTTGAGGGAAAGATGAAGCATTGGACTCTAGTTTAGTTTTTTTTTGGGGGGGGGGTTGCTGGAGACAAGTACAGAACAAGCATAGGAACATAGTTCTAGACTTTTCAGAAGTATTAAGGTTTATAGTAGTTTCACGGACTATCTGTGCTATCACTTAGAGCTATGCTACACCGGGGACACAGGGGATTGGTCCTGTGCTGGAACTGACAGTGCTGCTGGGTGAATCCTCAGCTCTGCACACAAGTACCGCATCTCTGTGTTCTTCTAAGAGCATTCATTGCACAATCCTTTGTTGAATGCTTCCTCATGTATCCTCCTACTTGACTCTGGTCCTTATTTCCTGGGTGACAGTGCAAGGAGTCAATACCTTCCATTCCTAATATACGGGGTGCTGCACCATCTCCTTCCTGGGAGATCTCAGACATGTGTGTCTGGTTTTTGAACTGAGCACTGTGGTGTAGGGAAGTGATGGTGTGTTTATGAAAATTGCTTAGAGTATGGGTTGTGAAGGAGCATAGAGAACTAAACAGACCCTGAGGAAATTCTGACTTCGGTGCCCTCATGTGAGGCCACTACACAGCCTTATTCCTTTCTGTGCCATGATTTCAGGGTTTTAGTCGTAATCTTTCCATCCTGAAAATTCTCTTGCAATGAGGGGAAATCATCTGGATCAGCTACCCACTCATCCCAGTAGTGTGAACTCTTCCTGTGCCTGACAGCTCCTGAGATGTGTACCATTGCCACACCAAGAACCCCACAGGGCCGGGCTTCCATCTCACTGACTTCTGTGTTCCCAGCAAGCCCCGAGCTTGGGAGAGAATTACCGTGAGTGACTATGCAAGGAACCTCATAGAATGTGTTTGAGAACAGCAGCGGCTGTTGAAGGTGCTCAGCCTGCAGAAGAGGCAACTAAGTAGCCTTCAAGTGTAGGCTATCAGTACAGAGCTGGCTACAGCCAGACCGGTTGAGCCAGACCGGTTGAGCCACCCTAACGCTGGATTGTGTCTCAACCTAAGCTCAGTGTCTTTTATTCTTATACTTCTTTGTCCTGAGAACTTGATGGCCAGTCTCTGACACCTCCATCCTCCCTGTACCTCCATCCTCCCTGATCTCCCTCCCACCCTTACCTTTCCATACCTGTGTCCAAAGAACCAGTGAAAGGGTGAGGATGGGAACTGCTGGAAAGCCTTGAGTAGCCATTGCCTCTGCAGGTAGAACTGGACCGCTTTGAGCAGCAGCAAAAGCAAGCTGAGCATGGAGGCCACTTGCAGGAAGCCAGAGATGCTGCCTGTGAGTCTGGTGGGGCTCTGAGCAGAGACACTCATGGTGCAGCCACTCCTGGGTCACAGACTGCCCTCACTGTCATAAATCCTTTCTACCTCCTGTATAAATCCTTTACAAACTGCCTATCTATCAGTGGGAGGGAGAAAGGTTAAGGCAGACACAGCTTGCTCTCACAGTGCAGTTGGTCAGTTAAGGTGAATGATTTCCTTTGAGATACAGGGAAATGATTTGTCAGCTGCCAGTGGTCAAGGGCCATACCTACAGCCACTTTTATCTCTTTGTGTTATTCAAAAACATTTATATATTTTCTATTTTATTTTTCTTTTCACTGTATCTTTCTGTATACATTTATATGGTAGTATGATATTTCAAAATATGGATACTGTGCATATTAGGTAGGCACAATAATTATCATTTCCTTCATTATTCACCCATTCACTTTTTTATCCAAAGTTTTATTTATTGTTTTTAAAAATCAAACAAGGTTGTGTGATGTGGGATTCCCCTTTGTATGCTGTGAATATGGTTAGTTAATAAAGAAAGCTGGCTTGAGCCCATGTCAGGGCAGAGTAGAGGTAGGCGTGGAAGATGGACCTGAATGGGGGTGAATGAAGGGAGGAGTAGAGAGAAGCCATGGAGCCACCACTGGAGACAGAAGTGCTGAAACATATTGTAACTTTTACTTGATAACTGTTTTGTTATATGTAATTTTGCTATGTTAAAGTTAAAGCCTTTTTTTTGTTTAAACAGAAAAAGGGGAAGTGATGTGGGAGTGTCATATATCAATCTGTTGATTTCATTGGTTAAGCAATAAAGAAACTGCTTGGCCCTCATAGGTTAAAACCTAGGTGGGTGGAGTAAACAGAACAGAATGCTGGGAGGAAGAGGAAGTGAGCTCAGACTTGACAGCTCTGCTCTCTAGAGCAGGGACACCATGCTCCTCTCTCCGGGGCAGACGCATGCGATGAAACTCCGACCCAGGATGGACATAGGCTAGAATCTTCCCGGTAAGACCGGTGCTACACAGATGATTAGAAATGGGCTAAATTAATATGTGAGAATTAGCCTAGAAGAGGCTAGATAGAAATGGGCCAAGCAGTGTTTAAATGAATACAATTTGTGTGTTGTTATTTTGGGGCATAAGCTAGCCAGGTGGCCAGGGTCCTGGGGACGCAGCCCCACTGCTCTTATTACTACAGGCCATGACCTTGTGGTGATGCAAAGATTAGTAGAGATGAGTTCAATTAAGATGCAAATTAAGTATTCAAATAAGAATCTAGAGCTAATGAGACAAGCAGTGATTTAATTAATACAGTTTCTATGTGATTATTTCAGGGCTGAGCGGCTGGAACCAACAAGCGGCCTTCCTTCAACAGTTGTCATATAGATATAACCATCTTGCTGAAGCAGTTTATGACATGGGGTTACCATACCCTGGCTCTTTCCCCAGGCTTCATGTCTTAATTCTGTGTCTTTACTTGCTGCCCTTGAAGGTTCCTTCGCTTCCCACAGCAAACCCAGCACCTACATAGCTTCTTCTGAATTGTCCACATTAAGTGGATTGTGAGTGGTTGCTGGTCCAGACTGCAGAGCATCTAGACACTGCTGCCCTTCTCCCTCTAGGCCTCATGGGCAGTCTACGCCTTGTGACGCCAAAGGCTCTGGTGAATGTCTAGCATCATTTCTGGTCCATTCATTTGCTATCTGATAAGTACTGAGCATCCTAAATGGATTTTGAGACATCTTCCTGATCCAGTTTCTTTTGCCGGATAAATCTGAACATTATTTCAGGGGATTTTCCGCGAACATGTCAACACACAAATGCATGCATGCATACATGCATGTACACACACATAGTTTTTTGCTATATTAAACTTTATGTCTTCCAGGGTCATCATTGATATTTATGATTCTACTATTTCTACTGCTTCAGTTAGGTCTGGGATCATTTCTGTAGCGTAATAGATGGAATAATCCTGGTTTTCCTTGACATCATTTTTTTTTCTGATTGTGGACTCTTTTTGACAAAATTTCTCTCATTGATGACCCAGGGAACCAGGCTAGGCAGTATCATGGGTGTCCTTTCAGCACCATGGACTTCAGATCTTCCTTCCTCATCCCTGTCTTGTTTTGTTTTTATGGATCCAGTGGGTTTCTTTCCATTCTTGCACACCATCTTATGAGATTTTGTGGACAGCATATAGTTGAATTTGACTTTTAAAATCTATTCAGCCAACATAATTCTTTTAATTGGAAAGTTAATCTTTTCCTGAAGTTTCTGTTCTAGACTCTAACGCAAGTTTACTATGGCCTCGCTTGTATGTATTTCTCAATATTTGGAAGGCTTTAAGCTATTATTTAACTAGATTTATTTATTTATTTATTTATTTATTTATATGTGTGTTGCACATGAATGTCATCATGTGTGTGGAGGTCAGATCACAACTGATAGGGTCAGTTCTCTGGAGCTCTCCAGGGATGGAACTCATGGCATCAACTTGGAAGCAGGAATCTCTAACCACTAAGCACCTCACCAGCCCTCACAAAATAGGTTTCTTTTCATTCTGTAACTCCTACAACACACATATCTTTATTTATAGAGTCTTGTTCGCCTCACATATTTTATTCTTTGTCTTTTCCTATATCTTTCTCTTTCTTTTGTATAGTTCAGTTATTTTAAAAGCCTGTGTTCAGCTCTGAATTCATCCTTCTTCATGATGCAATCTGTTATGGAAACCCTCAGTGCTATTTTTATTTCATTTATTGAGTTCGGTGTGGCGTCTGCTTGAGTTTTCCTCTTATTTTCCATTTAAAAATTGGTCTTTTATTTTATGTCCCATCCACAGTTCCCCCCTCCCCTTCTCCCATTGCCCAACCTGTCTCTCATTCTATCCTCATCCACTCCTCAAAGGGAGTAAGGCCTCTCTTGGGGAGACAAGAAGTCTGGCATACCAAGTTGAGGCAGGACCAAGCCCCGCCCCATGTCCAGGCTCTTTTATTCTTTTTATGATATGTATTTTTTATTATTTTATATTTATTTATTTATTTTACTGAAAACAAACTTTATTTTTTCATTATATATAACCAATCCAAGTTTCCACTTCCTCTCCTCCTCCCATTCCCTCCACTTAACAACCCCCTCGCCCTCAAAATCCTATCCACTCCTGAGAGAGGGTAAGGCACATTGCTTTGGGGAAAGTCCAAGGCCCTCCCTACTATATCTAGACAGAGAAAGGTATCCACCCAAAAAGAATAGGTTTCCCAAAGCCAGAATAAGCAGTAGGGATAAATTCTGGTGCCCATTCCAGTGGCCCCACAGTCTGCCCCAGCCATTCAACTGTCAGCCACGTTCAGAGGGACTAGTTTGGCCCTATGCTTATTCCTTCCCAGTCCAGCTGATGTTGGTGAGCTCCCATTAGCTCAGGTCAACTATTTCAGTGGGTGAAACCATCATGGTCTTGACTTCTTTGCTCATTTTCTCACTCTACCCACTCTTCAACTGGACTTTAGGAGCTCAGACCAATACTCCAATGTGGGTCTCTGCCTCTGTTTAAATCAGTTGCTAGATGAAAGTTCTATGGTGATATTTAAGATATTCATCATCTGACTCCAGGGCAATACCAGTTTGGGCACCCTCTCCTCTATTGCTTAGAGTCATAGCTGTGGTCATGCTTGTGGATTTCTGAGAATTTCTCTAGAGCCAGGTTTCTTGCTAACTCCACAATGGATCCCTCAATCAAGATATCTTTTTCCTTGCTCTCATTTCTGTTCTTCCTCCTTCTCGACTTTTGCTTTCTCTCAAGTTTTCCTCGCTTCTCCCCTTCTCTCCTCCTTTCTACCTTCTCCCCTCCCTTTTCCCTCTACCCCTATGTTCCCAATTTTGTCAGGTGATCTTGTCTATTTCAACTTTCCAGATGTATCTATATATGTTTTTATTTAGGGCTCACTTTGTTACTTAGTTTATCTAGGATCATGAACTATAGGCTCAGTATCCTTTGTTTATAGATAATATCCACTTATGATTGGGTACATACCATATTAATATTTTTGCATCTGGGTTACTCACTCTGGATGATGTTTTCTAGCTTCACCCATTTGCATGCAAAATTCAAGATGTCATTGTTTTTTTACCTTTGAGTAGTACTCTAATGTGTAAATGTGCCACATTTTCTTTATCCATTTTTGGTTGAGGGTCATCTAGGTTGTTTCCAGATTCTGGCTATTAAAAATAATGCTGCTATGATCATAGTTGAACATATGTCTTTGCAGTATGATTGAGCATATTTACTTATTTTTATAGTTTCTCAAGTGATGGATTTTTTGTTTGTTTTAAATAAAGTTTGAATTCTTCCACATTTTTTTCAAGTTTCCTTAGAATCATCATTTTATTGATTTCTTTTGTAACACTTACTTGAAAGATATTCTTTATTATGCTAGCTGTTTCTTCATTCTTATTGCAGTGTGTGTGGATGATCATTTGCCTCTGTTGCCTTTGTAGGATAGTTTTTTCTTTTTTGTCAAGAGACTTTCTTCTGGAGATATACCCAGGGTGTCATTAGGGTTCATTTGCTCCAGTTCAAGCATTGTAGTCTCCAAAAAACTTCTTCACCTACAATATCAACATTGATGATACCTGTGTATGTGTGTGTTTCAGTGGCCTAGCTCACAAGTATTTGTGTTTTTGTTTTTCCTGACAGGTCCCCTTAGGAAGTTAGGCTCTCTATAGCTGTGAGGAGAATGCATGCTTTTGTGACTCAGGGTGGGTAGGTCACATTTTAGTTTCTGTTGTTTACACCAGGTAGGGCAGATTTGATGAACCCAAGAAAGTAAGGCATGAATGACACAGCCCTGGAAGGGAGGATGCTAGTCCATTTCTGAGAGCCTCAAGGGACGAGGCTGCTGCAAGATTACAAAGGCACATCATTAAGTGCATAGTAGTGAAAAAGGTCATGTATCAGTGTCTGGGGGCTGTGTGCAGCAGGACCCTCTGGAGGTTTTTCAAGACAGTGTTTCTCTGTGTAGTCCTTGATGTTCTGGAGCTCTCTTTGTAGACCAGGCTGGTCTCATGTAGATCCACTTGCCTGTGCCTCCCAAGTGCTGGCAGTCAAGGTTTATATTACCTTGTCCAAACTCTGTAAGTTCTGATCAGCTAACACAGCAAGCCTGGCAGCAGGAATGTGGTACTCCTCAGTGTTTGTGCTGCCCCAGCATGGCTCCAGGGACAGACCTAACCGGGGTGTTGAGGAAATGAAGAAATGATGAAAACATACACAGAGACACAGACACACAGGTATAGCTGGAATTCAGTGGACTGGGGTCTCTGGTGGAGAAGCTGAAGTTCTCTTCACAAGCTCAGTGTGTTTGTTTATATGGTTGAACAGAGAGGCGGGGTTTTTCACACAATCAAGGGGGCAGGTTTAATTAATCATGGTAGTCAAAGATTCTTTAGGTGAGCTATCTTCATGCTCTCCAGGGGGAGAAAGACATGATGGATGCTTTCTGCACACACTATCAATATCTACACACTGACCAGTGTTCCTCTGAGCCTCCCCTCAGGAAAGTAAAGCTTTGCCATTTTTCTACAGGCTCGAGGCTAGGCTCCTTGACATGGTCATGCCCATGTCAACAACACACATTCACTCAAGGCTTCATCTCTTTGGTTTTTTTTTCCACTCCCCACAATTGTATGAGGATCAGGCAGGGGCTAAGGTATAATAGCATACTCGGCTAGGCGACCAATTAATGTTCATTGGTTGCAAAGTTTCTTCATGGGGACATTACTCACTGAATTAATCAGGGCTGGCTTCCCAGGTACTCCTAGGGATACTGGTGGGAAGAAAGGGCTTCTAAGCTGTTTTGTATGGCCTTGGTAAAGCAGGCTGCTTTGTGGTAATTCAGAAAGTTGATTGGTGCTGATTGGCTACATTGTGGGATTCTATGGGGAAAAGTGGAGCTCAAAATGTCTTGCAGGAGAAGTCTGAGTGGTGGCTGTGCCTGAGTTAATGCTGTACTGTGAGATTACCTTACAGTGCTACAAACTAGGCTCTGGCTCTCTAAGAGCAAGTGTTTTAGATGCTTGTGTGCTGGACAGGAACTGCTCGATGCATTCACATTGGCGTGAAGTTTAGGTTTGATCTCCTGTGAGGAACAGTAGATGTTGTGTCCTCCTTTATTAGGACATTGTGTCACTCTTACAAGGACCTCTTGGGACGTGGGCTCTGTGTGATGTTTCTTTCTACCTTCACGCACCATCTGATGTAGATGGGTCATCTGTCTATATGTCGCTTTCATCAGTTAATTAATAAAGAAACTGCTTGGCCTGATAGGTCAGAAAATTAGGTGGGTGGATTAGACAGAACAGAATAGTGGGAAGAAGGGAAGTCATAGCTCTCCTCTCTGAGATGGATGCATGGAGCCAGCTGCCAAGTCAGACATGCTGAATCTTCCTGGTAAGCCACCACCTCGTGGTGCTACACAGATTATTAGAAATGGATTAAGCAAGATATGAGAGTTAGCCAAGAAGAGGCCAGATATAATGGGCCAGGCAGTGTTTAAAAGAATACAATTTGTGTGTTGTTATTTCGGGGCATAAGCTAGCCAGGCGGCCGTGAGCCGGGCAGCAGGAATGCAGCCCACTGCTCCTTCTACACACCATCCAGTGGATAGAGCTTGATTTACTTGTCTTTGGCCTTGTTAAGAGCATGGCAAATACATCTACTCAGATATTTTGCTGTTTTGCTGGTGACTTTCCCCCGAACTCTTAACTGTGTGCCAGTCAGGGTGGTGGGAAGTGTACACATAACAAGAAAAAGAAACACCAACCTTGGCTTAAAAGACCTCTGTCTAGTTTATCAGATGTTGAGTAAGTATTGTTAGTTTACCCTTGTCCTTATTTTACTGATGAAAAACTGATAACAGAGAGGCAACATATTACTCTAAAAAGGAAATCAATCATTGAGAGTCTATGGTGAGGTCAGCTTCTTTATTGGACTACAAGACTCCTTCCCCAGAAGCTGATTTCATGCTTCCCAATGTTTTCTCCTTGGCCTTTCCTAATAACAAGGGATATATTTTTCAACTCTCAGGACCAAAGGTCCTTTCTTTCTGTCCTAAATTATGTCCTCTGTCAAAAACTAGAGCCAAGGGGAATGCAACAATTTACCTTCCCATCTCACTGAACTTTATCCTATTTTCATGACTACTCTTGGTATCTACATGGTGCTCTTCCCCTCTGACCTCAGACTGTTGGATGGTGACCTTTTCCCTCTTTTGCCCCAGAACCTATCCTTTTTACCCCTAAAATGAGGGAATAGATGAAAGAGTTTTAGAGTTTGAACTTGACTCTCATTACAGTTATGTCTTTTTTCTTTAAAATTATATATGAGTCTTTGAGAATTTTATATAATGTGATTTGATCATATTCATCCCATCTCCCAGTTCTTCCCAGTTCTGTGCCCCACTTCCCTAATACTCCTCTCTGTGTCTCCTTCTCTCACCCCAAACCTGTCAAGTTCAATTTGTGCTGCCCATATACTCCTGGTTGTGTGTCCATTCACTGCAGCATGGTTGATCTTCCAGTGTTTGACTACATCTTTGCCAGAATTTGTTTTTTTGGTCTTAGCCATTCTGTCTGGCATTATATGAGTCTCAAAGTTTGCATTTCCCTAATTGTTTGGAATGTTGAAGACTCTTAAAAGAGATTTTATAGAAGTTTTATTTCTTCTTTTGAAAACTTAGTTTTGAGATCCATAGCCTATTTCTAAATTATTTTTAGAGTATAATTACATCATTTCCCCCTTTCTTTCCTTTTCTTTGTCCTTTCCATAAATCCCCGTTCTCTCTTTCTAATTCATTTCTTCTTTTCCTTCATTTGTTTTTACACACACATACATACTACATTTATATGTATATGCATGTGTGTATGCTCCTAAATACACAAGTCACACCTGATCAGTCTATATAATGTCACTTGTATGAAAGTTTAGGGGCTGACTATTTGGTTTGTTCTAGAGTTTTCAGGTGTTCTGTTAACTCACTAGTGTGGGATTTTTTCCAGCTCCTTTATGTAGGCATTCAGTGCTATGAATTTTCCTCTTAACTTTGCTTTCGTTGTGTCCCATAAATTTGGGTATATTGTGTGGTCATTTTCATTGAATTTTAGAAAGTATTTGGTTCCTTTCTTTATTTCTTCATTGACCCATTGATGATTCAAGTGAGCATTGTTTAATTTCCATTTGTTTGTGGGCTTTCTGAAATTAGGGTTGCTGTTGAATTCTAATTTTAAGTCATGGTGATCCAATAAAATACTTGGAGTTATTCATCGAGTCTGTCCTTGTCCCTACCAGAATTAGTGGATCTTCTTGAGATGCAGGTAGATCCCATTCTTGGATTTCAACACAAGTCGTATTAAGGGGATGGGCACTCTGGTGTGATCTGGCAGCAGCTCAAAGCGGAGTAGGGTCAGGGCCACAACCACCTTCAGCTCATTCATAGCAAATTGTTTCCCAATGCAGTTCCTGTGTTAGAAAGGGACAATGACACTCAATGACTTCTGACCTGAGCATGAGAGGCCCCTGAAATAGCCCAGAACAGCATTCAGGGACTACCTTCACAGATCCCGTCTTACCTCTGTCATAACAGGTCATGCCCACGTCTTCCCTAGGCTATGGCTCTCCTGACTTTTGACTAATCCTCTATATATTTCAAGGCTACTTTGACCCTAGTTCTGAAGTTATGAGTTATGAAGTCTGTTAGGCCAGTATTATAAGCACTAGAGCTCAAACTTGTGAATTATTTATGAAGTTAATAATTGCTTAGTTTATTTCATCCAGGTGGATCTCGGGAATGGCTTCCAAGGAGTGGAGTCAGATTTCAGTAGCAAAGTTTTTAAGGAGGACTGTGTTGTGAATCTTCAATTTGTTTCCCCTCTGGCTCCTACTTAGGGTACCTTTGCCTCCTTATTCATCATCAGTAACAATCTAACTGTACTTCAGAAATGTCCCTTGTTCCTGCTTCAGTTTTCTTTCCTGGACTTCCCTGGTCTCCTTGACTTCACCTCCGCAATGATCCTTTGTACCTCCATCAGGCAGGACTATATTCAGATGCCTAGCTGCAGCCATACCCTTGACTGGCTGGTGCCCTCATCTATTTTCTGTCACCTCACTTCCTACTTCAGATCAAGTTGCTGATGTGTTGACAAAGTCTCCTCTCCCTCAGGCTGCATAGCACCAAAGCTCAGGTCAATGAGCAGCTCCTCTCATTTCTTTGTGACTCTCTGTGTACTTCTGGGGCATCCATGGCCCCATCAGTGTTATGTTTCATGACATGCCACAGTCAGGGCATGGGATGATGTTAGAAACAACACATTTCTCCAACCGCTCAATGAAAAAATGAAAGAATTGAGGAAGAACTTATTTTGACTACAGATATATTTCTTTGTGGAATAACGTTTTGAGTTAGAGGAAGGGGTAGGAGAATATCATTCATTCTCATGTTTTTATCTAATATAGAACCTGGCACATAAGAATGCTTTAGTAATTTATTTTAAATTTAAAACAGTCATTTTTACTTGGCTATATAATGTAATTCACTTGAATTTAAGGTATAAAAATGGAATTAAATGCAATGGAAATTACAAAGAATATGACCAAAGCAACGTGTAGTGGCATGTGCTTTTTGAGGCTGGGGGATTATGAACTCCCGGCAAGACTAAGAATGTCTCAAAAAATGACAGCAGCAACATGCTTCATTACAACTTAAGCTGAGTTACCCAAGACTCTTTCTGTCTTCTATAATAGTGACATGATTTGATGTGAGTTGCAGGGAGGAGCATTCAACCTCAAGTACATCAATGCTAGACAGCCTATGTTGGAAGAACAACTGGCTTGTAGCCTGCTCTGTGAAATCTGATTTGCCACCTGAGGAATTCATGAATTCTGAGCCTATGAAGTACAGGCTCAGAAAAACCTGCTTCTGCTTTGTCTTTAAAGCTAACATGGGAAGTAGAAAAAGACAAGATCTCCTGAGTAAATTGGGAGCATGGAAACCTTGGGGTAAGGTTGAAGGGGAGGGGAGAGGCAGGGAGGGGAGCAGAGAAAAATGTAGAGCTCAGTAAAAATCAATAAAAAATAAGAAATTAAAAAAAGCTAACAGTGAGTCGGATCCTGGTGCCGGAGAATTGTCTGTATTCTGTCAATCATATTTTAAATAAATGCTGATTGGCCAGGCAGGAAGTATAGGCAGATCAACCAGCCAGGAAGTAGAGGCAGGGTGATAAGAACAGCAGAATTCGGGGAAGGAGAAACCCATTCCTCCCATTCCTACCCAGACCACTGAGAAGCAAGATGTAACCTGCCCGGCTGAGAAAGGTACTGAGCAATGTGGCTAACATAGTTAAGGATAATGGGGTAATATAAGTTATAAGAGCTAATACAAAGCCTGAGCTAATGGGCCAATCAGTTTACAACCTAATGTAGACTCTCTGTGTGATTTTCTTTGGGACTTTCCGCCTGTCGGAACAGGGCAGGACAGAAACCCCACGAGCAGCCCTTCATGTTACAGATCCCATGGGAGACTTGAGGATTTTACTAGAAGCCATAGGAAAACCTTCAACTGGTTCAGTAGCTATTTCAAGAGTATTTTATATTTCACTCACCAGTAACCTTAATAAATGCTATGTGTTTTATATAAAACAGAGGATTTTCTCAGAATCATTTTATTCTCCTCCACCTAAATGCTTTTTGTCTGAAGACAGACCACACAGCCTCTCTGTGTAATGTCAAGGAATATATATTATCTGTAAAGGTTTGGCCTTGGGCAGTTACGAGAGGAATGTGCACATTGGCACTGAGTCTCTGATTGTGCTGGGAGAGACTGCACAGGTGGAGTCCATGGATTTGGAATAAACTTTTCCTTTAAAAGATTTTCTGTAACACCTCAAGTCTCTGGCTGGACAGTTGTCCAGGGCTGACATCCAAGCAAACTTATCACTTTCCACAGTGATTCTCAGGAAGGGTGCTTGGCCTGACTGCAGTATGGAAAAAGGCATGATACATAAGAACCCTGAAACTTGAAAAGCTGGACACCCGAAGTTAAAATCACAGGAAAAAAGATCAACTTAGTCCTGCCCCTAACATATGAGAACATGTGCATGTCTGTAGCATACACTGACAGGGAAATTTGGCTGGCCAGTGGGAGAAGCAATGAGTCAAGGTCTTCACAGTGTCTCCTGCAATGCTATCCTCCTTATGCATACAGACACATTCCCAAGGAGCTTTTCCCCTGTATCCACCAATAGAATACACCTGGAGATGTCATGTATGCATGAGGTCAAAAACATCCAGGTAAGCTGCAACTTTCCCCACAGTATACATCAGTGTACACAGGATGTCTCACCTTGCTCCTCCCGAGAAGGGCAGGAATGAATGGCTGTGTCGGGGAGAATCTGGTGCAAACCTGGAAGGGTCAAACACCTGCAGGGACATGACACCTTTGTCAGGACAGGCAGAGGTTATGTGGCTGCTTTCATCCCACCAGGGGACAAGGTGCTAGAGGTGGGGACAGCAGGGTGTGTCTGGAAGGAATCTCCCCCCACCCACCTGTGGAGCCTCCTACCTCTGGGTTTGGCCACACCTTCGGGTTGTGGTGGAGAGCATAAATGGAGAGCGTGACTGGGATACCTGTGGGGCAGAAAGGAACAGGGGAGATGGTGGGTTATACCCAGCATGTGAACCTTGGTTCCCAAAGCAGTACGGGACACGCCTGCACAAAAGGTCTTGCTAATAAACATCACTATTTGTAGATGTGGGTTACTTGGAAATGAACTTGAGGTTCAAATTAGGAGTATAAAAAAGATGTTAAAGAAAGAGAAACAAGAAAGACATAAACCCGAGTTTTGGGAGTGAATCAGCTTAGAACTTAGGTTTGATGAAGGACTTTTGCAAAGATGCCCAAGAATTCAGTCCCCAATATCATCCCCCTGTTGTTTGAGTATGGTTTTTCAGATGAGATAATATTATTTCAGAGAGGGGTTATAGCTCTTCAGCAAAGTAGTATGTGGCCTAAGTAGGATTGTGAGAGAATGAAGTGTGAGACAAAGGGTGATCTCTTGATATTGCAAAGGGTCGGTCTAGTATATGGTCATCAGTTCATCTCTGCCATCAACCTGAGCATTTATCAGAGACTTGACCATATGTGACTCATAACATGGGATTTATTGATCTCCTTCATTTGCTTTGACCCAGGAACAAAACATATCTCCCTAGCCTCTATCTGATTTTTTTTATCTATTGGGTATATCCCAGCAAATAACTTTGAGAGATAAAGTCAGAATACCATATTTAAATGTTTCTTTGTGAAGAATTTCCCAAGGATTGAGTAATTATGTGTGTTTGTTTGTTCGTTTGTTTGTTCTGTGCATGTATAAATGCAAAACAATCAGTGAAAGAAGATTGAAGGTAAACCTTATTCAATATTTGGTTTAAGAATTATAGTTGCTAGTGGGACACCAGGTCATTTTCTCTGTGCTTGATGGCATAAGTAGGTTGTGTGTTCAGCAATATGGTCTTACCATTAGATGATGGAGAGCAACCAATTGCCTTAAAAGAGTCTGTAGCCACACTGTATACTGATTTATACATAAATATTTATATAAATATATAAATGGCAGTTCTTCACAGATAAAAATTCTGCAAATTGTATCATTTATAGAAGATGATAAAAAGATGTGTATTTGGGATAGAGAGTCAGATAAACTGGAAAAGTGTAAAAAGAACTGGAAAAGTGTTTGTTGTACAAGCATAGGGACCTATATTTGGTTTGCAAAATCATATGAAAAGCTGTGTGTAGTGGTGCATATTTGTCCTTGACCCACTGGACACCCAGCCTAGCCTAATAGGTGAGTTATAGATCAGGGCGAAACCTCCTGACCTCAAAAATATCAAGGTGAATGGTCTGTGAGAAATGAAACAAAGGACCTTTGGCTTCCACTTGTATGTGTAAACATGCATGTATGTTCCTAGCTGCAACACAAAAACACACAAGTGACAGTGAAGACCTATGTGGGATAAGCCTGGCTATTAAATTACATAGTGTTGTCATGTGGAATGAGTCTAGAGTATAAGAATCAAAGAATATCAGTGTTCCCAAACTGGAATGGATGCATCATGAGAAGGACATGGGTTCAAAAGGAGTGATATCTGATAAATAAGTAAAGCTTACAATTATTCATGCAACACAGTAGGATTGGAGATCACTTAACTTTATAGGAGATCATTTATGCTTATGTCCCACATTAGAAAATATACTTTATGAGTAAGAGGAACTTATCTAATGCAAAGCAAATGGGCACCAAGCAGAATTCAGGAATGTTGAAGCACACAGATTGCTGATCCTCCCTTATCTCTGGAATGAGTTTAGGTGAACAGACCTTGGAAACTCATACCTTTGGGTAGAGAGCGCCCATCAGGGAAGGTGACAGGTGTGCTGAGCTCTCTGACAACACCTGGGACAGGTGGGTAGAGCCTCATGGCCTCCTTGATGCACATGGTGGTGTAGGGCATTTGGTCCAGGTGGTCCCTGAAACAAGGTCCATCCTGATGTTTAGGTAGACTGGAGACCAGTGGCTCCTCCCTACCCAAAGAATAGGGTTTTTCCACCTTTTGAACTCTTACCAGGTGATGGAGGATCCATCCCCCAGGAGGCTCTGAACTTCTTCCCTGCATCTCTGTTGGTGTTCAGGGTGTGTGGCCAGAGCATAGAATATCCAGGAGAGTCCACTGGCTGTGGTGTCATGGCCCTCGAACATGAATGTGTCCACCTCAGCACGGATGTCCTTGTCAGACAAGCTATCCCCATTCTCCGTCTGAGGGAGGCAATAGGTGTCATCAGAGTTGTGCTTGTTCCTTGCTGTGTGCTCCCAGGCAGACTCTCTGTGATACACAAACTCTGTGATACACACTCACTCTGGCAAACAAGAGGATGTCCAGAAAATCCAAACGTCTCTTCTTCTTGACCTTCTCCAGCTCTCCCTCATCCTGCAGCTGATCCTTTCTCAGCTTGATCACTCCATCTGTTCCAGAACATGGGTTATCACATAGACCCTAGAGCTACAGTAAGCCCATGTAGCACCATGTGTCTCCTTGCCTAAAGCTATGTGCTATATATGGATCAGCAAGACCAGTACAATCTGATACAGGTCAGACCTCCTCTCAGGACCATGGGTCAAGGGAGCTCTGCTTGAGATGCTGTGTCTGATCTCACTAAATGTTACCAATATGCTGATACCCACACAACCCCTGGAATTCTAACATTCCAACTCAAATATTTGTAGTTTAAGAATATCTACATGTGTATTACCCTGGCACTATAAGGGCACAGAAGGACCTAGATATGCCTCAGAAGTCATCAACAGCCCCTTTGAGCTAGTCCTGGGAATGGAGGGGAGACGTGAGCTACAGACAGAACCTGTATGATCATGGGCAAGTTGACAGGCACGGTCGGCCAAGCGGCCATTGGAGGATAGACTGTAGATGGTGTCATTCTGATGAAAGAGGTTCCTCACGCGGGAATAAAATAGGTTGTTCAGGTCTGCAATGGCCTGGATGTAGGTCTTGTAATTTCTGAGGAAGAAGATACAGAATATATTAGACTGTGGAGAAGTCAGACCTGCAGCTAGATGGACTCTGGGAAGAGATTTTCTGTATGGTTGAGAAAGACAGCATTGGTGCACACATTAATTCTGTCTTGTAATTCTTGTAATTTTCAAGACTGCAGAAGGCGGCATGAACATACCGTATCCACCTCAAGTAGGGATCAGTAGTCTGTGGTTGGGTCAGGGTTGGATTGTGTCAGGAATTGATCTGTAATGGGGTTAGACTCTTGAATTTTTGTGGAGGCAAGTTGCCTCACCTCCTGCATGCCAGATGAGGCCATCCCAGTAGGTGAGACCAAAGGCCTTGAAGTTTGATGGCTTTAACTCACCCGTCCACCTGGACACTACCCTTGTGGCTGAAGGCACACTTCATGACAGTGTCAAGGGTCATCAAGGAGATGTGTTGGAAGATCTCTATAGAGGAATCCTGTGCAGCCAGCTGTTCCCATTTGTCCTGCAATAGGAGGGGAACATTGACCAAATTTCCACAGAAGACTTGTGCTCACTCTATTGTACCATGGGACAGTGATCTTGTACCATGTAAAGATTAGTTACTTTTAATGTTTTAATAAAACACAGATTGGCCAGTAGCCAGGCAGGAAATATTGTCAGGGCGACCAGAAGAGGACTCAGTCTGCAGTAGTACCCAGACAGAGAGGAATTAAAAATAAGAATACCTCACCAATAAAAGAGGCTATCAAAGACAAGAATTATGTGTTAATATAAGATGTAAGAATTAATTAATTAGAAACTTGAGCTAATTGGCCAACTCGTTTATAATTAATGTAGGCCTCTGTGTCTTCTTTGGGTTTCAATGGCTGCTGGACTGGGAGGGGCAGAAACCTCTGTCACCAGTACTGTATTATTTCTGTATATTATCAGATACCATGTTCTATGTCTTTCAATTTAGATAATAGGATCTACAGATTTCAAAACAAAGCTTTGGAAAGGATACTTATGCTCTTGTAAATTACTTGCAAAATTAAATTCAGAGACCCATAACTTAGGAAACAAGTTTCAAATGTTTGCAGTGAGTTAAGATGTTTTATCTGACAAACAATGCTGTTTTAGGGAGTAAAGAAGATGTTATATCAGCATTTGCAGAGCTGAGTCCAACCCGAGACAATGGTAGGACTTCCATGTACTGAGCATAAGAAATCCCAAGTAGCGACTATGTGCACTTCTGACGGGGTCACCAGTGACTTCATTTTCAATGTATTCATCAAAAGCTTGTGGAGAACAACTGAGTCAGAATCCAGATTCTGGTTGAAAGTTTGTGGTATGGCAAGTTTGGCTATGGCAGTGTGAGTCTGGAGTCCATTTCCCTGAGATATTACTCAAGTCCATGCAGAGGCACTGAGACATGGAGAAACACTGGCTCGGTATCATCCTAGAAAGTTCCTCTGAAGTTGAGGACGTGAAGAGGTAACTGGAGTCTCTATCTACCATGATACTCTTTGCCTTGGGCAATGAACAAGTATGGCCATATTCTGGTTCCTGGACTGTTTCTGTTATACCTATGTTGGAAGAACCTGTATTCATACTAGAATACACACGTGGAGCTTGTTGGAGTACACTCTGAGTAGGTGAAGAGAGACTGAGAGAAAAAAGAGAGAGGGGGAGTATGAGGAATAAGAGGAGGAAGAGGAAGAGAAGAAGCAGCAGCTGTTTTAGTACTAACAGAAGCAGCTGCTGATGTAGAAAGGCTATCAGAGCTGAGGGGAGTAGAGAAGAATGTCAAATGAACTCACGAGCATCAACCGGACAGAGTCAGCCATGGTTTTCACATAGGGCTTCAGAATGTCATAGTGGAAGGCTGGGGTCAGCATGCGCCGGTGCTGGAACCACGGCTGTCCATTCAGCAAGAGCAAGCCATAGCCTGGGCAGGAATGGGTGTATGTGTGTGTGAGAAGGAATCAGAGAGCCCATTAGATAAACTGTGTGTGTGTTTGGGGTAGGGGGCTCTATGAATTCCCTAGCTTGTGTGACTGACATACACTTTGCGATGATTACATCTGTGAGATAAAAATTGCAAAGGAGTCGGGATGTGGTAGACCACAAAACAAACTGTTTGGAACAGTGAAGGGTCAGAAACCTGGCTTCTACTTCTTTGGGGCCAGGGAGAGGAGGGCTAGATCAAGGCACATGTAGCCTTTCGCATTTTGTTCTCTGTGAAACAGAGTCACAGATCTTGGATGCTCTAACTGGGGCCAGACCACATTCTCCATGCAGACACACATACCAATCCAAGGAGCCAGCAATCTGTAGGCTCCATGTGCCTTTGGATCTGAAACAGAAACAAGACATGGGATAAGTCAGGCAGCTCTGAGGCAGCTCTCCCTCTCTCTCTGTCTCTCTCTGTCTCTCTCTCTGTCTCTCTCTGTCTCTGTCTCTCTCTCTCTCTCTCTCTCTCTCTCTCTGTGTGTGTGTGTGTGTGTGTGTATTACTGTGGATCATGTCTTATTTATCCTACAATACCAGAAGTCAGGTAACAATTAGAGATTTCAAAGCTCAAACCAATAAGCATTTGAAGTGTGCTTTTCAGACCTGGAACAATTTACATTACTTATCTTAATTTGATTAAATAACAAAGAAGTATGATGACTTTTGGCTAAAGGTTTGAAATTTCAATACTGAGTGCTGCTGGCCATGTTCTGGGTTTTTGTCTGGGAGAATCATTGTTAGGGTGTGTAGGGCAATGGCCTGGTAGTACAGTCTTCAGGAATTCAACAGCCTTGGACTAGTTACAAAGACAACAGCATAAATCTTTTCAGAATGATATACTCTTACCTGATCGCCCTAGTATCACCTTCATGTAGTCAGGGTCATAGACAGTAAAATAAGCTTGGCTCCCCCAGAACCAGCGAGGAAAGGCGCTTGGGAAATTCTCCACAACCTTCATAATCAGCTGTAGCTCCTGATCACCCCGCAACTGCTGTTGAGGGAAAGATGAAGCATTGGACTCTAGTTTAGTTTTTTTGGGGGCTGGAGACAAGTCCCGAACAAGCATAGGAACATAGTTCTAGACTTTTCAGAAGTATTAAGGATTTATAGTAGTTTCATGGACTATCTGTGCTATCACTTAGAGCTTTGCTACACGGGGCACACAGGGGATTGGTCCTGTGCTGGAACTGACAGTGCTGCTGGGTGAATCCTCAGCTCTGCATACAAGTACCGCATCCCCTTGTCCTTCTAAGACTATTCATTGCACAATCCTTTGTTGAATGCTTCCTCATGTATCCTCCTACTTGACTCTGGTCCTTATTTCCTGGGTGACAGTGCAAGGAGTCAATACCTTCCATTCCTAATATACGGGGTGCTGCACCATCTCCTTCCTGGGAGATCTCAGACATGTGTGTCTGGATTTTGAACTGAGCACTGTGGTGTAGGAAAGTGATGGTGTGTTTATGAAAATTGCTTAGAGTATGGGTTGTGAAGGAGCATAGAGAATTAAACAGACCCTGAGGAAATTCTGACATCGGTGCCCTCATGTGAGGACACTACACAGCCTTATTCCTTTCTGTGCCATGATTTCAGGATTTTAGTTGTTATCCACCCATCCTGAATATTCATCTGGGGTAGGGAATCATCTGGGCCAGGTAACTGCTCATTCCTGCAGGTTAAATATTCCTGTGCTTGACAGCTCCTGAGATGTGTACCATTGCCACACCAAGAACCCCATGGGACCAAGCTTCCTTCTCACCAATGTCTGTGTTCCCAGCAAGCCCTGAGCTGGGAGAGAATAACCGTGAACGACTATGCAAGGAACCTCCTAGAAGCTGTTTGAGAACAGCAGAGGCTGTTGAAGAAGAGGAGACTAGGTAGGCTCAAACACAGCCTTCATGTGCAGGGCTCTCAGTACAGAGATGGCTACAGCCAGACAGGTTGAGCCACAGTAATGCTGGAATGAGTCTCAACCTGAGCTCTGTGTCTCACGAAGTACCTGGACTTCCTATACTCCTTTGTCCTGTGAACTTGATGTCTAGTCTCTGAGATCTCCATCCTCCCTGCACCTGCATCCTCTCTGCACCTCCATTCTCCTTGCCCTCCCTCCCACCCTACCCTTTCCTCATACCTTGTGTCCAAAGAACCAGTGGAAGGGTGGGGATGGGAACTGCTGGAAAGCCTTGAGTAGCCATTGCCTGCGCAGGTAGAACTGGACCGCTTTGAGCAGCAGCAGAAACAAGCCAAGCACAGAGGCCACTTGTAGGAAGCCAGAGATGCTGCCTGTGAGTCTGGTGGGGCTCAGAGCAGAGACACTCATGGTGCAGCCACTCCTGGGTCACAGACTGCCCTCAGTCTCATGAATCCTCCCACCTCCTTTATAAATCCTTTAGGACTGCCTGTGTCTCAGTGGGAGGGAGAAAGGCGAAGACAGACAGAGTTTACTCTCACAGTGCAGTTGGCCAATTAAGGTGAATGATTTACTTTGAGAGGCAGAAAAATGATTTGTCAGCTGCCAGTGGTCAAGGGCCAGACCTGCAGCCACCCTTCTCTCTTTGTGTTAGTCAAAAACATTTATATATTTGCTATTTTATTTTTCTTTTCACCATATATTTCTGTATACATTTATAGTGTAATGTGTGATATTTCAACACATGGATACTGTACATATTAGGTAGGCATAGTAATTATCATTTCTTTCAATATTCATCCATTCATTTTTTATCCGCAATTTTATTTATAGTTTTTAAAATTCAAACAATATCATCATATAAATTAACCACTTGCTGAAGTGGTGTATGTTATGGGGTCACTATAGTCTGGGTCTTTCCCCAGGCTTCATGTCTTAATTCTTGTTGCTCTTGGGAGTTCCTTGAGTTCACACAGTAAACCCAGCACCTACATAGTTTCTTCTGAATTGTCCATGTTCGGTGGATTGTGAGTGGTTGCTGGTTCAGACTGCAGAGCATCTAGACACTGCTGCCCTTCTCTCTCTAGGCCTCATGGTCAGTTCACACCTTTTGATGCCAAAGGCTCTGGTGAATGTCTTCCATCATTTCTGGACCATTCATCTGCTGCGTGAAAGGGGTTGAGCCTCCTAAATGGATGCTGAGCACATCTTCCAGCTTCAGTTTCTTTTGACTGGATAAATATGAGCATTACCTCAAGGGATTTCCCCTGAACATGTTAACAAACAAATACACACACACACACACATTTTTTTTGCTATGTTAACCTTTATGTCTTCCAGCGTCTTCCACACCATCTTATGAAGTTTTGTGGACATCATATAGTTGAATTTGACTTTTAAAATCTATTCAGCCAACGTAATTCTTTGAATTGGATAATCTTTTTCTGAAAATTTTCTGTTCTGGACTCTAACGCTAGTCTACTACAGCCTTGCTTGTATGTGACTTGTCTTATGTCTTTTGTTTTTAGAATTTCTTTCCTTGGACTTTTAAGAGCTTGAAAATAGCTTAACTTTGACAAGACTATATCAGTTTAATCTAAACAGAGTCCTTTGAATTTATTGCACTTAGAAGCTCATGCATTTCTCAATATTTGGTAGACTTTTAGATATTATTTAACTAGACTTATTTATTTGTATGTGTGTTGTACATGAATGTCATCGTGTGTTTGTAGGTCAGAGCACAACTTACAGGAGTCAGGTCTCTCCTTCTATCAGGTGAGTTCCAGGGATAGGACTCATGGCATCAACTTGAAAGCAGGAACCACTAAGCCACCTTACCAGCGCTCACGCAATAGGTTTCTTTTCATTCTGTAACTTCTACACTGTCTGTATTTTTGCTTAGAGTGTCTTGTTCACCTTTTATACTTTATTCATTGCCTTTTACTATTCTTTCTCTTTGTTTTGTCTAGTTCAGTTATTTGTCTAGCCTGTGTTTAAGCCCTGAATTCGTCCTTCTGCATGATGCAATCTGGTATTGCAACTCTCACTGGTATTTTTATTTCATTTATTGAATTCTCTGTGGTATCTCTTTGATTCTTTTCTTTTCTTTTTAGGTTTTTCAAGACAGGGTTTTTCTGTAGCTTTGGTGCCTGTCCCGGAACTAGCTCTTGTAGACCAGGCTGGCCTCGAACTCACAGAGATCTGCCTACCTCTGCCTCCTGAGTGTTGGGATTAAAGGCGTGCGCCACGACCACTTGGCATCTTTTTTCTTTTTCCATTTAAAAAAATGTTTTTTGTTTTACATATGAACCGCACTTCCCCTCCCTTCCCTTCTCCTACTGCCCAACTTGCCTCTCATTCTACCCTCATCCACTTCTCAGAGGGGGTAAGGCCTCCCTTGGGGAGTCAAGAAGTCTGGCATACCAAGTTGAGGCTGAACCAAGTTCCTCACCCAGTATCCAGGGTGTTTTGTTCTTTTTATGATATGTTATCTCTTTTTTTAATTTTAATTTTTAATTTTTTAAAAAAGAAAACAAACTATTCTTTTTCATTATACATACCCAATCCAAGTTCCCACTCCCTACCCTCCTCTCATACCCTCCACTTACCCTCACAGGCCCCCATCCACTCCTTAAAGTGGGTAAGGATCATTGCTTTGGGGAACACCCAAGGTCCTCCCTACTGTATCTAGACTGAGCAAGGTATCCTCCCAAAGAGAATAGGTTCCCAAAAAGCCAGTACAAACAGTAGGGATAAATTCTGGTACCAATTCCAGTGGCCCCGCAGTCTGCCCCAGCCATTCAATTATTGTCAGACACATTCAGAGGGACTAGTTTGGCCCTATGCTTGTTCCTTCCCAGGCCCAGCTGATGTTGTTGAGCTCCCATTAGCTCAGGTCGACTGTTTCAGTGGGTGTACCCATCATGGTCTTGACCTTCCTGCTCATATTCTCATTTCTTCCACTCTTCAAATGGACTTTGGGAACTCAGGCCAGTGCTCCAATGTGGGTCTCTGCCTCTGTTTACATCAGTTGCTAGATTAATGTTCTATGGTGATATTTAAGATATTCAACAGTCTGACTCCAGGGCAAGGCCAGTTTGGGCACCCTCTCCTCTATTGTTTAGGGTCTTAGCTGTGGTCATCCTTGTGGGATTCCTGGGAATTCCTCTAGAGTCAGGTTTCTTGCTAACCCCACAATGGCTCCCTCAATCAAAATATCTCTTTCTTTGCTCTCATCTCTGTCCTTTCTCCTTCTCGACTATCTCATTTCCTCAAATTCTCCTAGGCCCTCTGCTTCTCCCCTCCTATCCCCCTTCTTCCCTGTCTTCTCTCTCCACCCCTATGTTCCCAATTGTGTAAGGTGATCTTGTCTTTTTTGATTTTTAGGTGAATCTATGTATTTTTTTCCCTAGGGCTCACTTTGTTACTTGGCTTTTCTAGGATCATGAACTACAGGCTCAGTATCCTTTGTTTATAGCTAATACCAACTTATGAGTGAGTACATACTATATTCATCTTTTTGCATCTGGGTTACCTCACTCTGGATGGTGTTTTCTAGTTTCATCCATTTGCATGCAAAGTTTAAGATGTCAGGCAGAGCGCCTCCCAGCTCAGCCTGCTTGGGCTCTGGGACCGAACCCGAAGCAGAAGGCAAAGGGGAGGGCGGTAGCTCCTTTGTCCCCATAGCCTGCCTGCAGCAAGCAGGGTGGGCCCTTTGTTTGTGAGCTAACCAAGCAGCATGGAGTTTCGATCTGGGCACCGAGTGAAACATCATTGTGGTGAGTGAGTGCTGCGGCACCCGGGAACAGTCCGCCTACACTTTCTGGTCATCCTACAGGGGCTATACTGCCCGGTACCTCCTCTCTCTTCCTATCCCATCCAGCTTACATCCAGATCCCCCCTCCCTCCCTCCCTCCCTCCCTCCCTCCCTCCCTCCCTCCCTCCTTCCCTCTCTTCTTTGGTGGCATAGCACCTCCCAGCTCAGTCTGCTTGGGCGCTGGGACCAAACCCTAAGCGGAGGGCAAAGGGGAGGGTGGTAGCTCCTTTGTCTCCATAGCCTGCCTGCAGCAAGCAGGGTGGGCCCTTTGTTTGCAAGATAACCAAGCAGCAAGGAGATCCGATCTGGACACCAGGAGAAACATCACTGGGGAGTGACATCACTGGGAAGGTACATCAGTGGGCAAGAAGACCTGATCCTGTAAAAGAAGATCCATAGAAGAGTATTGGGAGGAAGAGATGGGGAGACGCCAATGCAAGAATTCACCCAACAATCTGAAAAACAACACAAAACCACCAGAAGCCAGCGACCTCACAACAGGACATGAACACCTTAATCAAGAAGAAGTAGAAAAAACTGACTTCATGAAAGTGATTGACACCCTTAAACAGCATATAAAAAATGCCCTTATAGAAATGAATGAGAAGTATAACAGAAAGTTCGAGGAATTGAGTAAATCAGTGTGAATGATACCCTAGGAAACCAAGGAAAAACAATCAAGCAGATAATGGAAACAGTTCAAGACTTGAAAACTGAAATGGAGGCAAAGAAGAAAACACAAACAGAGGGCCGGCTGGACATGGAAAATCTAGGTAAACGAATAGAGACTACAGAAACAAGCATAACCAGCAGAATACAAGAGATAGAAGAAAGAATCTCAGATTCTGAGGATAACATAGAGAAAATAAACGCACTGATCAAAGAAAACAGCAAGTCCAACAAACTCTCATCACAAAACACTCAGGAAATATGGGACACAATAAAAAGACCAAACCTAAGAATAATAGGAGTAGAAGAAGGAGAAGAAGTGCAGCTCAATGGTCCAGAAAATATACTTAATAAAATTATAGAAGAAAACTTTCCCAACCTGAAGAAGGATGTACCTATGAAGGTTCAAGAAGCATACAGAACACGAAATAGGCTGGATCAAAAAAAAAAAATCTCCTCGCCATATAATAATCAAAACACAAAATATACAGAATAAAGAAAGAATATTAAGAGCCGCAAAGGAAAAAGGCCAAGTTACTTATAAAGGTAAACCTATCAGACTTACACCTGACTTCTCTATGGAAACCATGAAAGCCAGAAGGTCCTGGATAGATGTACTTCAAAAACTAAGAGACCATGGATGCAAGCCCAGACTACTATATCCAGCCAAGCTTTCGTTCACTATAAATGGAGAAAACAAAATTTTCCAAGATAAAAACAAATTTAAACAATACGTAGCCACAAATCCAGCCTTACAGAAAATAATAGAAGGAAAATCACTAACCAAGGAGTCCAACAATGACCACAATAACTCAGACATCTAGAGACCCTTCACCAGCGCAACTCAAAGAAGAGAAACACACAAACCCTACTACTAAAAAAGTGACCGGAGTTAACAACCACTGGTCATTAATATCACTTAATGTCAATGGACTCAACTCACCTATAAAAAGGCACAGGCTAAGAGATTGGATACGAAAACAGGATCCAACATTCTGCTGTCTACAAGAAACACACCTCAACCACAAAGACAGGCACCTACTCAGAGTAAAGGGCTGGGAAAAGGCTTATCAAGCAAATGGACCTAAGAAACAAGCAGGTGTGGCCATACAATTTGTAACAAAGTTGACTTCAAACTTAAATCAATCAGAAGAGATGGGGAGGGGCATTTTATACTCATAACAGGAACAATTCATCAGGAAGAAGTCTCAATCCTGAATATCTATGCCCCTAATATAAAAGCACCCACGTACGTAAAAGAAACATTGCTAAAATTCAAGGCAGCCATCAAACCGCACACACTAATAGTAGGAGACTTCAACACTCCTCTCTCACCAATGGACAGGTCAATCAGACAGAAACCTAACAGAGAAATTAGAGAATTAATGGAGGTAATGAAGCAAATGGACTTAACAGACATCTATAGATTATTTCACCCAAAGAGGAAAGAATATACCTTCTTCTCTGCAGCTCATGGAACCTTCTCGAAAATTGACCACATACTCAGTAACAAAGCTAACTTACACAGTTACAAAAAAATATTACTAACCACCTGTGTCTTATCAGATCACCATGGATTAAAGTTAGAAGGCAACAACCACGCTACCCCCAGAAAGCCTACAAACTCATGGAAACTGAACAGTCAACTACTGAACCATACCTGGATTAAGGAAGAAATAAAGAAAGAAATTAAAGTCATACTTGAATTCAATGAAAATAAAGAAACAACATACTCGAACTTATGGGACACTATGAAATCAGTCCTAAGAGGAAAGTTCATAGCACTAAGTGCCCACTTAAAGAAAACAGAGAAAGCACATATTGGAAACTTAACAGCCCACCTGAAAGCTCTAGAAAAAAAAGAAGCAGACTCACCTAGGAGGAGCAGAAGACTGGAAATAATCAAACTAAGGGCTGAAATCAACAAAATAGAAACACAGAAAACAATCCAAAGAATCAATGAATCAAAAAGCTGGTTCCTGGAGAAAATCAACAAGATTGACAAACCCCTATCCAAACTAGTCAAACGCCAGAGAGAAAATTTGCAAATTAATAAGATCAGAAATGAAAAGGGGGACATAACCACAAACACAGAGGAAATTCAGAGAGTCATTAGATCTTACTACAAAAGCCTGTATGCCACAAAACTGGAAAATGTAAAAGAAATGGACACTTTTTTAGATAAATACCATTTACCGAAATTAAACCAGGACCAGGTGAACAATATAAACAGACCTGTCAGTCGTGAAGAATTAGAAGCTGTTATCAAAAACCTCCCTACCAAAAAAAGCCCAGGACCAGATGGTTTCAATGCGGAATTCTACCAGAACTTCCAAGAAGAGCTAATACCTATACTCCTCAATGTATTTCACAATATAGAAACAGAAGGGTCATTACCAAATTCCTTTTATGAAGCTACAGTTACTCTGATACCAAAACCACACAAAGACTCAACCAGGAAAGAGAATTACAGGCCAATCTCACTCATGAATATCAACGCAAAAATCCTCAACAAAATACTGGCAAACCGAATCCAAGAACACATCCGAAAAATTATCCATTATGATCAAGTAGGCTTCATTCCTGAGATGCAGGGCTGGTTCAACATACGAAAATCTATTAATGTAATCCAGCATATAAATAAACTGAAAGAAAAAAATCATATGATCATTTCATTAGATGCTGAAAAAGCATTTGACAAAATTCAACATCCATTTATGTTAAAAGTCTTGGAGAGATTAGGGATACAAGGGTCATACCTAAATATAATAAAAGCTATATACAGCAAGCCGACAGCTAACATCAAATAAACGGAGAGAAACTCAAAGCCATCCTGCTTAACTCAGGAACACGACAAGGCTGTCCACTCTCTCCATACCTCTTCAATATAGTGCTTGAAGTTCTAGCAATAGCAATAAGACAACATAATGGGATCAAGGGGATTCGAATTGGAAAGGAAGAAGTTAAACTTTCGTTATTTGCAGATGATATGATAGTGTACATAAGCGACCCCCAAAACTCCACCAAAGAACTTTTACAGCTGATAAACAGCTTTAGTAATGTGGCAGGATACAAGATCAACTCCAAAAAATCAGTCGCCCTCTTATACACAAAGGATATGGAAGCAGAGAGGGAAATCCAAGAAGCTTCTCCATTCACGATAGCCACAAACAGCATAAAATATCTTGGGGTAAATCTAACCAAGGAAGTGAAAGATCTATTTGACAAGAACTTTAAGGCATTGAAGAAAGAAATTGAAGAGGATACCAAAAAATGGATGGACATCCTTTGCTCTTGGATTGGGAGGATCAACATAGTAAAAATGGCAATTCTACCAAAGGCAATTTATAGATTCAATACACTCCCCATCAAGGTCCCAACAAAATTCTTCACAGACCTGGAGAGGACAATAATCAACTTTATATGGAAAAACAAAAAACCCAGGATAGCCAAAACTATCCTATACAATAAAAGATCTTCTGGAGGCATTACCATCCCTGACTTCAAACTCTACTACAGAGCTACAGTAATGAAAACAGGGTGGTACTGGCATAAAAACAGAGAAATCGACCAATGGAATCGTACAGAAGACCCGGATTTTAACTCACAAACCTATGAACACCTCATTTTGATAAAGGAGCTAAAAGTATACAATGGAAGAAAGAAAGCATCTTCAACAAATGGTGCTGGCACAACTGGATGTCAACCTGTAGAAGAATGAAAATAGACCCATATCTATCACCGTGCACAAAACTCAAGTCCAAATGGATTAAAGACCTCAATATCAGCCCCAAAACACTGAACCTGATAGAAGAGAAAGTGGGAAATACCCTACAACAGATGGGCACAGGTGATCGCTTCTTAGGTATAACCCCAGAAGCACAGACATTAAGGGCAACATTGAATAAATGGGACCTACTTAAACTGAGAAGCTTCTGTAAAGCAAAGGACACTGTCATTAAGACACAAAGGCAACCTACTGACTGGGAGAAGATCTTCACCAACCCCGCAACAGACAAAGGTCTGATCTCCAAAATATATAGAGAACTCAAGAAACTAGACTTTAAAATGCTAATTAACCCAATTATAAAATGGGGCACTGAACTGAACAAAGAATTCTCAACAGAAGAAGTTCAAATGGCCAAAAGACACTTAAGGTCATGCTCAACTTCCTTAGCAATCAGGGAAATGCAAATCAAAACAACTTTGAGATATCATCTTACTCTGGTCAGAATGGCTAAAGTCAAAAACACCAAGGATAGCCTTTGCTGGAGAGGCTGTGGAGGAAGGGGTACCCTCATCCATTGCTGGTGGGAATGCAATCTTGTGCAACCACTGTGGAAGTCAGTGTTTCGGTTTCTCAGGAAATTCGGATCAACCTACCCCTGGACCCAGCAATACCACTCTTGGGAATTTACCCAAGAGATGTTCTATCACATGTCAAAAGCATTTGTTCAACTATGTTCATAGCAGTATTATTTGTAATAGCCAGAACCTGGAAACAACCTAGATGCCCTTCAATGGAAGAATGGATGAAGAAAGTATGGAATATATACACACTAGAGTACTACGCTGCGGTAAAAAACAATGACTTCTTGAATTTTGCATGCAAATGGATGGAAATAGAAAACACTATCCTGAGTGAGGTATCCCAGACACAAAAAGATGAACATGGGATGTACTCACTCATAATTGGTTTCTAGCCATAAATATGGGTCACGGAGTCTACAATAGGTGAACCTAAAGAAGCTAAGTAAGAAGGTGAACCCAAGGAAAAACATATAGTTATCTTCTTGGCTAAGGGAAGTAGACAAAATTGCCGGGGAGAAAATTGGGATCTTGGGGGTAGGGTGCCATGGGGGTAAGGGGAGATGAGGAGAGAAAAGGTAGAAGGGAAGGAGGGGGGGACTTGGGGAAACAGGAGGATTGGGATAAAGGAAGGTTGGATAGGGGAGCACGGAACCACAATTCTTAGTTAAGGGAGCCACTTTAGGGTGGGCAAGAGACTTGACCCTAGAGGGGCTTCCAGGTGCTCAAGCTGAGGTCCCCAGTTATTTCCTTGGGCAGCTGAGGATAGGGAACCTGAAATGACCCTATCCTAGAGCAATACTGACGAATATCTTGCATATCATCATAGAACCTTCATCTGGTGATGGATGGAGATAGAGACAGAGACCCACACTGGAGCAATGGACTGAGATCCCAAGGTCCCAATGAGGAGCAGAAGGAGGGAGAACATGAGAAGTCGGGACCACGAGGGGTGCACCCACCCACTGAGACAGCGGAGCTGATCTACTGGGAGCTCACCAAGGCCAGCTGGACTGTGACTGAAAAAGCATGGGATAAAACTGGACTCTCTGAACATGGCGAACAATGAGGGCTGATGAGAGGCCAAGGACAATGGCACGTGGTTTTGACCCTACTTAATGTGCTGGCTTGGTGGGAGCCTAGCCAGTTTGGATGTTCACCTTCCTAGATATGGACGGAGAGGGGAGGACCTAGGACTTACCACAGGGCAGGGGACCCTGACTGCTCTTTGGACTGGAGAGAGAGGGGGAGAGGAGTGGGGGGAGGGGAAGAAGGGTGGGAGGAGGGGGAGGGAAATGGGAGGCTGGGAGGAGGTGGAAATTTGGTTTTTTTTATTCTCCTTTTATCAATAAAAAAAAGAAAAAAAATTTAAGATTTTTTTCCTACTGAGTAGTATTCTAATGTGTAAATGTGCCACATTTTCTTTATCCATTCTTCTGTTGAGGGGCATCTAGGTTGTTTCCAGGGTCTGGCTATTAAAATAATGCTGATAGGAACATAGTTGAACAAATATCTTTATAGTATAATTGAGCATCTTTATTTCTTTTTATATTTTCTCAAGTGATGGATTTTTTGTTTGTTTTTAATAAAGTCTGTATTCTTTCACATCTTTTCAAGTTTCCTTAGAATCATCATTTTATGTTTCTTTTAAAATTTATTTATTTATTAAAGATTTCTGCTTCCTCCCCGCCACCTCCTCCCATTTCTCTCCCCCTTCCCCAATCAAGTTTCCCTCCCTTGTCAGCCCAAAGAGCAATCAGGGTTCCCTGCCCTGTGGGAAGTTCAAGGACCACCCACCTCCATCCAGGCCTAGTAAGGTGAGCATCCAAACTGCCTAGGCTCCCACAAAGCCAGTACGTGTAGTAGGATCAAAACCCAGTGCCATTGTTCTTGAGTTCTCAGTAGTCCTTATTGTCCGCTATGTTTAGCGAGTCCGGTTTTATCCCCTGCTTTTTCAGACCCAGGCCAGCTGGCCTTGGTGAGTTCCCAATAGAACATCCCCATTGTCTCAGTGTGTGGGTGCACCCCTCTTGGTCCTGAGTTCCTTGCTCGTGCTCTCTCTCCTTCTGCTCCTGATTTGGACCTGGGATTTCAGTCTGGTGCTCCAATGTGGGTCTCTGTCTCTGTCTCCTTTCATCGCCTGATGAAGGGTAATATCCAGGAGGATGCCTTTTCTTTGGGTTCACCTTCTTATTTAGCTTCTCTAGGATCAAGAATTATAGGCTCAATGTCCTTTATTTATGGCTAGAAACCAAATATGAGTGAGTACATCCCATGTTCCTCTTTTTGGG